>NW_023144625.1:3299806-3706931 GCF_012932325.1 Thrips palmi | reverse complement strand
AAAGCATGCAACAAGCCATGCAAAGCACCTGACTAAATAAACCACCTGAGAAGCAGATCTAAACAATAACTGCACCTAAGGACATCATCAAAAGCACATAAAATTTTAAAAGGCCCGTTTATTTTCAAATCATGAGATACACAGTTAATTGTAACGCAAGCGCATGCTTAAAAGAGGCGCATCGCAAATTTGAAGTGCAAGGAAGTCGGCGCCCTTTCCCTTGCCACACTCCATCGCAGGAGCCTGACGACGCGTTCGAGCAAGCGCCACCAAATGTTGCGCTCCTTCGAGCGTTGCCGCGTTCGTTCGGATGCGACTCGGCCGTAAATCAGCTTCTTCACGTTCAAACGAACTCGAGTCTGCTTGAAGCAGCGTGGCAGGTTGCGAGGTTCGTTTCGGCGTGACTGCAGTGCGAGTCCCGGTCCTGAAACAAAACGGAAAAATCAGACGCGTTGGAAAAAAGACGGCAGTTGGAGGCAATGAACATCGGACGAGTGAAAGCATTCAGTGTCTCTGGGAACAGAACAGCGCAGTTTCATGAGTAAATCACATAAAAAAATTCAGAATCAACCATATTTATTATTAACAAAATATTGCTGTACGACGCGAAAGTGTAGTGTCTAAAAATGAGTAAAGCCGATAATTATGGCTCAACCAAGAAAACCATGTGATCGCTTTAAGAAAATAAATTATAAAAAATGTTTGAACAGTATTTGCGAAACAGTGCGCTTGCAAGCGTGAGGATGTGACTACTTCCTGGCCACGTCGCATTCAAAAGTCCTCTCCGCCGCGTCAAAGCGAAAGTGACCTTCGCCTCACAGCTTTTCACAATCGCCGCACTTGCACGACTTCACACTGAACTACTGTCCCTAATGAATGGACTCGTGCTTGCGTAGTGTTGCCTGCTGTCGGAACTTCTTCCCGCACACTTTGCACACGTAAGGCTTCTCTCCAGTGTTGATCCGTTTGTGCTTAGCGAGGGGGGTAATTCCACGCCAACTTGAACACTCATAAACCTGACGTCGTCCGATTTCAACCAAAATTGGTGAATCGCCACCAATTTGTGTCTAGAATGACCCCCTAAAATGGTTTTGGCCAATAGCCAATAGTTCCGGATATATAGCACTTCACCATTTTTGGCCATTTTCCAAGTTACAGAAACAGTGTTTCACTTAAGTGCCATTATCTCAGCTCCTATTGGACTTACAGGTCTGATTCTGTGCTCATTGGAAAGGGAATGAAATTTTGCATCAAAATGTGGTACTCTTAGGTTGATAGGTCAAAAACTCTAATAAATGTCTTTTTCGATTAAATGTTTAACTTGAAAATGTCGTACCAAAATACGTCATCCTCAAAAAAAAAAAATTTCACCAAAAGGTCTCCTAAGGTGTCTACTTTAATGTCCTTAAGTGCTTCAAAAAGTATTTGAGTTTTGCAGTATTTGCAGGGGAAACCGTGATGAAATGTGCCCATCGTAGGTTACTTCTTTCTTGTTGCATGCAGGGATGCTCCCCCCCCCCCCGAGCCCCCTTCATTCTAGATAGAGTTGCTTCATACAGATAACACGATCTTGACCCTTGTAACATTTTAGCTTGTCGGGGCTAGGAGGCGGAGTCCCCCAGACCCCCCCTTCCTCAAGACAGTAGTAATCTGCCTGCAAAAAACACGATTTTTTGCCGTTTTTTTAAGGTGTTTTTCGGCTATAAAAACTGAAACAGTTGAGGTAGGAAAGTGAAATTTTGCGTGTGCCGAGCCAAGAACATACCTAATGAGCCTGCAAACTCTCAGCCAGATCGGCCGAGCCGTTCAGGAGGAGTAGTGTACACACACAAACGAACAGACAAACAGACAGACAGAAAAAGTTTTCCAATCCCACTGGAGTAACAGGCTTCGCTATGGCTCAGCCAATCACCCAGAGAGGCTGCATACCAAATTTGGTCAAGATCGGACCACGGGAAGTCCTCGGACGGACGGTCCAAAAACCAATCTATGACGGTTCTCAACCCTCAATAATCTGTCAAAAGTGCAGTGGTCCCACACCAAACCCTCGTGTGCTAATGTGAAAAATTTCCGCAAATAACTTAAAAAGTGTGTATACGTGCAACAAGTGTGACCAAGAAGAGGTTATGGCCGACCCACACCACGACTCGTCCATGGACTCGGATCTAGGACTCAACACCACCATGGTGGACTGCGAAAGTTGATAACTACACTGCAGGAAATAACCACAACAAAAGTACACAAATTTCTGGCAAACTTATTATCAGGAATTTAGTGTAAGGGAGAGTGGGGTAATTCCGGACACGGGGTAATTCCGGACACTTCGATTTTCACTGGGTTAGAGTGAAGATAACTCAAAAGCCCGTCTAACAGAGGAAGATAATCAGTTAAAAATGATAATTCCAAACCGCCAAGGTAGGAGGTCAAACCGTTTGGCTGTGGTCGCTTCATGAAATTTAAGTACCATCAAAAATAGGCAAAAGCTGCATCTTTCCCTCGTATTTTCATGTACTTATCGTACCTTACCGTCAAGTTCAGTCCCATGACTTAAAATTTTATTATGGTCATTGGACTTTACTTTGGCGTTTCGGGAGTGCTCGTATGGCTCGCCGTTTTCTTACAATGGAACATCCAAGGTTTTCACTACCTGTGGGGTAAATCCGGACAAGACGGGTTATTTTCTTCAATTTCCCGCATAATGTTAAGGTAGTGGGTTTAAAATTGTGGACATGCATCCCCACCGTTCAGATGGCTAAAGAAATAACGAAAAATAGCATTGCAGCTATGTTTAAGAGCTTTACTCTAGACAGTGTTGTCAATTTAGGGGTTTTGATAGAAACTATTCCTTACAAGGTAGGTTTACGCCAGGCCGCGTCTTGTCGTAACAGGCTTCGCGATGTCTCGCGGCCTGTTCCTCCAATCCGCGCCTGGCGTACCCACCTTGGCCTGCGGCGCTAGCTTGCCTTCGTCAGGCAATGCTTGCCCATCATCAGTTACTTCTGATTTGTTGCATGCTGGGGGGCTATAGAGTTGCTTCATCTACAAATTACACGACCTTGACCCATGTAACTTATCAACTTGTCAGGTTGGGGGGCTTCGTCCCCCAGACCCCCCTTTCATCAAGACAGGAGAAATCTACCTGCAGAAAACTCGATTTTTCGCCATTTTTTAGGTGTTTTTCGGCTATAAAAACTGAACCAGTTGAGCTAGGAAAGTGAAATTTCGCGTGTGCAGAGCCAAGAACATACCTAATGATCCTGCAAAATCTCCGCCAGATCGGCCGAGCCGTTCAGGAGGAGTAGTGTACACACACAGACACACAGACAGACAGAAAAAGTTTTTCAACCCCACTGGAGTAACAGGCTTCGCCATCGCTCAGCCAATAATATGCTTTGAGTATTAATCAAACACTTCAGTTCGCAGCAAATGTCCTTGTACGCCTACTAAAAGCATGCCTCACATCAAAACAAGCGAAAGTAAGGTTGATTAGTGTCAAATTTTAAGGTCGTCCGGAATTGCCCCATAGGTCGTCCGGAATTACCCCAGGCTGGGGCAATTCCGGTCCGGACACGTGCAGGGCTTTTGTTAGGCGCCTACGCATGTCCCTAACCGTAGCTGAGATTTGGCTTTCATGTATACCATTTTGAAGGTAAAGGTCCATACTATACTCTCTTCTGATAACATTTGACCCAAGAAGCATATTCAAGCTCAAAGACCAAAAAGAAAAAAAATCGTCCGGAATTACCCCACTCTCCCTTACTTTTCAAGTACAACAGTTGTTGTACAAAGGACAATGCACTGCGAGAAAAAACTACAGAGAATCCTGTTAATTTTTTCACAGCGTCGCTCTGTACCCAAAACTACAGTGATCTCTGTCTTTTAAAAGACGGAGCTCACCGGAGATCCTCCGGTTTGGCCCGGTCACCCGGAGCCATGTCGGGAAACAGCAATAGCAGGTGGAAATCCCTCAAACACCAATCGTCCATGCGGCCGACCCAACCCGGTTTTTCGTCATGGTTGTGGACTCATCTCGTTGAGAGAAACTACGACGAGCAGGTCGTTAACTGGGTGCCGCTGGGCTTGGACGATGGACGAAGACGCCACCGTGCTGAGTCCGATCCGATCGTTCCTCGTCGCCAATGTAGAGTTCTCAAGGAACTGTTTGTAGAGTTGGGAGTTCAGGGGAGTAATGAACAGGACCAAGGTTCAGAGCGTCACACTAAATTACTATGTGGGTTTTTCTGCGCGCTAATGCACGAAATTGTACATGCACTTCCTAACGCACGAATTTGTGCGCGACAATGCACGATTTCCTGCACTATCGCGCACAAATTCGTGCGTTACGAAGTGCATGTACAATTTCGTGCATTAGCGCGCAGAAAAACCTACATAGTAATTTAGTGTGTACTGACTGACCGACCAGCGGAAGCCTTGGAGGACGGAGGGGGAAGTGTCAGAGAAGTGGGAGAACTACTAGTATGGAAAATTGCTCTGGACACCACACAAACTGGTCTTGAAAACACTGAGGCATAGTTTTACGCAGGGTTACTCGATCTGGCCAAACAATTAAACCGAAGGTTGTGCATTTATGAATCAAAAACTCAAAAACACCAAATTTTCCAATATTTCCTACTTTTTCAGGGGTCCGGAAATTTTCCGAAAATTTCCGGAAATTTTTTGGAAAGTTTCCGGCACTTCGATCCCTATTTGGAAAGTAGCAAGATTTTCACCAGAACCTCCCCTTAAGCAGCAATAATATGTAATATTTCCTCTGTAACCATGCACAATATTGGTCACTATAAAGACTGAATTGTCGACTATTTTTTAAGTCAATTGCGTATTGACTCTTTGTAAATAGAAAAGAAACTTTCAGTCAGTACAGCGAACAAAATCTTACATAAATATTGAGAAAATAGTACATTTTATTGCTGTGTAAAACTCTTTAGAAAAGATAAAAAGTCAATAACAGTCTGAGAGTGTAACTGACACAGGCTCCACAGAAACTGGAATGAGCTCACAGAAACTGCTAACAGATTACGGTCTCGCTGTGTCTCTGGACGCTTTTGTTGTTTTGGACTATTTACATATTTTGATAAGTGTCCATACTTTTTCTTGCATTGACAAGTCGACGCCTCCTAATACAATAATCCTGTCAGTGCTGATCGAAGACAATCCTAACTGCTCAGAGGTTTCAGAGGAGGCTCAAACTGCTCATTAGCTCTCTTCAGTCCAAACCAGCGAATCATGATGTCACTCAAATACAGCTTCCACGTTTATATGCAAGGGTGATACTTTTTAACAAGTCCACTGCCAAGAAATTTGAAGCAGCATCTTGGCGTCACAGAATTTTATAAGAAATAGCTTTTTACGTCGTACAATCTGCAGTTGGGATTGCCTTGGATCAGCACTGTCAGTTAGGATTAATCTATTAGGAGGCGTCAAAGTCAATAAAGTACTTATTGTTTTCCTTGCGCGTTACATCTACACTCTTTATTTCCAATAACAAGGTAGGTTTACGCCAGACCGCGTCTTGTCGTAACAGGCTTCGCGATGTCTCGCTGCCTGTTTCTCCAATCCGCGCCTGGCGTACCTACCTTGACCTGCGGCGCTAGCCTGCCTTCGGCAGGCAATGGCTTTTCCACCGTCGATTTTCCTAACTTGTTGCGTGCTGGGGGTCTCCGCCCCCCAGACCCCCCTTCATTCTAGATAGAGTTGCTTCATCTGCAGATAACGCGATCTTGACCCTTGTGGCTTTCTCACTTGTCCTGGCTGGGGGGCTCCGCCCCCCAGACCCCCCTTTCTTCAAGACAGTGGTGATCTGCCTACAGGAAACTCGATTTTTCGCCGTTTTTCAGGTGTTTTTCGGCTATAAAAACCAAACCAGTTGAGCTAGGATGGTGAAATTTCGCGTGTGCCGAGCCAAGGACATACCTAAAAAGCCTGCAAAATCTCAGCCAGATCGGCCGACCCGTTCAGGAGGAGTAGTGTACACACACAGACACACAGACAGACAGACAGACAGGAAAAAATTTTCAACCCCACTGGAGTAACAGGCTTCGCTATCGCTCAGCCAATAAAACACCTCAAAGTCGCGAGGTGGAGCGAATCGCAATTGATGATTACGGTGGAGTGTTGTCCGAATTCCGTGGCGAGTGCACGGATTCCATCGCCTGTGGGCAGAATGGGCCAACGGCAAACCCATTTTATCCGTGGTCGGCGGTCACATGGGAAGGTTCATATACACTCCAAATCTTGGGTGTCTAGAAACTATACGCCTAAGGCGCATGCCAAAGAAAAGCGAGCGCCTTAAGGCGCCTTGAAAATAGACCTAGGGATCGAAGTGCCGGAAACTTTCCGGAAATTTTTCGGAAAATTTCCGGACCCCTGAAAAAGTAGGAAATATTGGAAAATTCGGTGTTTTTGAGTTTTTAATTAGGGATCGAAGTGTCGGAAAATTTCCGGCAATTTTTCGG
Source organism: Thrips palmi (assembly GCF_012932325.1). Lineage (NCBI taxonomy): Eukaryota > Metazoa > Arthropoda > Insecta > Thysanoptera > Thripidae > Thrips > Thrips palmi. The sequence goes on along the minus strand of NW_023144625.1, from coordinate 3,700,458 downwards.
AAAATTTCGGAAAATTTCCGGACCCCTGAAAAAGTAGGAAATATTGGAAAATTTAGTGTTTTTGAGTTTTTGATTCATAAATGCACACAAACCTGTGTTTACGTTTTCCTTAGTGTATTGCACGATACATTTTACATTGTGCGAGCGACATTTCACCCTCAGCCCACTCGGGGTCACCTTTTTCAGTTTAATTTACCCAAAAATACACTTCTAGTTTCCAGTTTGAATTTTACGCCTTCATGCGCGCTTCCGGTCGGAGGAGTTGGAATGGCAAACGCTGCGCCGAGGGCAGGTTGCTACTTGTGTTATCTTACCAGCGAAACCGGCACAGGAACGAGAGTTCAAGTAAAGGCTGGTGTACACTCAACATGTTGTACCATGAAGATTCTCCATATTATGGTGAAAATGTTCCATACTATGGTGGTGCAGCTGACTTCGTAACATACCATTGAGAATTCTGTACCTTATAGATATTTTCACAAAAATTTCATTGGTATTATGGATAAAATCTCCACCATATGTCGGTGCAGCCTTTCACAGTAAGACATTTGCAGTATAGGCCATCGGCCAACTCCCACCAGGCCGACGCGGAATCTTAGGTGTAGAAAGTGAAAATGAAAATCGCTAATGTGACTATTTTGACCGATTTAGGGTCAGGGCGGGGAAAAACCGGCCGGACACCTGCAAGTTGGGGAAGAAACGCACACCGCACTTTCGCCACAAATTTGCCTGTGTTGGGACGTGCAAAGTATTCAGTATTGCTTATTGATGATCTGCTAGATTGCGTTCAAGAGGAATTTAGCCTACTTGAACCGGAAAGTATTCAAGTCGCCTTTAAACGAGGTCTCGTTTAAAACACCTTAAAAACTTTCAAAGTTGTTGCCCGCAATATCTCTTTTTAACGACTCTCCGAGCCTACTGTGACGAATATTCTTATTGTAAACGAAAGTTGGAAGTGTGGAGCCCAAGATACGTTCAAATGTTTTAGCAGATTTCCAGCTGGATTACATATGAAGGGTTAAATACGAAACGGGGAAAAACCGTACACTGGTGCGGGGAAAAATCGAACACCTCTTTATTCTATAATCATCGACGAATTGCTCTAACATCCCACCAAAGTGGTCGTAACAAGTGTATTTTAGCATTTCCCAACATTTAGTGGGAAAACAAACACGGCTGTTGACGATTTCATACATTTTGGTCATTTAACCTAAAAAAACGTGCCGCCACGGACCCCGTAACAATGCTACGATGATTTCTGTCTACCTAGGAATACTCGTGCGCCTGCTTCAGTGGGTATCGCAAGTGTTACCCCCAAATATCGTTCCTTAGAGATTTCTGACCTACTTTCATAGGTTTTTTTTTTTTAAATTAAAGCCTATGTCCGATTTTTCCCCTTAGGTGTTCGATTTTTCCCCGTTTCGACGGGGAAGAATCGCACACTGTTCTATCTCATTTATTACTGAATGAAGCCGCAAACGCACTCGCTGAAGGTTGAAATGTCTTTCTTTGAGGCTCGATCAACAGACCCAACGGATACATTGGCTAAAGATAGTCAATTAGAGTCAAAGTCGAGAAAGATTGCAAAACGTCCAGTTCTTCCCCGCCCTGACCCTAGAGGTGGTCTTAGTTACCATGAAAATAAATAATTGGTTCCTTTCACCTCTTTCTCCGTTTTTGTTTTTTCGAATAAAATTTTTTTCCTCCTTATATCACATTTTAACGCAAAAAAGTCAATATTTCCAAATTTTCCAAAATTTCCCAAAAAAATGGAAATTTTCCACTTTTCCGGAATTTTTCCGGGAACTTTGAAGATTTCCGGGAAACTTCGATCCCTACACCCCATTGAGCACCTTGTGCAGATAGAAGTCAGCATGTGAACACCATTGGTCGAAGAAAAGGTTCGTGCATTGTACACGCCCTGGATCATAGGCACTGACAAGGGAACGTTCTCAGGTGTCAGGAGCCGATTGCTGCCATACTTCGGGATCTTAAAGACCACCTCAAAAAAGAATTATCGCCACCCACAGTTCGTGCTGAAAGTCACTACAACGCTCTAAAATTTAATGGAAGTTAAAAATTGACCAATTTCCATAAAATTGACCAAAAACCGATTTTGACCAAAAAGTTTCCAAATGGTCTGAAACGCCCAGAAATACCGTTTTTTCGGTTTTGGACGAAAAAAATTTATCTCTCTAAGAAAATGAAAAAAAAAAATGATTTTATTTTTTACGATTTTGACTGAAAAGTTTCCAAATGACCTAAAACGGAGATGGCCTCAGTAAATACACGCACAACTGATCCAAATTATTTCCCCATTAATTGAATAAATTACGATTAATTGTGAATTTTGTAAAATTATTACAAATTATTGGTAATTATTCCAAAACAAATAAAATAATGAAAATGATATTGAAATTGTCCGGAAGGACGATCATGCTCCGTAGCGACGCCCGAGCTGCGGCAAGCTTAGGTGGCTTTGGGTTGTGTCAAGCTGGATGATCACAGACGTGGATTTATTCAACTCATTGACACGAGGCTAATCACCTGGTGTGACAAATTAAGTGCTGCTCTGATATCCACGGTTGAGGCTACGTTAGTCGATTTGAAAATTTACGCAACCACAACCGTCTGCTAGCGGACTTCACCGCTACAAACACCACAAACCATCACTTCCTCTTAGGAAAATTGATAAGCATTCAATATTTCCATAACGGCACTGGTAGCCAAGGAATGTGACGTCACGTTTGTTTTCACGTGAAAACCGCGATGTTAGTTTGAGCGTGACAAACGGTGAAAATCAACATTCAAACGAATGTGACACACCGCACCGCTTTGTCACATTACTTCGGGTGTGACATGCAATCAGCTGTCAAACTGTCACATTAAAACGTATGTGACACATGGTACCCAAGTACACATGTCGTGTCACATCCAAACGAATGTGACACCCATGTACTGTCACGTTCGTTTGAATGTGTAATGCACCGTTATGGAAATATTGGATGCTTGTCAATTTTCCAAATAGATAGTGATAGTTCGTGGTGTTTGTAGCGGTGAAGTCCGCTAGCAGACGACAGATGTTGCGGTTGCGTAAAGTCTCATACCGTGGATTTCAGAGCAGCACTTAATTTGTCACACCAGGTGATTAGCCTCGTGTCGATGACTTGAATAAATCCACGTCGGTGATCGTCCTGCTCGACACAACCCAAATCAACATAAGCTTGCCGCTGCTCGGGCGTCGCTACGGAGCATGATCGTCCTTCCGGACAATTTCAATTTTATTTTCATTACTTTAATTTTTTTGGAATAATTACCAATAATTTGTAATAATTTCACATAATTCACAATTTATCATAATTTATTTAATTAAAAGGGAAATAAGTTGGATCAGGCGTGCGTGTATTTACTGAGCCATCCCCCTAAAACGTCCAAAAATATCATTGTTTTCCATTTTGGAAGAAATTTTATGTTTTGCCCTCGGAGAAATAAAAGAAATGTAAAATTGCGAACTTTACAAGTAAAGCTGTCAAATGGTCAAAAACGCCCAAAAATGTCATTGTTTCAACCTTGGAATAATGTTTTTTTCCAACGGAGTTAAGGTCAATACCTGCCGAAGTCACCCCTAGTCTAGTGGCAAAGCCTTTCCGTGTGCGTTAATCGTTGACGCCAGTAAGGACACAAGTTAAGTGCTTTTGTTTCACTAATGCAATTCAAGTTTTTAACTTCTTCCCTCTGTTTTGTGTTCCTGATGACAGCAAGAAAAATTAAAACGAATACTTTTCTCATTGAAATGCGTTGCCACTAGAAAAAGGCAACTTTTTTTCTAGCTCGACAATCGCAGCAAAGAAACGGTCAAGTGAATGTGACACGAATGTGATGGCTCGATACCGTTACTTGTTTCAATATGAAACGCTTTAAATTTCATGCACACGGCCAAAGCATCTGTTCAAACATTCCTGGGAATCTCGGAAGATTGATTGAACGTGTAATAGAGTACTATAAAGAAGCTCTGGCAGAACAAAAGAAGAACAAAAACGGCAGTAAGATTTTCAGGTTTCTATGAGGAATATACGCTGTGGACCTCATACGCAGCGTATATTTCTCATAGTAACTGCAATTTCCGTTTTTGTTCTTCTTCCGGGCCAGAGCTTCTTTGTAGTACTCTATTACACGTTCAATCAATCTTCCGAGATTCCCAGGAATGTTTGAACAGATGCTTTGGCCGTGTGCATGAAATTTAAAGCGTTTCATATTGAAACAAGTGACGGTATCGAGCCATTACATTCGTGTCACATTCACTTGACCGTTTCTTTGCTGCGATTGTCGAGCTAGAAAAAAAGTTGCCATTTTCTAGAGGCAACGCATTTCAATGAGAAAAGTATTCGTTTTAATTTTTCTTGCTGTCATCAGGAACACAAAACAGAGGGAAGAAGTTAAAAACTTGAATTGCATTAGTGAAACAAAAGCACTTAACTTATGTCCTTACTGGCGTCAACGATTAACGCACACGGAAAGGCTTTGCCACTAGACTAGGGGTGACTTCGGCAGGTATTGACCTTAACTCCGTTGGAAAAAAACATTATTCCAAGGTTGAAACAATGACATTTTTGGGCGTTTTTGACCATTTGACAGCTTTACTTGTAAAGTTCGCAATTTTACATTTCTTTTATTTCTCCGAGGGCAAAACATAAAATTTCTTCCAAAATAGAAAACAATGATATTTTTGGACGTTTTAGGTCATTTGGGAACTTTTCAGTCAAAATCGTAAAAAAATAAAATCAATTTTTTTCAATTTCTTAGAGAGAAAAATTTTTTTCGTCCAAAACAAACTTTTTGGTCGAAATAAGTTTTTGGTCAATTTTATGGAAATTGGTCAATTTTCAACTTCCATTTTAGAGCGTTGTTGTGACTTTCAGCACGAACTGTGGGTGGCGAAAATTCTTTTTTGAGGTGGTCTTTAAGATCCCGAAGTATGGCATCGGCTCCTGACACCTGAGAACGTTCCCTTGTTAGAGATACTTTGAACATTGTTGGTGGGCGCTGCAAATATTTTCATAGCCTTAAGAAGAAAGGGCTTGTCTACACTTCTCAAATGTATCTACCTTCTAAGCAAAAAATTTCTTATTTTGTAGAAATATTGGATAATGGTGTTCCTCACTTGTGTCGATTAAGATCTTTCATTCGATGGTCATCGTGTGGGAACAACTGTCCACTTGATTGTAATTAGTGTCCCAAAAGATATTTATGTCTTGTGACGTTGTATGAGAGATTGGAGTGGGAATTGCACAATGTTTCCATAAACAATGTGATGCCACATCTGAACAAGGTCTCTCCCACAGAAGGCCTCCATGCTTACTCAGTTGATGCAATTAGGTCCATGAGCATTTACATGCCTGTTGAAAACAATGAATTTGTTGCTCTACATGTTAATAGCCTGGAAGTGGAATAAATAAAATTTTGGACACATTTTGATTGTATTTCAATTTCCCATTTTTAAGTTTACCACGTCTTTGTCTGCATGATAGGGGCATCATTATAATGCCGCACGGTATTCGGACAACGTATGAAGTGTCAAAGCGGGGCAAGGGAGGGGGGGGGTCGGAAAAGTTGCCTACTCACAGGGGCAAAGTGGGACTCCGCATTCTTGCAATTTTAACCACTCCGTTTTGAGGTTTATGCTTCGGCACATTCTCGGTTAACATAAAAAGTTGCTGCATTTCAAAAAGTTTTTGATTCAAAATTTTCAAACGAAAATGTTTGAGATTGAACGTAGCGGAATCCCTGGGACTCCCGGACTCCCGTCGGACCGACCCGGTTTCTCCAGCGAGTCCCGGGCAGATATCGGTCTGGCCCGTCCGAACAGCGTCCCTTCGCGGACTAACTACGGACCCGCCCGAAGGCATTCGGACGGTTCTGCGGACAGCCCGGGGTAGCGGGACCTCCCTGAAGTTGGCCAACCCACATTGCCAGAGAAGGTTCAAAATACAACAAATCGACGCAGAATGATTTGTTCCAAAATGTTCCACAATTGTTCCAATTTGTTCCTCAACGAGGGCGCCGCGCCCTTTGTCCTCTCCGACCCGCGACGCTTCGAGACTCGTCCTTTTCGCCCTTCTCCGGTTTCCACCCGGTGTCTCGCTGCTTGCGCTGCTGCATCGGCCTCGTAGCGTCGCAAGGCCGCGCAAGGCCCGGCGGGCTCGGTCCCCGTCGGCGTTCCAGTCTTGACGCGGCGCGTGTACCCGGCCCTCGCCCTCACTCTGGCAGACCGCAGCCGCCGCAGTGACTCGCCCAGTCCTCAAGTCGTGTCATTCGGTATCAGTCGAGTTGGACTTTGCCGTGCCAAGGCCCCGCGTCTTGTCCATGGCCGTGTCGTGTCAGCTAGGGCCTTGGCTGCCTTGTCACAGGGGGCGGCAACGGCCTAGGAAGCGCGTGAAGCCATGCGCGAGTAAGGTGCATTGGTTACTTATTTTGCTTCGATTGTAAGATCTAGCCCGTTGATTGCAAAACGCTTTGCACAGATCAAAAGAGCACAAAATTTGGGGTGCATTAGGCCTAGGAGACGCCCGATACTTCCAATTCAACCGAACACAAGGGTGGAACCATTTACATCAACATGGCGCATTCGAGTTTTTCCTAAATTTTATGATTTCTCGTGTTTTTAGGTGTTTTCACTGCACCTTAATATCAGGTAAGGTGAGAGTTTGGAGAAGAGCAATTAGCCTAATGCACCCTAAATTTCAAGCCCTTTCCATCGGTGCAAAGCGTTTTGAAGAACACAGTCTAGTTTTCATAATCTCGAACAAGTGCGCAACCTCTGCACTGACGGCGCGAGCATCGCTTCACGCTCTTCCTAGGCCGTTGCCACCCCCTGCTTGTCAGTCCGGCCGCCAGGGCCGCTCTGTTCATGTTGGTCTCTTGGCACTCGGCTCCTGCCGTGAGTTTGATAGGCCAGGGGCAGCCCTACTTCTCTCTCGGCAGTGCCCCTCTATTGCACTACGCCACTGCACTCTAAAACTAGGGCCCACCCTTCCGTCGAACCGAGTTGCCAGCTCCGCTTCGCTGCGCCGGCAACTCGGTTCGACAGGGGGCCGGCCCAGCTTGGCCTGCCGGCGGCCTTTTCTCGGGCCTTCGGCCCTCGCATCAGACCCAACTTGGCCAGTCGAAGGCCCGGGCCTTCGGCCCGCTCGCATCACACACACCGTGAGCGGGTAAAGCAAAGTTATCGATGTACCATCGTGACTTAAGCCCGCCCTTCTATTCACAATATGCAATAGTCCTTACACTTTTTTTGGCCCGCCCTTCTATTCACAAAATAGGGGGAGGGCCTATGCATTTGCCTTTGTGTCTGTGTGTTGTTGTTGTTGTTGTTGTTGTTGTTGTTGGCGTCTGTGTACAAGGAAGGAGTTGAGCTAGAGTAACCAGATTTGGAGGGTACTTCAGGAGTACCGTCCAAACAAATAATCCGGTGGTGCAAATCCCGTCCGGGTCGCACAAGGGCTGCTGCAGGTGCATCATGGTTTACATGAGCGGGAGGGGGATTTCCGCCATTATTGAGGCTAGCAGGGCACATTGGGGTATTTTTGGAATCGGGGCGACGAGACAATATGAATGGGCCTGGTCCCGACCCCATCGGCCGCTTTTACAAGTTGGCCAGATCAGGATCTTCAAAAAAGGGGGTCGACCGACTAAAAAAAATTATTGCAGATTTCGATTGGTCTCAGCAAGACCTTTTCAACGAGGGGTCGGAAAGGGGGTCCAGGAGCCCGACTTCGTCTATTAGTCACATCAGGATCTTCAAAAAAGGAGGTCGACCGACTAAAAAAAATTATTGCAGATTTCGATTGGTCTCAGCAAGACCTTTTCAACGAGGGGTCGGAAAGGGGGTCCAGGAGCCCGACTTCGTCTATTAGTCACATCAGGATCTTGAAAAAAGGGGGTCGACCGACTGAAAATTTTTACTTAAGTTTTCGATAGGTCTTGGCAAGATCTCTTCAACGAGGGGTCAGAAGGGGGGTCCAGGAGCCCGCCTTCATGAGTTATGGGAAAAAGTGCGACGGACTCGTTTTGCGCTCCTGCTGTGCCTCTATTGCAAGGAGTTGCAGTAGCATGGCAAATATGGGTATTTTCGGAAAGAGGGCGAAGAGACAAATGAAATGGGCATATTCTAAGGACAGTTGGAGTAAAAAGTGTAAGGACTATTGCATATTGTGAATAGAAGGGCGGGCCTAAGTCACGATGGTACATCGATAACTTTGCTTTACCCGCTCACGGTGTGTGTGATGCGAGCGGGCCGTAGGCCCGGGCCTTCGACTGGCCAAGTCGGGTCTGTTGCGAGGGCCGAAGGCCCGAGAAAAGGCCGCCGGCAGGCCAAGCTGGGCCGGCCCCCTGTCGAACCGAGTTGCCGGCGCAGCGAAGCGGAGCTGGCAACTCGGTTCGACGGAAGGGCGGGCCCTAGCTTGTTACTCCAACTGTCCTTAGAATATGCCCATTTCATTTGTCTCTTCGCCCTCATTCCGAAAATACCTCCTTTTGCCATGCTACTGCAACTCCTTGCAATAGAGGCACAGCAGGAGCGCAAAACGAGTCCGTCGCACTTTTTCCCCTAACTCATGAAGGCGGGCTCCTGGACCCCCCTTCCGACCCCTCGTTGAAGAGGTCTTGCCAAGACCTATCCAAAACTTAAGTAAAAATTTTCAGTCGGTCGACCCCCTTTTTTCAAGATCCTGATGTGACTAATAGACGAAGTCGGGCTCCTGGACCCCCTTTCCGACCCCTCGTTGAAAAGGTCTTGCTGAGACCAATCGAAATCTGCAATAAATTTTTTTAGTCGGTCGACCCCCTTTTTTGAAGATCCTGATCTGGCCAACTTGTAAAAGCGGCCGATGGGGTCGGGACCAGGTCCATTCATCCTGTCTCGTCGCCCCGATTCCAAAAATACCCCTATGTGCCCTGCTAGCACCAATAATGGCGTAAATCCCCCTCCCGCTCATGTAAACCATGATGCACCTGCAGCAGCCCTTGTGCGACCCGGACGGGATTTGCACCAACGGATTATTTGTTTCGACGGTACTCCTGAAGTACCCTCCAAATCTGGCTACTCTAGCTCAACTCCTTCCTTGTACACAGACGCCAACAACAACAACAACAACAACACACAGACACAAAGGCAAATGCATAGGCCCTCCCCCTATTTTTTGAATAGAAGGGCGGGCCAAAAAGTTACAGAATTTTGTATCATTTTTGATGCAGGATTTTGTATCACCTGCATTGGTTACAAATATTTGTATAAGTGATATAGAATTTTGTATCAGATGTGCCGGTTACAGAAAAATGAATCATTTAGGAGCTTGATACAGAAATTTGTTACATGAAGGTTACAATATTATGTTTGTAACATAACTGATACAGAAAATTGTAACTGGATACTAAATTCTGTATCAGAGATTAAAACATAATGTTTTAACGGCAAAATTGAACAGCAGTGCCCATAGAGACAAGTTAAACTTAGAGTTTTCATGTGCTTTTATTTTTCCCGACTCTGAATAAGAGATTCAGTCTCGTGTATGCTTGGCTGGCAAGGCCTCCGTCCCTTACCACGCGCGCCTCAGGTCACCGGCTACCTGCGCCGCTCCCTCCACGGCGTCCGCACAGCGCAGTTGGTAGCGTGGCGGGCCGCCAGCCCAGAGTTTGGGGTTCGATTCCCGACTTCTCAGAGTAAATCTGGGAAAGTTGTGACTCGAAGGATGGCATAAGGACCTTCCATCAGACCCACGGAGACTACGTTCGAACAAAATTCTCATTTTGAAGCTTGATTTGGAAGAATAACGACTGTTTACAAATTTTGTAACCGTTACGAAATTCTGTAACCAAGTTACAAAGAAAAAAATTGTATCCATCGTGATACAAATTTCTGTAACACATGTTATTGAAAAAGCTGCGTAACCATGTTACAAAATTCTGTACTGATATATTTTAGAGTGTGCGTAGCGGGGGGCCGGCGGGGCCGGCAGCGGCCACGCTGCCGGGCAGACGTGTTCGCCGCGTATGTAGGGGTAGGTTGGGTAAGAAAAGTACAAAACGCGTACTTTGCACTGTGCAGAAGTTCCAAATGAGGATTCAACTATTCTGCTCTCGTGAACATGTAATCCAATGCCTTCCTAATGAAATTGATCACTGTTCGTTGATTATAGTTCCCCACAATACGTACAACATGCCAAAATGTGTGTTATTTCGGAACTCCTCGAAAAGGGTAAGAAAAAGTACACCACCGGGAAAGAAAAGTATATATACAACGAAAAGAATTGCGAGTTCGAACCAGAAGACCACCAATCTTGGCTCAATACAGGTTTACCCCTAAAGTGGAGAGCTTTCACTTGCTATTAGTTCAAGTTTCGTCAAAATCGGTCAATTGGTTCTGATTCTACATGGACTCATCACAGAAGGTCCAAGAAGCCTTTTCTCAGAGATAAGTGGGTACAGCATTTTTGTACTTTTCTTCCCCTTTTCACGTAAATGCCCAATAACTTGTTTATTTCGAGTCCAATTCTATAACTTGTGTTGACATTTTTTGCTTGTCTCGTCTAATCAAATCTATTTCCGTGATCAATTCAATTTTCATCCCGCTTTTAGTTTCTTAGAGGGTGTTCTTTTCTTCCCCAATACCTGTACTTTTCTTCCCCAGCCGACTGTACTTTTCTTCCCCATTCCATTTTTACACTTGTAAAAAATTGTGTTGAAGCCTAAGAGCATCGAACGGCACTGTTTTTCAAAGATGATGGTCTAAGCTATAAGGTGGCACCTTGCATTGGACTGCCTGCTGATTCTGCAGGAAGCTGTACTTCAAAGTAGAAACATTAAAAAAAAAAGATTTTCATAGTTATTTTTAATGTGTTTTTCAAACGTGCAGTTTGATTCTAAATATTACATGTAGAACTAGGCTAAATATATTTTTTGTCAGCGGGATGACCAATCTTTCTGAAACCACTAACGTGATGGTTCAGTGTAGTTTCAGTCCAGAGAACTGTACTTTTCTTACCCGAGCTTCGAGTGTACTTTTCTTACCCAACCTACCCCTAGCTGTGTCTAATGTTCTGCTTCTCTGTTCACAGGAAGATCTGCCTCAAAGGTTCCCAAGATATCTCGTCAGGGGAGAGTGTCGTGGTCCCTTCCCACCATGCTAGAGGTCAACATTGGCGTCGATACCAAAGGTATGTGGCAGCAAGGCTGTGCGTGGCTGTACGTGCACCGCTTCGCCGCCTCGTCAAGCAGGCGCCGTGCCCGGCCGTGCCGCTGTCTGCGCTTGCTCACCCGTTTACTGTTCTGTTGCAGGAATGTTCGAGCTGATTGGTACAGCCCCTGTATCAGTAAACCCTCATGCAGCAGCGGACGCTGATCCCTGTGTCGTGGGGGAGTGGCAGGCGGCCGGCGGGCCCGCCTCTTATGCATGCACGCCCGGCCTCGTCAAGTGCGTATTTTGTGGCCATGCCTTCTTCAAGATCGCGCACTGGGCACTACACGTGAAGAAGGGGGGGTGCCGCGAATTTGATGCGGGGAAGTGAGTATCCAGCTATTGAGTTGTGCTGAAATGCTGTGCCTGCTTGTCTGCTTAACCAATGCAATTCGTCCGTTACAGCCCTGAAGACCGTCACCTTTTTGACGCGTGTGTGGCAGTCTCTCGCGTAATGTTCGGATCGAATGTCTCCCGGCTTGATGAGGCGCCTGGCTTCAACCGCCAAATGGTCCATGACCTCAATGATCATGTGTTGGAAGCTTTGAGCCAAGGGCGCCTGGCTAAGGAGGCAGCTGTGGCGCCCCATCCCAACCTTGAGCTCACGATGTAAGTCTCGTACCCCTGTCTGTGTATTGCTTGATTTGAAGTGGCTAGTGTCTCACCTGTAATGTCCGTTTTCCTTGCAGCAACAACAATGAGCATTTGCTTAACGTCACGTCGGGGCGCATGCGCGGCTCCATGCATCAGGCAGCCGAAGGGGCCAGGGCTCGCAACCAAGCGTAAGTAATGCGCAGTGCCGCCGCGGTGCAGCGATGCACTGCAAGCAGCATGTTCGCCCGGAAATTGTTTCCTAACTTTTGTTTTTCTTCCTGTTCGATCAACAAAGCATTCCGGGAGCTGGACAACTTCACGCTCGCATTTAAGCGAACCTGCATTGCGTACAAGAACGCCTTGACCCCGTAAGTTGTAGCGTTATGGTATTGGTGGCATTCCTTTTCCTACACAATGGATGTTGGCTAAGCTGATTGTGTTTCTTCCACAGGATTCTTCCCAACGCGGGTGCAGGTGCGGGTGCCGGCCCTTCAGGAGGTCCTGGCCCGTCATAGTCGGGAGGTCCTGGCCCGTCATCGTCGGGAGGCCCCAGCCCGAAGAAGACTGCCACCAAGACCCTCAGGTAAAAGTCTCGATTACACCTGCATGGAGAAAGTTGGTCCTATCAGTTGGTTTCAGTTGTCACTAGGTGAACTATTCGAAATACTCCGTGGTATTTATCTATTTTTCTTGTTCTAGTTTCGGTTTACCATCCACTAGCAGCCCCCCCCCCCAGCACGCCAGGCCCCTCCAAGAGGGTGTTAAGTTATCTCGGCCTGAAACGCACTTCCGCCAGCAAGCGGCAGCGGGTTGAGGAGCGGGAAGAGGAAGAGACGACGACGGAGGAAGAGGAGGAAGTGCGAAGCCCCACCCCTCCACCTCGCAAGCGTCCCCGACGTCGCGACTACAATGCCCCCCCCCCCTCCCCCCCTATAACACTATCCTAGCTCCACTGGTTCAGTTTTTGGCCCGTCCCGTTTATTTTTTGTAAAACAATGACGGAGGGACGGGCATATAGTATGATCCCTGCTGTGCGTCCGTTCGTCCGTCCGTCCGAGGACTTCCCGTGGTCCGATCTTGACCAAATTTGGTATGCAGCCTCCTTGGGTGACCCTAAGAACCGCCCAGTGGCAGCAAATCCGATCCGAGCCCCGGGGGCGCTGCTGCAGGTGCATCATGGTCTACATGGGGTTTGGGAGGATTTCGGCAACGGATGCAGCTAGGAGGGCATGTAGGGGTACTTTTGAAATCGGGACGGCGAGAAAAAACCAATGGTGCCAGTTTCGAGCGAATCAGAGAAGTTCGGACCCGGGTTCAAATCCTAGCGGGGTATTTTTTGAACATTGTTTTCATTCGAGTTTTTGCAGTGTTTCTGATGTTTTTGACGGTGCTGATGACGAAAACGACATTTATTGGCTGAGCGATAGCGAAGCCCGTTACTCCAGTGCGGTTGAAAAGTTTTGTCTGTCTGTCTGTCCGTCCGTCTGTGTGTGCACTACTCCTCCTGAACGGCTCGGCCGATCTTGCTGAGATTTTGCAGGCTTATTAGGTATATTCTTGGCTCGGCACACGCGAAATTTCACCACCCTAGCTCACGTGGTTCAGTTCTTATAGCCAAAAAACACCTAAAAAACGGCCAAAAAAAACGATTTTTCTGCAGGCAGATCACTCCTGTCTTGGAGAGAGGGGTTCTGGGAGGCGGAGCCTTGCAGCCTCGACAAGTTAAAACGTTACAAGGGCCAAGATCGAGTTATCAGTAGATGAAGCAACTCTATCTAGAGTGAAGGGGGGTCTGGGGGCGGAGCCCCCCCAGCATGCGACAAGTAAGAAGTACCCGACGACGGATAAGGCAATGCCTGCCGAAGGCAGGCTAGCGCCGCAAGCCAAGGTAGGTACGCCAGGCGCGGATTGGAGGAACAGGCCGCGAGGCATCGCGAAGCCTGTTACGACAAGACGCGGTCTGGCGTAAACCTACCTTGTTTTAACCCCAGACTCAGGTTTAATTCCCGTCAGGGTCAAACATAGGCGAAATTCGTACCTTTCTTAATGTACGGGACGGGCCAAAGTTGCCGATGTATATCGCTACTTTTTGTGTTATTATAGCCGAAAAACAACTTAAAAATCGAGATTTCTGCTGGCAGATCTCCCCTGTCTTGCTGGAAGGGGGGTCTGGGTGGCGGAGCCTCCCAGCCTCGACAAGTTATAATTAGCTGAGCGATAGCGAAGCCCGTTACTCCAGTGCGCTTGAAAAGTTTTGTCTGTCTGTGTGTGTGTGTGCACTACTCCTCCTGAACGGCTCGGCCGATCTGGCTGAGATTTTGCAGGCTTATTAGGCATGTTCTTGGCTCGGCACAAGCGAAATTTCACTATCCTAGCTCACCTGGTTCAGTTTTTATAGCCGAAAAACACCTAAAGAACGGCGAAAAATCGAGTTTTCTGCAGGCAGATTACCTCTGTCTCGAAGAAAGGGGGGTCTGGGGGGCGGAGCCCCGCCGCCTCGACAAGTTAAAAAGTAACAAGGGTCAAGACCGTGTTATCCGTAGACGAAGCAACTCCATCTGGAATGATGGGGGGTCTGGGGGGCGGAGCCCCCCAGCATGCAACATGTAAGAAGTAACCGATGATGGACAAGCAATGCCTGCCGAAGGCAGGCTAGCGCCGCCGGGCAAGGTACCGTGAAACGGGGTAATTTCGGACACTCGGTGTAATTTCGGACAACTCTGCCCGGAAGCATGGTGATGATGCTCCCATCTAACGGCCAACTTGGAGGCTTGTCCCGTTGCGCGCATCGCATCGGCCACACTTAAAACCATCTGATCAATCACCCGGAGGCCAAATGAGGGCCAAACTTCAGGAGAAAGAGTGGTTTTTGTATTTAACCATTTTTACCTAAATTTGCTTTATGCGTAAAAACTTTGACTGGCAAGCCGAAACTGTTCATGGCCGGTTCATGAGGTGATTGTTTGTCGATTCGATCATGTTAAGAGCATACTGTGTCAAATTTTCAATCACCTGGGTCAAATAGTATGGTTTATATAGGCTAAAAACTAAAAAAATGTTACTTTACGGGGTAATTTCGGACATACAAACGTCACGCCAGGGAGAGTGCGTATGTCCTGAACACTTTCAATTTCGCAGGGTTTGAGTGGTGGAAGCTGAAAAGCTCTTCTGAAAGTTGAAGATAATCCAATAACAACGATAATCCCCAATTGTTACAGCGGTTGCTTTGTAAACTTCGAATTTCATAAAAATGGGGCAAAGCTACATCTTTAATACTTAGTTTTATATGCATATCCTACCTTAGTGTCAACGACTGTTTTGTGATTAATTTATTTTCATGTGACATGAGAGTTGGACTTGGCGAATGGCTCCATAGCTCGCCGGTTTACCACAATTGAACTGCAAAGCTTTCCACTGAGCCCCTGTATCTTCCTAACCGTACATAAGACACGACTACTTGCCCTTCATATGCACGTATGTGATCGTATGTAATCTTGTAGAGGAAGATTTAAGATTCACTTTTTCGTAATAAAGTATGGCCCGAGTTGCTTATGAAAGCTAATCGGTCAAAAATTAGAAAAAAGAAGCGTCTAAATGGCTCTACTAGTTCCACCCACTATTCATGAAATCGAACTACATTTGAGTGCAAAAACATGACTTCAAATTATGTATGAATGACCACCCCTACATTACCTTTACATCTAAACCCTTACGAATCTCTCACATTATCATAGTATTATCACTTTAGAAAGAGATAGTGATCGATTTTGGGACCAAAATCAGAACGAAAAGTGGTTTTTTCCAGGAGTGTCCGAAATTACCCCAAAACACGGGGTAATTTCGGACACTGCTTCGGACCCTCCACTGTAAAAACGGTGAGGTGCAGATATTTGAAATATGCGCCAAAACGAAGCTAAAGGTGGGTAGATGATAAATTTTAACCCTCAAGTCCATGACAGCACCACAACTTTGACAATTTCAAAAAAACCTATCAAAAGTGTCCGAAGTTACCCCGTTTCACGGTAGGTACGCCAGGCGCGGATTGGAGGAACAGGCCGCGAGACATCGCGAAGCCTGTTACGACAAGACGCGGTCTGGCGTAAACCTACCTTGTGTTACAAGGGTCAAGATCATGTAATTTCTAGATGAAGCAACTATATACAGAATGTAGGGGGTCTGGGGGGGCGGTATTAGAAGTACCGACGGTGGACAAGCATTGCCTGCCGAGGGCATGCTAGCGCCGCAGGCCGAGGTAGGTACGTCAGGCACGGATCCGAGGAACAGGCAGCGAGACATCGCGAAGCCTGTTACGACAAGACGCGGTCTGGCGTAAACCTACCTTGTTTATACTTAAGTAACAAGGTAGGTTTACGCCAGACCGCGTCTTGTCGTAACAGGCTTCGCGATGCCTCGCGGCCTGTTCGTCCAATCCGTGCCTGGCGTACCTACCTTGGCCTGCGGCGCTAGCCTGCCTTCGGCAGGCATTGGGTTAACCGTCGTCGGTTACTTCTTACTTGTTGCATGGTGGGGGCCTCCGCCCCCCAGACCCCCCTTCATGCTAGGTATAGAGTTGCTTCATTCACAGATGACACGTTCTTGACCCTTGTAACGTTTTACCTTGTCGAGGCTGCGGGGCTCCGCCCCCCAGACCCTCTCTCTTCAAGACAGGAGTGATTTGCCTGCAAAAAAATGGATTTTTTTCGCCTATTTTTAGGTGTTTTTCGCCTATAAAAACTGAACTACGTGAGCTAGAGTGGTGAAATTTTGGCGGTGCCGAGCCAAGAACATACCTAATAAGCCTGCAAAATCTCAGTCAGATCGGCCGAGCCGTTTAGGAGGAGTTGTGCACACACACACCAGGGTTCACACTAGATGCCTTTTTTCGTTTTCCCTGACTTTTCCCTGATATCCAGCGTAAAAATTACCTATTTTCCCTGACTTTATTTTCAAAATCCATGTGCAGTTCTTGAGTCAATTGCATGCAGCTTCCACAAGTGCGGTCAAAATCCATTCTTTGACGAACTTTTCAAATTTTCCCTGACCAAAAACTAATTTCCCTGACTTCCAGTGCCCATTTTATTTCCCCTGACTTTTCCATGTCTTTCCGGATTTCCTTGACCGGTGTGAACCCTGCACACGCATACACGCTCGCACACACACACACACACACACACTGAAAATATTTCTTAACCCCACTGGAGTAACGGGCTTCGCTATCGCTCAGCCAATAAGCTGTTCAAGCAACAAGGTTTTGGTTCTGAGTGTATCATTCTTGATTTAATATTTTCTAATGTTCTTATGTGAGTGTTTTAGTGGTAAGAAGCTCAGCCTCACGTAGAGATTACGGTGCAAATCCACTCATTGTTCTTATATGCTCATGATTGCAGATGTGAAAAAATCATTCTTCAAATTGGCCGATTTTACTCTTATACAAGGTAGGTGTACGCCAGACCGTGTCTTGTCGTAACAGGCTTCGCGATGCTGCGCCAGTTTCCACAATCCACGCCTGGCGTATACACCTACCTTGGCCTGCAGCGCTAGCCTGCCTTTGGCAGGCTGCTTTGCTAGACAGACCGTAAAAATGGGCGCCATCCCCTCAAAAATAGTATTTGGTCATCAATATATACACTAATGGGACTTAACTTTGAGTCGGGGGTACAAATGGATTCTATTTTCGTCATCAGCAGCCTCAAAATCATAGTAGAGTGGTTTTTGTATTTAACCATTTTTACCCAAATTCGCTTTATGCGTAAAAACTTTGACTGGCAAGCCGAAACTGTTCATGGCCGGTTCACTGGTGAAACAAAGGCATAAAAATTATGCCCTTAAGAAATCGTTAATGCCTTTGGGAAGGGCATTAAAATTTTGCTTGAAATTCCCATACCATTCACGCCCTTCCCAAGGGCATAAAACGATTAATGCCCTTGCAAGGGCGTAAAAGAGCATTTATGCCCTAAAGGGCGTAATTTTTATGCCTTTGTTTTACCAGTGTTCATGAGGTGATTGTTTGTCGATTCAATCATGTAAAGAGCTTACTGTGTCAAATTTTCAATCACCTAGGTCAAATAGTATGGTTTATATGGGCTCAAAACTATAAAAATGTTACTTTACGGGGTAATTTCGGACATACAAACGTCACGCCAGGAAGAGTGGGTATGTCCTAAACACTTTCAATTTCGCAAGGTTTGAGTAGTGGAAGCTGAAGAGCTCTTCTGAAAGTTGAAGATATTCCAATAACAACGATAATCCCTAATTGTTACTGCGGTTGCTTTGTAAACTTCGAATTTCATAAAAATGAGGCAAAGCTACATTTATAATACTTGGTTTTATGTGTATGTCCTACCTTAGGTCAACGACTGTTTTGCGATCAATTTTCTTTCAAGTGACATGAGAGTTGGACTTGGCGAATGGCTGCATAGCTCGCCGGTTCACTGCAATGTATGTGATCGTATGTACGGTAAAGTTAGCTCCACTGTGCCCCTGTATCTTCCTAACTGTACATACGACACGACTACTTGCCTTTCATATGCATGTATGTGATCGTATGCAATCTTGTAGAGGAAGATTTAAGATTCACTTTCGCGTAAAAAAGAATGGCCCGAGTTGCCTATGAAAGCTAATCGGTCAAAAATTAAAAAATAGAAGCGTTCTAAATGGCTCTACTAGTTCCACCCACTATTCCTGAAATCGAACTACATATGAGTGCAAAAACATGACTTCAAATTATGTATGAATGACCACACCTACCTTACCTTTACATCTAAACCCTTACGAATTTCTCACATAATCATATTAGCACTTTAGAAAGAGACAGTGATCGATTTTGGGACCAAAATCAGAACGAAAAGTCGTTTTTTCCAGGGCTGTCCGATATTACCCCAAAACACGGGGTAATTTCGGAAACTGCTTCGGCGGACCCTCCACTGTAAAAACGGTGAGGTGCAGATATTTGAAATAAGCGCCAAAACGAAGCTAAAGGTGGGTAGATGATAAATTTTAACCCTCAAGTCCATGACAGCACCACAACTTTCACAATTTCAAAAAAACCTATCAAAAGTGTCCGAAGTTACCCCGTTTCACGGTACACCTTAAGTTCCCAATAAATCACCCTTCTATTAGTTTGCCCCCAATGACTAACTGAAAAAAAAATAACATTTATCTTAAAGTAATAAACAAAGTCAACAAAATATAAATCTTTAAGGATAACAGTTATAAATGGAGCTACATCAAGTTCTAACAGGGATACTTCTCCTTGATTTGCAGAAGCATGTTTGACCACTTGGCATAGGTGTCTTGGCAATACAGCTCTATCCACATAAACTCGTCAACATACTCAAAAACAACTTACTATTCGTTACATTTTTTGTTCTGCAATGCTTCTTTGATTTATTCCAGTGTCCTTCAATCAAGTTGGTGCACACCCCTTCTGGACTCTTGAAGTTTTTACTGTGATTAACAGTTTTATGAATGTAGCCTACCTTCGATTAACCATTATAAGCTTTCTAGCAGTCAGTCCAGATAACAGAGCCGGGCTTCACATGTTTCCGAATCTCTGGAATCTTTGTTGCACTGTCTCTCTTCTCAACATACAGTATGACACTCTGTCTAGTTTGTTCATAAATCATTCCTACTTCCTAGGACCCAAGTAGTCTTGACACGCTTCCCTCTATTATATTTTCTCTTTGCAACAACACTTGCATCTATCTGAACAGTGTGTCCCTCACCTCCCAATGTTTGTGGTTCCAGGCTCAGTAGTTTCCATGAGCAAATGACTCGAAAGTATCGGAAGTCCTGGATCACAGTCACCTTGGTATAATTAGTAAGGTTGCAAGCAACCTTCACGCTTGAGTGCGACGCCCACAGCCACAGAAGAATGAAGAAGGCTTCGAATTCTACTTTGGTCGTTTCGAAAAAAGTGCCTTCAGTAATTCCTTTAAAGAGTTTACACTTATTGCAGTAGAACGCGTAGCCACCTAAGACAATCATCTTCAAGTTAATATGATGAACTAATAAAAAAACCTAAAATGTAGTACCTTTGTAGTTTTGATGTTTGTTTATTTGTCTCATCGTCCTGCACTTGGGGCACCTGTTAAGCTTCTGAAGAAGCCCATCCTCTATCAGCATCTCAATCACTTCCGTGTCAGTGAGAGTACTAAATAAAGCATAAATGTCCTTGATGGACTTCACTTCAAACAGAGATGGCATCTTTTAGCATGTGGGGAAGGACAGTGAGCCACACGACAAGGGCCGGGCCATTTGACAGCACTAGGACTTCGGAGGAGAACGGACGCGCTGACTGGCGCGCCGTGAGTTGCCGGGTCAGCACCAGGGAAGGACGTCGCGATGCGTGAGGTGTCGCACAGTGGGCCACGAAGCCGGTCTAGGCGGACATAATTCCATTTTTTCAACTCTCAAATCTTGAAGTTTTTTTTCATGACATCTCTTCCCATACTCCAAGGAACCAGGATTGGACAGAATTTCAACACAGGGACACGTTGCGGCTAACATACGCACAAAACATATTAATTTTTGTCCAGGAAACTTTTTATAGACACCGCGTAAAAGGGCGTTTCTTCACGAACATTTGCATACGTTTACATTTGATTTAGGGCGATTTTTTTTATGGTGGCCAGCCATTACACTCTGACAAAATTGTGAAAATTGCAGAGGCGGCACTTTTTTGTTAACGTTATTTAACGACCTCCTTCAGTTCTTGCGGGATTTAACATGCCAAGGAACAAAAGCCAGGAAGTCCCGTTCAAGAACTCCATCAAATATCTGGGGGACTGGGACGACCACATCAACGCCACCAAGGTCAAGTGCCAGGCCCGTCTGGCCTTCCTGAAGTCCGTCGCGAGTGTACAGCGTGGAGCTCACCCGAGTCTCATGCTGGGTCTAAGTCCATCTCCCGATCGGTCCTAGAGTACGGCGCCGGCATGTTCGAAATTACCACCAAGAAGAGCATCCAGTCGCTTCAAGTCGTCTGCAATGCGGTCATACGGACATGCATCGGCGCAATGCCATCCACCCCATCCCATAGGGTTGGAAGAACAGATGATCGATTAATCGATTGTTCGAACAATCCGTTTCGATTAACGATTAATCGTCACCGATCGAGGAACAGCGATCAACTCAGTTCATCGAACAAATGACGCGGTTAATCGAAAATTCACCCTTTCAAGAAAATGATGTAAACGCATGGAGCTGCGCAGGAATACTGACTCCTGTCCTGCCTGCAGTTCGAGTTTGAGCGAGCGAGTGCGGGGCAAGGGCGAGAAGGGGGAGGAGAGGAGGAGCGGCGACGATGGTGGGGGACCAGCTTCGTCTCCCTCCCCTCCCCCCTTCCCTGCTCTGCGTGCTGCTACATGCTCGTGCTGCGTGTGTGTTAGTGTGGTGTGTCCAGTCAGCCGGTCTAGTTCAGTCATTCATTCGGTAAGGTTCTTGATTGCGTCTTAGCTGTGTGTTGAGGCTTGCAGTGAAATTGGGCAGCATGGCGATCAGCCCCGTGTGGGAACATTTTGTGAAAGACAAATCAACAAAGGAGGTGACATGCAAAAAGTGCAAGAAGCTGTTCGTCCGCCCGGCTACTTCTACACTATACTATCACCTCAGCCACTCGCACTTTGACGTCCTGAAGAGATTGCCTTCGAAAAATCATTGTTTTCCAAGTTATTTGTGCGATTCTCTCTTTTGAAAGACGAAAGGTCGTTTTCAAACAATTAGTCGAAATTAATCGATTAACTGTCTGAAAAATGAGTTTGTTCGACTGTGATCGAAACCTGCCGTTTCGATTAAAGGTTATCGATTAATCGAACAAAAGTTTTAACTTTCCATCCTCACCGAGGCAGCGGAATGGCCGGTGGATATCCGGATGGATTACATCACGGATAGGCTCCTGCTACGGTGGCCAGTGCGTGGTAACTCCCAGGGTGGGGGAAAGGAGGTGGGCGCTTGGGGGGTTTCAGAACTGGAGGAGCAGGGATGGCAACTCTAGAACACTAAAAGCCCTCGCAAATATATATTATTTTAAATTAAAGCGAAATAAAGCTTAAAAATAGAAATAAATTACTTTAAAAATTATTTTAACATGTTTGAGGAAAGTTCTTGGGTTATTAACGAAGTACGGATTAAAATTTTAAAATGTCGTGTTTTCTACCCTGCACTCCACTCCACTCCAGTTCAAATCCACCTTGTCCACGGTGCTACGAAACGGAACGTACGTACATTTTCTGTAATTTTTGTTAGATATTTGCTGTAATGTCATTAACGTATCGTTCGTCTCAAATTGCATTTTATTTAATATTAATAACCCTATGTGTTCGAGTATCTATTAACATGTTCACATGTTTCCTTCATTATCAATCATAGCTTATCTGTTGAAAGCATGCTTTCTCACAAGGTTAACTCTTTTATAGTAAGAGTTAGCGAATCTAGGCTTGAAGTTGAATGGAAAAGGATAGAATGGAGTCTGCCGCATTCATATAGGTTGTGTGTAACATGTGTTATGGCTTCTTTGTTTCCCTATTTAGGTTTCAGAGCGATGCACTCAAAGCGTAGAGGATCTGAGGATGAGGCTAGAGAGGAATCCTGGGTACCGAAGAAAAGAAATGGAAAGAGATACTTTACACGGGCATCAGGCAGCAGCATTGTCAAATGTGAAAAATGTGGAATGTGTAGCACAAACACAAACGACGAAGCCAGCTTCAAATGATCCCCTCACACGGATGAAAACCGGTATGTATAAGTCAATATTATTTGTTCACTCTTTTCATTCCACTGTTATTCATGTTGTTGGCTGAGCGATAGCGAAGCCTGTTACTCCAGTGGGGTTGAAAAGTTTTGTCTGTCTGTCTGTCTGTCTGTGTGTCTGTGTGTCCGCACTACTCCTCCTGAACGGCTCGGCCGATCTCGGTGAGATTTTGCACACTTCTTGGGTATGTCCTTGGCTCGGCACACGCGAAATTTCACCATCCTAGCTCAACTGGTTCAGTTTTTATAGGTGAAAAACACCTAAAAAACGGCGAAAAACAGAGATTTCTGCAAATAGACCATTTCTGTCTTGGAGAAAGGGGGGTCTGGGGGGCGTAGCCCCCCAGCTACGACAAGTTAAAAAGTGACAAGGGTCAAGATAGTGTTATCTGTAGATAAAACAGCTCTATTTAGAATGTAGGGGGGTCTGGGGGGCGGAGCCCCCCAGCACTCAAGAAGTTAAAAAATAAGCGACAACGGAGAAGCCATTGCCTGCCGCAGGCAGGCTAGCGCCGCAGGCCAAGGTAGGTACGCCAGGCGTGGATTGGAGGAACAGGCAGCGAGACATCGCGAAGCCTGTTACGACAAGACGCGGTCTGGCGTAAACCTACCTTGTAATGAGGTATACACAGTTCACAAGTTGTAATTTCAAGAGGCGATTCACCAATCTGGATAATCTGTTCAATATAACATTCAATTTGATGCATCCGTGAGCTGTGTCTACACTGACAAAAATTTTGTCGTAACTTAGCGACACATTTATCTCCAATTTTTTTAGCGACAGTATTTGTTGTGGAACGAATAGCTTGTTAAACCAAACTCATACTGGAACTAAAGGATAATTTCACAACGACTAACTTGTAATAACACATTAGCAGTCTACTTTCAAATACAAGTCGTTGACCAACAACAAATATTGTTGGTCAACGACAAGTCTTGTAAGTCGAAAAAGATTTTGTAATGTCTGGGACAAGTATTCATGGAGTACTTTTGTCGCTAAATTTATTTTGCCTAATTCTTCTATAAATAATAGTAATGTTGCTATGACTAAAGAAGACCAATAGATGATTATTCATAATATGCTTAAATTGAGCAGATAATTGCAAAAGATTTTGTTTCCACACAAATAGTATCGCTAAGGGTGATAACAAGAATTTTGTTCTTCAACGACAAATTGTCGCTTACAAGATTCAATGACATTTCTTTCACTTTGGTTCATGATATAATTCTTTGTTTTGGAACGACTAAATTTTCACTTATCTGATTGTTTCCATACAACCATTTTTTAACAGTGTATACTTGGATAATAATGTGACATTACTCTGTTCAAGCCCGTATAGCATTAATCGTTTTAAGCATAACTTGTGTGCTGGCATCAAGATTATGTTCCTACAGCCGGTTTGTTGGTTGATAAACAAGGTAGGTTTACGCCAGACCGCGTCTTGTCGTATCAGGCTTCGCGATATCTCGCGGCCTGTTCCTCCAATCCGCGCCTGGCGTACCTACCTTGGCCTGCGGCGCTAGCCTGCCTTCGGCAGGCAATGGCTAGTCAATCGTCGGTTACTTCTTACTTGTTGCATGCTGGGGGGGCTCCGCCCCCCAGACCCCCTTTCATTCTAGATAGAGTTGCCTCATCTATAGATAACACGATCTTGACCCTTGTCACTTTTAAATTTGGCGAGGCTGGGGGGTTCCGCCCCCCAGACCCCCCTTCCTTCAAGACAGAAGTGATCTGCCAGCAGAAAACTCGATTTTTCGCCGTTTTTTAGGTGTTTTTCGGCTATAAAAACTGAACCACGTGAGCTAGGATAGTGAAATTTCGCGTGTGCCGAGCCAAGAACATACCCAATAAGCCTGCAAAATCTCAGCCAGATCGGCCGAGCCGTTCAGGAAGAGTAGTGTACACACACAGGCACACACACAGACAGACAGAAAAAACTTTTCAACCGCACTGGAGTAACAGGCTTCGCTATCGCTCAGCCAATTAAACGATACTTGTCAAGATACTGTTCTGATCAAAATTTCAGTACACAAGTTATGGCTGGATGTGTTGCCATCCTTTTCACAGCTGGGTAAGCGTACTGCAATTGTCATTTATTTGCTTCATTTCATATATTACAGTTTGACATGTAGCAAGTGCCACTTTTGATGGAACTTATCGTGAAATAGCATACGCCAGTGGTGCTCCAGATGGTTTTATTTACTGCTTCAATTGAGTGCAGCTGATTGGCTGAGCGATAGGGAAGCCCGTTACACGAGTGCGGCTGAAAAGTTTTGTCTGTCTGTCAGTTTGTTTGTCTGCGTGCGTGCGTGTGTGTGAGTGTGTGTGCACTACTCCTCCTGAACGGCTCGGCCGATCTGCCTGAGATTTTGCAGGGTCATTAGGTATGTCCTTGGCTCGCCACACACCAAAATTCAGCTTTCTATCTCGATCCACTCGGTCATATAAGCCAAAAAAAACACTTAAAAAACGGCAGAAAAAAGACACCTTTTTAGGTACTTTCAACATTTTGTCAAGTTTCATGTCGTTTGATGAGTTTTTGAGGCTGCTGATGACGAAAATAGAACCCATTCTGACCTCCGACAGAAAGTAAAGTCCCATTGGTAGATGTAGATGACCAAATGCTATTTTTGAGGGGATCACGCCCATTTCTACGGTCGACCTAGGAAGGCAGCCTGCCGAAGGCAGGTTAGCGCCGCTGGCCAAGGTAGGTGTATACGCCAGGCGTGGATTGTCGAAACTGGCGCAGCATCGCGAAGCCTGTTACGACAAGACACGGTCTGGCGTACACCTACCTTGTATGTCATAAAAGATGTTCTATCAATGTGCAAAAGTATGTAATCTGTCTGCAAAAGCCTAGAATATTCAGAGTAAGACACTTACTAATTCTTTAACAAGACTTCTCTATGGTTTCTTTCATTTATTAGGTTCTTACATGGCTTCTATAGCACAGAATATGCTCTGATACCTTGGATGGTTTTCCAAAGGGTTTCCAAAGGGTGCAAGACGGCGGTTAACCAATGTTTTCCGAAACACATGCCGGTTGCATGTCCTGGTGGCCCAGGGCGAACTCGCAGTACGCAATCTGTTGGCTAGGGCTCAGTCCGACCAAAGCCGACTCCTCCAAAAGTGCTCTTTTTTCAATAAAACCGATGCTGTTCCAAGCATGAGTGAACATTACAAGACCTGCACTGAATTTGAGGCCAGAGGAAACAATTATTCCTGTAGGTTTTCCTTTTGTTTTCTCAGAGCAACAAAGAGAAATGGGCTGTGGTAGACTTTTTAAGTAATCTTTTCTTGTATGTCTAGGCTCTTCTTCTGAATCTTCTGGTCAAGACAACATTTCTGTATTTAAAGGCAATTCTGGCGCTGAACATGCCTGTAATTGAGGTAGGTTCTAAGAAATACGAATTGCCATTTCTTTTATGCACTCAAAAATTAATTTATCTTTTTATTTATCCAGGCTTAATGGAATCCCACACAAATGAAGGAATGTATAATGTTGATAACAGCGAAAACAACAACAACTCTTTTGACATGGGAATGGACACATAATTGAATGATCATGTCGTTCCAGACCCCATCCATTTTGCCCTGCTGATTATGATCAGTTGAATGTGCCTGGGTCACTTGAGTGCATGCTCGCAGGTAGACCGTTACAAGTGCTTTCTTGGCGAGTGCATGCCTCTGAGTGCATACATGCAACATGTAGTTGTGTGTTCATGATCACATATGATACTTTTATGTACTTGCATTTATGTACATGCACTCACAATTGCCAGGAAGAAGCACCATTTAGATAGACGCAAATAGACTATTCTAGTCGTGGCTGAGTGAAGAACAAGAAGAATCACAAAAGACGCCATTTAGGGCATTTAAAGTTAATATATTTGATGAAATATGTTGCATTTACTATAAAATATTTGAATTAACTTCTACCAAACAAGGGGACTTAAACATTTGAAGTAAAAGTGCGAAAAAGTACACTTTTGAGATTCTTCTTGTTCTTCACTCAGCCACGACTAGAATAGTCTATTGGATCGCTAGGACACTAATCTTTGACTGAAGAAAGTGTCGCTGCGAGCACTGCAAGAAGACAACTTTCAATTTAGAGTGTTCATGCCATAGCTGCAGTCTTCCCCTGGTGGCAGAAGGCTCCGCACTTTTGTGTGCCTGTCGCGGCTAATAACTTTACAAGATGTGTCTCAAACAGCCGTTTAATTAATAAAAGAATGTTATCATAAAAGAATATATGAACATTGTTTTCCCAATCCCTTTTCAAAGAATTAAGGACATAAACTCTTATCCATCCAAGTAAACACCTCAAAATCTTGGCTCAAAAAATACTTAAAGGAGAGTTTACAAACATGGAGATGTTTACAAAAGCTTGTATACAAACATGCAGACCATATTTACCAAAGTTTGTTTGCAAACAAGCAGGCAATGTTTACAAAATTTAGTAAAAAAAATAGCAGACAGTATGTTTTGTTTATTGTTTATATTTACTTCAGCAGACGACAACCCGATTCCACCAACCTACAAGCAAAAACGCTTGACAAAATTTGGAAAGGTCTAAATTGGGTCTAAAGAAACTTGCTATGAAGCGAGGGGGGAGAGGTTGATGACGGTGGGCTCCCCTTCGCTGCGTGCCAGGTTTGCGGCAGCATCCGCGGCCTCGTTCGGGAGGACTCCTTTGAGAGCGGGTACCCACGCGATGGTCACTTGGACCTTCGCTCGCCGTAGATACGACGACCAGCTCTTCGGGGGTGGCAGCGGAGGGGTGGGGGTTGTTGAGAGCTGCGATCGTGTAGAGGCTGTCTGTTGGCACCACGAAGGAACGGTAGCCTTGGCGTCTGCAAACACCTCCGCGGTGTACACCGTGGCGTCGGCTGCACTACAAAAAATCAGTGTCTGATACGGATCATGCTACGGCGTTCCGTATGCCCCCTGAAATGGTGATACGGACATCTGCCGTACTACTCCTCCCATAAGAGCCTGTGCTTTGTAAAGCGTACTACGGAAATTTAACGGAAAATGTACCGCTAATTTTACACCGGAGGTTGCCGTTTCAGTTTTCCGTTTGTGAATAAGTCCAAAATGCTCTACGGACAGTGAGGAACAGACACTCCGTAACTCCAATTTCTATAACGGACAACGTGTAACGGCCAGTCCGTATCCCTACGGAGTGACCGTTTCATGCGTTTCGTCAGAGAACTTTGCGTTACGGAGCGACCGTTCCTTACTGTCCGTAGAGCATTTTGGACTTATTCACAAACGGAAAACTGAAACGGCAACCTCCGGTGTAAAATTAGCGGTACATTTTCCGTTAAATTTCCGTAGTACGCTTTACAAAGCACAGGCTCTTATGGGAGGAGTAGTACGGCAGATGTCCGTATCACCATTTCAGGGGGTATACGGAACGCCGTAGCATGATCCGTATCAGACACTGATTTTTTGCAGTGTGGCAGTTTGAACACTTCGGTGCGGAAGGACACCGCCTCATAGAGGGCCGCGCCCACTTCGGCCGGGTCCTCTTCCGACGGGGGCGCCCTGAAGCCATCGGTTGCGATGATGTTGACGTCCTTCCCCAGTCCGGCGTACACGTCCGATAGGTGGCCGCCCTCGCATCGTACAACATCTCCCCCCCCCCCATGAAAACGTAGAAAAGGTGTCAGACCATGTCTTGGCGTAACACGCCCCTATGCATCAGATAATGTCCAATTTTGCACTACGTATTGTCAAAATCGGATTCCCCGCCCCTCCAAACCCCGACTACGAAGTTACACGCTTAAATCACCATTGGTATGGCCTGAGAGAATTTTGTCCGCCCAAACCGGCTTCGTGGCCCACTGTGCGTCGCGCTCAGACACCGCAGCCCGGTCCAGATTTTCTTCAAATGTGCCGCTAGATTGGACAGGGGTGAAGGTGGGGTCGGCTTCATTACCAGAGTGATCAGTGTCGCTCTCAATATCAGAAGGTATTTCTGAAAACAAAGGGAACTTTCAGACAACTCACAGGCGAAGCGAGAAATAGGAAGCAGTGTTCTGGTGTGTAAAAGACTTCCACCAGTACGACCATCAGCGTGCAAGGCACGGATCCCACACCTACAGCCTCCTCCAAAGTGACGTCACTTTCTGGAGGTTGCAGGCGGGCACCCTGTCCCCCGGGAAATGGCCACTCCAGGTGCGCCTCTATGACCCCCTCAGCAAACAGTAATTGGTGTACCACCGCCAGTCTTTCGTCCCGACAGAATCACCGCCCCACACGGTGACCGTTTGGCAACCCAAAAACGGGAGGGAGCCAGATCTGAGGAAATCACCGGCCAAGTGATATTTTTTTAATTTTTTTGTTTGGAGTTGCTCTTTCACTTTCGGCTCGTCGTCTGCTTGTTGACAGCACGGCCGTTCTGCGGAGGCCGCTTCGAATCGTGCGCTTTGCGCGGCGGGGTTGGCAGTCTTGGAGACCTGGCCTGTCATTGGCTGACGCGGCTCGGGTGCAGATAGTGCTCCTGGAGGGCCGATAGTCCTTGGCCGTCTGCTAGACTGGGTTCGGATGTTAGGGTTTTCTTTGTGTTTCGTTTTGAATTTAAGTGTCGCGTGACCTGGCCGTGCGCCGCGGTGCAACCGTTCACCTTGTGATTTCAAAAACGTTTCGGAGCAGTGTGTGAACTGCTTACTTCTCCTCCCTTCGTCTGGCAAAAATTCAAGGCCTGGGGCTGGCCTGCAGGCTCTGGCACACTTCCTTCAAATAAATCTATATTTGCCAGAATTCTGAGTGTCTTCACAGTGTTGTTTTATTAACGAGTGGTTGTAGCCCTAAAACTTTTTAAGATATTAAAAAAATGTCCATACATGTTTTGTAAAATCCTCTTTTTTTCTCGTATGTTTTGAGTTGATCAGCTTAAAGTTTGTGAAAGAAGAGCAAGAAAGGTTTCCTTTGCAGACAAGGAGAATCATTTTGATCTATTACTATTAACACCTCTAGTTTTATGACATATTGCAAGGGCGATAAACAAGAAAAGTGGTAGTGGCTTATTATTACAAGAGTTAAACAGATATGTCAGACCCTGATCATCACACTCAAATGATTTAACAACAAATGGGAAGTTGAACTTTTAGAGGTTTCACACAAAGGCAGTCATCTCCAATTTACGTGATACATACATTTAATTGCATGAACAGAAAATGTCCAAAGACATAGAGGAGACTATTGTAATTCGCAAAATGTTCCTCACAAAGATAGTCACTTGTGTATTTGCTAAAAAAGGATATTTTTTTTAAGTTTTAAAAAGCTGCTTAAATGAGGCTACTGGGGATTGTTCGGCCTTTTCTTAATGGGCTGTCGGACGTCTTGCCGACACAGCGGGCAATTGGAAGACTCCGCGGCGACGTTGAGTACGCCGATGCATGTCGATGCATCTAAAGCAGAATGTGTGGCCACATTCAAGGGTTCGTCTAAAGAACGCCCTGCTCCATGCCTCTTGGCAGATGGAACATTCTGTTTCAAGAGCTGGAACACACGGGAAGACCAAATGTTACGTTTGCGTTATGCCTGCTGTGCTAACTGAACCGTGTACTCAGTTCCTACTTTGCTCATGAGTTCTTTCTCTTCAGCGTGTACTCACGAGTACTCTCTAACTAGGGTGCGCAACGGGCCCTCTTCCGAGCCGTGCTCATCAGCATCAGGGATTGGGTCGGCGTCATCCGCCTGATCTTCGGCTCCCCGGACGCTGTTCAGCCAGGCCTCCTGATACTCCTCCTTGCTTACCCGTTCCACTTGAGGGGCGCGATAAACGGAACAGCCTTGCGCGCCTGTCGGCTTGTCGTGCCTTTGCGACTGGGGCGCTGACGGTTTCATCTCTCTTCAGGCCGTCCCTGCTGACAAGGTTGTGTACACCATGACCATACACCATGTGCAGTAGATACCAAGGCAGTGGGGGCAGGGCTGGTCGCTGTTGTTTCTAGGGCAGTTGCAATGCTTGTGGCTGATTCTAGAGGTGCTGTAGTGCGAGTCGGTATTTCTTGATCACCTTCTGACTGTTCTACCTGGGTATGACATTCATACTTCAGAAATAGAAAGTGTTTACCTGACATGGTGATGATAAGTGTTAGGTACTCACCTCAGTCACAACAACTCTACTGCGCATGCCGCTAATGAGTAACGGGCTCTGATGCAGTGGATGAGCCACTACTTGTGGGGCAGGTGCGCCCTATGCGCCCATTGAATGCGGAAGAAACATGGGTGGGATGTAGGGCGCATCATCAGATAAGGATGAGGTTTGACAGCCCACGCCAGCGTCATAGGAACAGGATATCCTGAATAACCTGGATATCCTGGATAACCTTGATACATCTGAACACAAGAACAACACTCTTTATCCAGGAACGTGACATCAAACGAACGTGACAACATGTCACGTTCGTTTGAGCATTGTGTCACGTTCGTTTGAGCATTGTGTCACGTTCGTTTGAATGTGAACAAGCTGATTTTTGGCGAATTCACACCCAAACGTACGTGACACAATGCTCAAACGAACGTGACATGTTGTCACGCTCGTTGCAACGTGATGTCACGTTCCTGGAATGAGAGTGAAGATAAGGTGATAAAGCATGGTGTAGGTGACACTCTGGTAGTTCGCTGGGGAGAGCAAGTATCTGGCACATACCAGCACTCGCTGATTCATTGTAGATTCAAACGAAAGGCAGCAACTGTGGAGGGAGTCTGGAAACATCTGGCATTTTAAAGTTATTATTTTCACGTGGATCCATGATTGAAACTTAGCGGAATGAACTCGTGCAACCGCCACACACTGATAGGATAGAAGAGAAACACCCCGTGGCTGGTGGACAAAACACTGCCGCAACCCTCCTTGCACTCATTTGAGTCAACGCATAAGAATGGAACCTGAAATAAAATTATGAGGGTCAAATTAAAGTTCGGAACAGAGCAGATTGCTATTGAACTCTATGAACAATCTCTTACCAGCGGCTCAACATCATCCACAAGCTCATCTGCATTAACAGTAGCTTTACTCTGTCGTCTTGACCTCTGAACATCCCTGTTCAAACTCATAGCATAGCTCACAGCGTTGTAAACTGATCGTAGAAACTGAGGGAACATTGAGGACGTACAATCTGTCCTGATGTGGACATCAAAAGCCCCAGGTCAACCATTGTATAGGAGTGTGCAGTAGTCCATGATTTGACCAGGCTTCAATAGAATCCTGTGCACTTTGTCCACGATTTCTTTCACAACTTTGGATCGGGCCCTGATGAGAGCCTTAATGCGCCAGTGCGCAGCAGAATTTGGGGAATTTGGCACATTTGACCCAAACATGGTATAACTTACACGTTTATTAAGCGGGGTATTTCAGGGTATACTCAGGGGTTCAGGATATTATGAGAGTCTTCATCCCCTCGGGATTCTCCACAATTAAGGACGGGCTACACTCTCATCCCAAGTACATGGCGTCACGTTGAAACGAACGTGACAAAATGTCACGTTCGTTGAGCACTGTGTCTATTCGTTTGGATGTGAATCGGCCAGATTTTAGCTTGTTCACATTCAAACGAATGTGACACAATGCTCAAACAAACGTGACATTTTGTCACGTTCGTTTTAGCGTGATGTCACGAGCTTGGAACGAGAGTGTCCATTTTCTGACATTGGGAGTTTTCCGTATGATTACCTGGCCTGCGTGCGGAGGTGGGAGGGGGGGGGGGAAGAGTGGAGATGTCGAGGTCATTATCGAAAAGCCCCACTCCCTCAATCACTCCTAAGGTCTCATGCTGGAATGGGCTGAATGCGGCTCACCATTTAGACTTCAGTCGATTCGACTCTGAGGGAAGCCTTGACGAGGCTCGGGTCGATGCGTGACGAGGCCTTTTGTCACCAAGTCGGACACAGAAACATCGTACACACACAATACTGTATAAGGAGCTCTCCAGACGCTGGGCCTACTGCGAGAAGGGAGCACCACACCGTTGGAGTGCCTCAATGTTGAGCCGAGCCATCTTAGCGCAGACCGCCGAGCTCAGGATTGCAAACGATCCAAATGTCAAAATTGAAAAATCGTTATAGAACTTACTTGCTTGGTCCTAACTCACGGTTCAAACGCTTAATCGTCTTTCCAAACGAGTATGAAAAAAGGTGCTTGGGAGAAGCTCCAGTCAAAAAAACCACTTGGCCGGCGACATCATAGGACCGGGCACCTATAGTGTTTTATCGGTTCCTTGTATGCATACGAACTGCCGAAAAGACATTTGGACGAAATCCGACCCCCCCCCCCCCTCTGGATTTGGCAGGGGTCAAAACAGCCCAAAAATTGCCATTTTCGACGTTTTGGGACTAGATGGGTTCTGCCAAACCAAAGGCCAAAAAAGTACCCAACTGGGTCCTGGGCATAGAAAAAAGTGCGATCTTTCGATTGCCGGTCCGCAAAATGAGTTTGGACAGGCCGTTTAGGCGCTATGGGGCGCCAAAGTTGACGAATTTTTCGATTTTTTTTTCTTTTTTCTTAAATGCAGTTTTGATGGGCCCGATGTGTCAGAAAATGTGTTCTTATCCTCCTTTCGTCATTATTTACTTGAAACAACCCCGCTTCAGCTAACTTTTACTCTCATTTTCACGCTGTGCACGCTTTTCAGCATCTCAATGTCACTTTCCTTTATAACCCTTAAGAATGTTTTACCTGGTGTTCTGTGTCTGTTAAAAGGATCACAGCACAGATTCGAATCTATAAATAAATACACAATGATACAATTTCTCATTCAATTTACGCATCACCAGACATTCATGCGATTTAAATTGCAGAACATAACCGAACGCAATATCTTAAACCACAACATACCGTTGCTTTCATCCATTTGGAACAAATTGTAGCTCAGTGGTTGTTTACCGCTGTTTACATCGATGCCATACGTTAGGTTAGGTCACGCATGGGAGGTTGGCTAAGTTGGGTGGCCTGGCTTGCCGAAAGTGGAAACAAAAGACAAAACGCAGTTGTCGGTCTGAAGAGCGGTTTCTTCAAACTGGGATCGCTTTGATAATCCGGAAGCACGCTCCACGTTAAAAACAACAACAACAACAAAACAAACAAACAACAAAACCCCATTGGGCCAAAAAAAATAATGGAGAGGGCTCGGTGTGTTGCCGTACGTTGTCGCTGTCACTGCCGGAAACTTGCTCCACGGCGAACAGTGCACAGTGGGCTGAGATTCGCAAAACCGACATTTAATCCATTTTTTCAAAGCTATTTTTTGCATCGGATTTGTACGAGATGGTGTTCGAAAAGGTTCAGTCTTCAAGGAAATGAACATACCACCTAAATATACTAGCCGTATCACAGTGAGAATGGCACCTGAAAGCTTGGTATTTTGAGGCTTTTGACGTTCCGCTTGTGGATCATAAAAATGACACATGTGCCGAAACTATTTTCGACTAGCCACGTCGTATTTTTCGTCCCGTTTTTAACGTGACCTCTTGTTTAGGTATCACACTCAACATGTGGACTTAAACTGGACTCAATTTCTCCTCGGTGGCATATGTTCACACCTTTTTTAGAAATTAGTTAAATCTGCGAATTTAAGGTTTTTTCTTTATACTGAACTTGAGTTTCAAAACGACTCCTACTTGTCCCGACGGAGATCTCTACGCCTAAAGGTACATTGGACCCTCCTCTACTAGGGCCAGTTTCAATCAAAGGCTCATCGGGGCTCCAACGGGAATGCGACGCGTCTAACGCCACCACTTTTTACTTAAATTCACAGATTCTGTCCTTATTTTTGTTCATAATCTAATATTTTTGCGTATTTTATCGGTGTTCATGGCGTTGGGAGCCTTTTGCTTTCAATCTTCATTGTTTTGATGTAAAATCTGACGGTTTTTAAGAATTTGTTTAAAAAGATAGTTTTTGAGTCAAAACGTATATTTTTTTAAATTTTTTGCTAATTTTGATTTTGGAAGTACCCTGTTAGGTCTGCTTACCTGTTTTTGACCTAGACTCTGTTTTCAAATGGGAACTAATGGCGTAAAAATAAGTTTTTGAACACTTTTTGTTATTTTTGCAAGATACACAATCCTATACACTAAAAAGGGTTAGAAGATCGATAGAGCGTCTTAAGACGAATCGATCGGCACCAAAATGATAGCAAAAGTGCAACCCAGCCGGTCACAATCGAACTAAATGTAAGATTTTGCTCCGCCAGCCCACTGTGCAGTGGGCCAGAGGACCGTCAGACGTTCTAGTCCCATTTTGAGCTCCAGAGTCGCTAAACAGGACTCGAACCGAACATGTGACCCCACCAATGGATTGCTCTCCGAACGAGGAATCCATTGGTGGGGTCACACGTTCGGTTCCAGTCCCGTTTAGCGACTCCAGAGCTCAAAACGCGTCTAGAATTTTGGCCGCTGGTGCCGGTCTTCTGGCCCACCGCGCGCCGCCGCTACGCTTGTCGCGAGCGCATGCGCTGTGAAATAAAAATTAATTAAACTTATACTAAATGGCTCATCACCTAAGGGTTTGACAAAACCTATCAGATACAAAACCTTGTGAATTTCACAAAGCTTATTGTGAAGTAAGGTAGGGTGGGGAACCATGACCACTGGGGCACAATGACCACCCCCCTCGCTCTCGGAAACTACTTTGCCGACGGCAACCGGTCGACCGGACTTTCGAGAGTATCGGATTCTTACTATTTTCAGCCAGAGCCCTACCTTCTAGCTTCAAGGGTGCAACATCCAACATCACATTCAATTCTAAGTAGCTTTTTGCTTGCTCGGGGAGCCCTAGAGTTGTAAACTGCATTGTGGGGAGCCATGACCACTTTTTAGTGGGGCACCATGACCATACATATTTGAGTGTTTTTTCTCATTTTTTGGTCTGTTAATGATTTATTTTCGTCAAAAATTTGCTTTTTGCTTCAGAAAATGGATAAGGGTTGAATAATTGCTGCAGAACAGATAGTCTTATCACCAGGATGATGAAGAATGTTCTGAAACTGAGATTTGAAATGGTAGTTTCCCTACTAAATAGAGCTCCAAACCGCAAAAGTTGGCCGCGAAGGCGATCCGTGGCTACTTTGCACCGAGACGGTTCTGGCATCATGAGAAACAGCATTTATTTTACTTGTTTGCAGTGTAGTAACCGCGACAATTTTCTTAAAATTTACCAAATTGAAATCTGCATACGAATTTGGATTCGTCTTAGCAAGACAAACATAAAATGTTAACACATATCATAGCTTTGGATGTGAAATTTGAAAGCCTTAGAGCATTTATTGTTTTAAACCGTCCATTTTAAGGCATCTTAGAACGTTTGAAACTTCGAAGGTTTTTCGAGTGTTTTTTAGTTTAGTTGAGTGGCTTGATGGTAAGGACAGCGATATAAACAATTTCAATGAGAATACTGGTAGAAAGTACACTTTTTGGGCCTAAAAATTACTATGGTCATGGTGCCCCACAGGGTGGTCATGGTACCCCATAGGTGGGGC
This sequence comes from Thrips palmi, assembly GCF_012932325.1. Lineage (NCBI taxonomy): Eukaryota > Metazoa > Arthropoda > Insecta > Thysanoptera > Thripidae > Thrips > Thrips palmi. The sequence goes on along the minus strand of NW_023144625.1, from coordinate 3,664,394 downwards.
GCCATGACCACTTTGCGTTTTATTTTTCAAAGTGTTCTGTGAGCCTGCCGTGCATTGCAGACAAGTTCCAATGGTTGGAAGAGGTCCTCGGAGGTCCAAAGAATCCCCTCATGCTGGAAACTTAACTTTTCGAACCACACGGTGGAGTAGAGGGAGGCCCAAAAAGAAAGTGGTCATGGTTCCCCACCCTCCCGTATGTTGATGGATCGGGACGAACAAACCCTTATGTGACAGCCTTATCACAGTTCAAAGAGGTAACATGTCAAATATCGTTGTCATCCTTGCTCTGACTATTTTCTAAACAATTTCTTTTCGTTTCAGCCCAACAAGTGTTTCTATTAAAATTTAATAGCACAACCTTACACAATTTGTGAGGAAGGGTTGCTTTGAGGTAGTTTGACACAGCAAAAACGTTGTGTCTTCCTCAAAATGATCCATGAAGCGAAAGAAAGGGTGTAACTTTAAGTGGACTTTCTATATTTCATTAAACTGAATGAAATGGAGTCAAATAACTTTGATCGAATTATGTGAACTATTGTGGCACAATAATAATATAAAAACTCAAGCTTATTTGAGATATTCCCTTCTTCCGCTACCTGGACCAAATGACACCTTCTTCTCAAATTTTGTGACTAATTCCTGTAAATTCACAAAACCTGTTGCACTGTTTTCAATTCATTATTTTTTGTTACAAAAAGTCAGGACAAAGATAAGAAATGCGCTAAAAAAGCAACAGCAAAATTTTCAGCAGGCAAACTAGGGTTGAAGAAAAGAAGTTTAATGAAATCATAGATAGAAAGCCAGGCAAGAAGGATCAAAATCCCAAATACAAAAGTATAAAAGCACAAAATGCTAAAAGGAAACGAAACAAAGTCTATAGCACAATGCTAAGTGAGGGAAAGAAAAGCAAAGCAAAAGCGAAAAGAGGAAAAAAAAACTATCTAAGTACTTGTATCAGAAGCGGCCTTTTTGGATTTGGAAAAGGAACGAAGCCATTTCCTAATGGACCCCGTAATGTTGGTTTTCTGAAAGTTACCCTCATATTGCCGGGCACACGCCTCTGTAACAATGAAGAAAGGAAAAGGACATTTAGAAACACTAACAAATAACAAACACTAACAATTACGGTACAAACTGAAAAGTGTGCTCAGTATGCATCTACAGACGCATGCGTTGTTATAGATGCTTCTGACGGTGTGTACTTGCAAGTATGCATCTGTAGATGCATACTTATTACACACTTCAGTTAGTAGAGCGTGCTCATAATTACCAGTAATGAGGGCACCAGTTTTGAGGTCCTATATACCAATTTTTTTGTCAGTTCCCACCCAATTTATCATAGCTGCAAGGGCTGGGCTGAACAGCAGCTTGCAGACATTGGTTGCCATTTCGGATTCATTAACACCCCTTCCAGCCACCACACTGAAATGAGAAACCTGGAAAAAAAGAGTGAAATTTGAAGGTTTTTCATGCAATTCTACAAAACATATTTTTAAAAAAAATTGTTTGAATGAATGATGTGCACTACTCTTCTCCACACTGGTAAAACTGAAGCGTAGTTGTATGCTTGATTCAAGCGTACAACTATGCTTGAAGACTTTATGCTTGACGTCAAGCGTAGAGAAGCAACTCTCCCGTGCATTTGCGGGAGAGGGGCAAAATGGAGAACTATGCTTGAAGCCGAGGGTAGTTCTACTACGCTTGAAGAAAGGCGTAAAAGTTCGCTTGAGTTCTACCAGTGCACTTACAGCAAAATCAAAGTTATCTTTCTTTGATAGAAAGTACTCCCACTCATAAAATTTGTCTTTAGGGTCCTTGGCAGCTGGGTGCGGCAGCACACTAGGCCAGCCAGCTGACTTGGCGGCCAAGCTCGTGTGAGCTTGAAAATCTAATATTTTTTGTAACTTAAAGTCAATTTTTTCTAAGTGCTGCCTCTGCTTCACTTGCTCCTCCCTGATTTTCATGAGGACTTTACGGATATCTGTAAAATAAACAACACTGTTTAAAAAAGTCTGAAAATTCAGACCGATTTTTTCAGACCCAGTGGTCTGAATCTGAAATTCAGACTTGAGTCAGAAATTTCAGACACTTGGTCTCAATTTTACACCTTGGGGTCTGAAAAATGAGTTTCAGACTCAAGAGTCTGAATATTTGGATGGCGTGGTATAAATTTTCGGCGTCGGGGTCTTAATACAGTCATATGTGGTAGAAAGTCTGAATTTTCATCCTGCGCAGTCTGAAATTGACGCTTTATTTTCTGATAAAAGGCATGACTGCGTTTGAAGTGCGATGGACCCTGCATTGCCAGAGCACAACTTAATTAACTTTTGTTCAGCTAAGCGAACGGCCATCTAGTGTTGAGTTTAAAATCGGCCTGCACTCCGCTGGAAGCTGCAGGATGCGACACGTTTGCCCTGGTTCCGGCCTGGACCGAAGCCCGGGTCGCTTATTTACATACCGTGGGCGATTCAGCGCGGTATGAGAATTATGGCGATCGGAGCATTCCCGCTCCAGGGGACTGGGACACGGAAGGTAGGACAGGTGATAGCCACTTCTTCCGTGCAGTAGACACTAGCGTGTGTCAAGAATGCTGCTGAGTCCTCAAAACGCAAAGGAAATACATTTCCAGAAATAACTTAAGGGGAGGTTCTACTGAAAAAATGGCACTTTTCAAATTGAGCCCCAGTGTTAACATTTGTTGCATATGTGTAGTACTACATAGTTAATAGTCAAACATGAAATTTACAGCCCAATACCTTCCTCCAAATCCAGTCGAAGAGGTTTTTTCAGCCTATTTTAGGAATATCTTAAAAAATTCTCCTACGCACAGTATTTCAACGTAAACTGATGTTCTCGACATTTTTCACTTCTTTGGCACACATGCAATAAAGCGTGGCATCACCAAGACATGAGACCCAACAAATTTATTTTGGCACTGCCTATCAGAAAAAAATACACTAAAATATCAGGATTTTGACCATTTTCTTGAAATTTTAGTGACATGCTGTGTTGAAAACACAGCTTATGATTTTGCAATGGTCCCAGTATGTTACTAATGCCACGGTTTATCAATTATAAACCAAAAAAGTGAAAAATGCCCAGAACATCAGTTTACGTTTAAAAACTTTGCGTAGGAGAATTTTTCAAGATACGACTGGAAATAGCAGAAAATTCCTCTTCGACTGGATTTGGGGCTACGTATTCCCCTCCAAACTTCATATTTTACTATTTACTATAAAATACTTTAAATTTACAATGAACATACAAAGTGGGACTCAATTTGAAGAAAGTAAGATTTTCAGTAGAACCTCCCCTTAAAAAGACTCTTAAATGATCTTGATCATACAAACACAATTTTCTGTTCAAATGATATTGCTGTGAAGATACTTGATGTAGCCATCAGTTTAGCATAATGTAGGATGCAATAATAAAAAACCTTTTTTAAAAAGAAAGATATTTTAGATCAATGAAAAATCAACACATCTTTACATGTTCATTTTAAATGGTGTTAAGCCTGTTGGTGGTCAAAATATGACCTTTTATCCCTTTAATGGTCCGTTAACTATAAATAATTTAGATGTACTGCTCCAAAATTGCAGCTCCACTTTCTTGGAAGTAAGGATATCCTCTATGAGAGAGATCAAATGAAAGCGACAAGTTTCCGTAAACTGACTTGTCAAAAAATCTTGCGAGCCTCATTTTTAAAGTAACCATAAGGTGAACATAATTGAACATTGATTGAACATGATTGAACATAAAATGTTTTTGAACTTGTCTTTCAGAGAACTCCAAGTGTAAGCAGGACTATTTTGATATTGTTAATGGTCGTTGAGATCAAGAAAAATAAAAAGTTTTAACTTATAAAATTTTTAGGTGTTGATCACTTTCAGCAATATCAAAGTAGTGTGGTGTACACTTATCGTGCACCTACAAAGAAGTTGAAAAACATTTCTGCCAATTAAATATTATCATACATGGTTTTAAAAAAATTGGGAACTTTTTTCCAACCTTTACGACAAGTTAGTTAACGTAAACTTTTTGCTAACTTTTGAACAGTTTAACATTAACTTGTCGCTAACTTTTGAAAACTTTTTCTCAGGAAATCCGCAACTCCCTCTAAATCAGAGAAGATGAAACTCAAATTTTTATACAGAACCACTATATTCCTCGAAGTTTCTGATCTGTTAAGTGTAACGTAACAAATTTAGTCGTTTCTCTCATCACTCCTTCTAATACCAAAATTGAGTTTCCACCCTTCCTCCCCAAAAAAATTAGTCTAGAAGGACATACAAATTGGATTGCAGCTTGTTGCACTATCCCTTTTAGTCAGTTAATAAGAAAATATTAATTATCTTGACATTTCAACAGAATTTTTTTTTCTAATCCTTACAATTTCAAGTCGTTTTGATACTTTTTTCGGAAATGACTTCAAATTGAAATTTAAGGACACATTGGGTGTGTGGTACATGGGAGTCCACTAGAATAGTGGCCAAATCACATGTCCCGTAAAGCGGGGATGCTCCGACCGCCATAATTCTCATACCGCGCTGAATCGCCCACGGTATGTAAATAAGCGCCCGGGTCACCCGAGCCGAGCCGCTCCGGCGGCGGCCAGCCGAGCCAGGTACACCGAGCCGAGCCGGGGCTTTCGGAAAATCACCGCTGACCGACGTGCCGGCCGAAGCCTACCTGCGCGGGGCGGGGGGAGAGGAGGGGGCCCTTAATCCCTCGGCCACTCGGGATTTCTGGACACTATGCGTCAGTTTTAGCTTGTCTCCAGAGCAGTGCACATACGTATGGATACGCGCAGGACGATGCGCCGGCACCGGGGAGCCGAGCGCCGACCCGAAGTGCCGGTTCGGCGCTCGGCGCTCGGCACTTCGGTTCGGAGGCCCACCGTGGCGCCCCTGGCGGGGAAGGCGAAAAGCCTGCCGAGACACGAAACCAGCGCGCGCGCGAAAATTTAAAACGATGCGCGGTATTGCCAACACCGCCTTCGCATAGAGATCGGGAGGGAATATATTTAAGTTGGTAATGAAAACAAGAAATCGGCGGCAAAACCGCGCCAATGTGTCCCACTTGTGTTCCACCTGTCCTAGTGCCAAGATGTCTGCTGTGAAGTGTTCTTTGTGAGTAATTTTTAATCAGGCCCTGGCGTTCAAGATATTTTATCTCTCCTTCGTAATTGTTGTTCTCAGATGATTCTCTATACCTTATATCATATTCGTTTTTCTTGTGTCAGGTGTGACTCGACCTATGTGCATAAGAAAAGCCTGTATAGGCACATGCGCACAAAGCATGATTGTGATCCGCCAAGTGAGGAAAAGATAGGTGAAGTTTGCTATGTGTGCGATAAAGTGTTCTCCAGTATCTCAGTACTAAATCGTCACCTAAGAGAGCAGCACAAAGTTCAGCCACAAACAAAAAGATCAAAGCTCCTCTGTCCATCATGTGACGTTATGTTTCCCTCATCCACAAGCATGGATATGCATTTGAAACATGACCACAGTAATGACTTATCTTCTTCTCAAATGAATTTTCAGAGAATTGATGGTAAGGAAAACACTTTTTTATTTCTTTGTTAAAATGTAACTTTATTCATTAGTTACACAACAACTTTTTTTATCCCACCACAGATTTCTATGTTTGGAAAGAAGAAATGGAGAGAGGAACAAACTCTTTGTATATTCAGCATGAAGGTGCAAGGAGGCTCGATCATGGAGAAAGAAGATATTATTATTGCCACAGGTCTGGAAACTCAAGGAAGGTAGAAGCTCCAGATAGGATCCGATGGAAGGAATCACCAAAAATTGAGCGTTACTGCCCTGCTCGAATTACTGTAACAGAAGTCAATGGAAAAGTATCAGTAGTGCACCACAAGGATCATGTTGGGCATGATTTTGATTTGGGCCACCTGCGACTCAACAAAAATGAAAGGGCCATGCTTGCTGCAAAACTACAATCAAAAGTTCCCATGAATGACATCCTTGATGATATAAGAGACAGTGTTACCGAAGAAGGAGGATTATCAAGACTGCATCTGCTGGACAAGCGAGATTTGTTAAACGTCATTAAGGAATTCAAGCTTGATAAGAACAGAGCGCATGATAATGACGCAATGAGTGTTGATATGTGGGTAGCAGAGCAGCAAGCAAAAGATCACAACATTGTGGCTTACTACAAACGACAGCACGAAGTAGATCCATGTGGCGTACTGGCAGAAGACGACTTCATGGTTGTACTAATGACTGACTATCAGAAGGAGATCCTCCAAACGTATAGCACAGACAAGACTCTAATTGACAGCACACACGGAACGAACAAATATGACTTTCAACTAACCACCCTTATGACTGTAGATGAGTTCGGAGCTGGGTGTCCAGGCGCTTATTGCATTAGTAACAGGATTGACACTGACAGCATGACTGTCTTCTTTGAGGCGGTGAAAAGAAGATTGGGCACATCCATTTCAACCAACATCTTCATGTCCGATGATTATCCTGCCTATTACAATGCATGGGCAGCCGTAATGGGACCTGCCAGACATCGCCTATTGTGCACATGGCATGTTGACAGGGCTTGGAGAACACAGCTCAAACAAAAAGTGAATGACGTTAAAGCTCCAGAAGTTTATAAAGGGTGCAGAGTACTCCTTGAGTGCAAAGATCCTGAGAGACTTGAATCACTGATCGTAAACTTCATTCAACTGTGTGAGAGCGATGAAGAGACCAATGAATTTGGGAGGTATTTTAGAAAGCACTATGCCAACCGCATCAACATGTGGGCCTACAGTCATCGTCAGAAACTTGGATTAAATACAAATATGTATTTAGAAGCTCTGCACAAAAAATTAAAGTATTGCTACTTTGATGGAAAATGCAACAGGAGAATTGACAATTGTATTGCTGCTCTACTTCAGCTTACAAAGAACCTCCTATTTGAACGGCTGATTAGGCACCACAAACAAAAGCCAACATCTAGGATGCTAGCAATAACACAGAGCCATAAGAAGGGTGCACAGATCCCACCAGAATTTATTGAGCAAGTAGATCATGCAGAGTGGACGGTCAAATCTCAAGTTCGGACAAGAGGGCCATACACTGTTAAGGGGAGGTTCTGGTGAAAATGCTATTTTCTCCAAATTGAGTCCCACTATGAAAATTAGTTAAAAATTTGATGTCTTACCAAGTAATTATTAAAATTTTTCATTGGGGAGGCACATCTTATGCCCTGAACCCAGTCGAAGAGTCTTTTTGAGCCTATTTTGGCTGTATCTTAAAAAATCTCCTTGCGCATACTATTTTGTCGTAAAAGCTTGGCCTTGACATTTTTCACTTCTTCGATTCATTTTTAAAAGATGCCGGCATGCACAACTCAAAATGTAAATTACATTTTTATTCGCAAGCTTTCTAGCCAAGCATTTCACTATAATTGGTCAAAAATGTACAAAATAGTCAAATTTTAGGGACTTTTCAGCTTTAAAAAGCTTACAATTAATACTGTAATGGCCATTTTGAGTTGTGCATGCCGGCATCTTTTAAAAATGAATCGAAGAAGTGAAAAATGTAAAGGTCAACCTTTTACGACAAAATAGTATGCGCAAGGAGATTTTTTAAGATACAGCCAAAATAGGCTCAAAAAGACTCTTCGACTGGGTTCAGAGCCTGGGATGTGCTTTCAAAAATCTAATTTTAGTGTCCTCATAGAAAGATTTTATATTCCGAACGAATTATGACAGTCGGATCCATTTGGAAAATGGCAAGATTTTCACCAGAACCTCCCCTTAATATGACTGAAGATCTGTGTGAAGGCTGTCCTCTCCATTGCCCACAGTGCCAGAAGTGTGTCCATCAGGTCTCCTGCACTTGCGAAGACCATCTCATAAAGCTCAACATCTGCAAACACATCCATGCCGTCATTGTCCATTCCACATTAAAATCCTTTGAACCAATCGCCAACAAAATTAAGGAGAAAGAAGTTCAGGCAATTGTCACAGAAGCTGCTCACCATGAAAATTTTAGAGACGGAGTTTCCAAGGCCACCAAACTGAAGTCTACAATTCAGATGATTGCTGGATTGGCACTTCAGGTTCCACAAGACAAAATGGACAGAGCAATATCTGGTGCTGATCGCCTTCTTAAATTTCTGCAAGAAGTGATTAAGACTCCAGATTCCATCCTGCCTAGCTTTCCTGAGGTGGCACAGCAACCTGCAACAAAAAAAGTTAGCCCTCAACGAAAGTTTAAATCAACCAAGAAAGTTTGCAAAAAACAGACAAGAGCACTTGTAAAACCAGGTGACGCCCAGAAAGTTCTGATGGAAATAGTGCTCCAAAATGAAGATTATCACAACAAAGAAATTTTGAATATTTCAAGCCAAATGGAAACAGATCATGTTTATTTCTGATTGTATATGTATGTATATGTAATTTATTGCATATTTGATTTTAAGGGGAGGTTCTGGTGAAAATCTTGCCATTTTCCAAATGGATCCGACTGTCATAATTCGTTCGGAATATAAAATCTTTCTATGAGGACACTAAAATTAGATTTTTGAAAGCACATCCCAGGCTCTGAACCCAGTCGAAGAGTCTTTTTGAGCCTATTTTGGCTGTATCTTAAAAAATCTCCTTGCGCATACTATTTTGTCGTAAAAGGTTGACCTTTACATTTTTCACTTCTTCGATTCATTTTTAAAAGATGCCGGCATGCACAACTCAAAATGGCCATTACAGTATTAATTGTAAGCTTTTTAAAGCTGAAAAGTCCCTAAAATTTGACTATTTTGTACATTTTTGACCAATTATAGTGAAATGCTTGGCTAGAAAGCTTGCGAATAAAAATGTAATTTACATTTTGAGTTGTGCATGCCGGCATCTTTTAAAAATGAATCGAAGAAGTGAAAAATGTCAAGGCCAAGCTTTTACGACAAAATAGTATGCGCAAGGAGATTTTTTAAGATACAGCCAAAATAGGCTCAAAAAGACTCTTCGACTGGGTTCAGGGCATAAGATGTGCCTCCCCAATGAAAAATTTTAATAATTACTTGGTAAGACATCAAATTTTTAACTAATTTTCATAGTGGGACTCAATTTGGAGAAAATAGCATTTTCACCAGAACCTCCCCTTAATTACTGTTATATTCTATTCACATTATTCTATGTGTTTTCTTAAGTCCTAAGTGCAGTGTTGATTTAATTAATGTTATATTCTATTCACATTATTCTATGTGTTTTCTTAAGTCCTAAATGCTGTGTCGATTATTCATTTTATAATTTTGATTGGAGCAATTGTTTGTACTTGTTGTACTATGACTTGAGTTTAGAAACTCCAATAATGATCTTGGCCTCCTTGAGAGATAATACTTGTTACATTTTATGAATGTTTGAATTGTTTTATTCAATATTTTTTTTATCGTAAATACATATTTGATGTGATTTGAAGTAAAGTGAGGTGGTGAACAGTTATGTCACTTAACCAATACATACATACCGCTAGTACATTACTCAGCATCAGCAACAAAACAGTCATAATTAAAAGCAGTACTCAATACCCAAAAGAAAGGTTAATATGAGGTAAACACACATTTTCACTAGATTTCCAGACAACTTGTCGACTGAAGACAACTTGGGGCATAAATGGTTCGCGAGAGACTCTTCTTTTATGGCCGCAGGCTGCGCCTGTATTGGCCAGTAAATGGTTCGAAATTTCGTGATTTTGGGACTTCTCCGGTTCTGATCCTCATTTTCCTTTGAAAGATTCCCATTCGCCCGAATAGCAATAATCAGGCGCATCTTCCCGCCTCCGAGCCGAGCGCCGAACCGAAGTGCCGAGCGCCGAGCGCCGAACCGGCACTTCGGGTCGGCGCTCGGCTCCCCGGTGCCGGCGCATCGTCCTGCGCGTATCCATACGTTGCACATCGCATTCGAATACGAGTCCGCGTCGCGTGGCATCTTTCTTGTGACGCTCCGTCGTGAAGCTACGTTTTGTGTGTTACTTCAGCGCTCAGCACAGTGTGTAGTGCCGTTTTGCCTTCGCCTTTCCGTGCTCAAAAATTGCTTCTGGGTGCCGTGCAGTCACCACTCTGAAGCACCCGAAATCCGCGGCAAGCAGGCTGTGAAAGTGGCGTAGCCCTATGCTGATATTGCGTCTTCCAAACTAAAGGGACGGGTGATGAGCGAGTGGGTGGCGTTTTGAAAATTTGCCACTCCTCTTTCATCCTTGTCCCCAAAGTATTTACATCGTGCCGAAAAAGCTTCCACAAAGTGTGCATCTGGTTCCAACATGCTTGCTTTCCAGTGTTCACAGCTGCATCTCCGGGAGTCTTACATTCGAGGACAAGGTTTTTTTCGGGAAGCTCTCGCAGCAAACTATCATATTTAGTTAAAGTTTTGCGCAACTTTGAGTGCTACAATTAACAACAAGAGCTGTTTTACAACTGCTCAATTTTGTGCATGCATTCCATGTTTCTCAGCAATTTAAAACATGCGTCTCCAAAACATAATATGCATCCCGACAAAAGTGGTAATGGATGGCTTAGAATTCAAACCCGCGAGGTCAAAAATTCAGACAGCCAATTGGTCCGAAAATTCAGACTACCTGGTAGTCGTAAAATTCAAAGTACATGCTAGTCTGAAAATTCAGACGACGGGTGGTCCAAAAAATCAGAGTGTCCGGGGGTCTGAAAATTCAGACCACGGGGTTTCAAAATTGACTTCATCCTAAAAAGTCTGAAAATTTCGACTTTTTTTTTAACAGTGAAGGTAGGATTACGCCAGACCGCGTCTTGTCGTAACAGGCTTCGCGATGTCTCGCTGCCTGTTCCTACAATCCGCGCCTGGCGTACCTACCTTGGCCTGCGGCGCTAGCCTGCCTTCGGCAGGCAATGGCTTGTCTGTCGTCGGTTACTTCTAACTTGTTTCTTTCTGGGGGGCTGGACCCCCCTTCATTCTAGATAGACTTGCTTCATCTTCAAATAACACGATCTTGACCCTTGGAACTTTTTAACTTTTTACCTTTTTTTTAAGACACAAGAGATCTGCCTACGGAAAACTCGATTTTTCGCCGTTTTTTATGTGTTTTTTTTGGCTATAAAAACTGAACCAGTTGAGCTAGGATGGTGAAATTTCGCGTGTGCCGAGCCAAGGACATACCCAAAAAGTGTGCAAAATCTCACCGAGATCGGCCGAGCCGTTCAGGAGGAGTAGTGCGGACACACGCACGCACGCACGCACGCACACACGCAGACAGGAAAAACTTTTCAACCCCACCTGAGTAGCCAATTAGCAGCCAATTAGTGTGAAATTTTCCAATAACACTGCAAATCCAAGTGTGAAACAGTCTCTCAGTGTTTAGTGCAAACCACTCAAGCCACTCGAGTGGTTCAAGTGTGGGACATAGTGGAGCGATTCTCACGTTTCGGGGTAGTTTTGACGTCTCTGATTTGCCGAACGTGAGAAATATCCAATAAAGTTTTTCTGATTATTGAGGTCCTGAATGATGCTAGAGTTATGGCAATGGTATTTATAGTAAAGACCTTGTACTACCTTCCTAAAAACATGAGCCCTAAGGTATTCCTATACGTTTTAGCGGGTGTTTTGATCACGGAAATTACGTTATCACGGAAGTTACAAAGTGTGAAAATGGCCTTAAACGGCTGACTCAGGCTGGCTGTGGCTTACAAGTCGTTCCAGGGTCAAATGATACTTTAAGCCCGACATTTAAGCGGAAAATTTTTTCACCTAGTTCTGCTGCAACATTAAGTTAAGGGTGCCACGGAAGTTACAAGTAATTGTTGATACACACCATTTTTTTAAGGGGAGGTTCTGGTGAAAATCTTGCCATTTTCCAAATGGATCCGACTGTCATAATTCGTTCGGAATATAAAATCTTTCTATGAGGACACTAAAATTAGATTTTTGAAAGCACATCCCAGGCTCTGAACCCAGTCGAAGAGTCTTTTTGAGCCTATTTTGGCTGTATCTTAAAAAATCTCCTTGCGCATACTATTTTGTCGTAAAAGGTTGACCTTTACATTTTTCACTTCTTCGATTCATTTTTAAAAGATGCCGGCATGCACAACTCAAAATGGCCATTACAGTATTAATTGTAAGCTTTTTAAAGCTGAAAAGTCCCTAAAATTTGACTATTTTGTACATTTTTGACCAATTATAGTGAAATGCTTGGCTAGAAAGCTTGCGAATAAAAATGTAATTTACATTTTGAGTTGTGCATGCCGGCATCTTTTAAAAATGAATCGAAGAAGTGAAAAATGTCAAGGCCAAGCTTTTACGACAAAATAGTATGCGCAAGGAGATTTTTTAAGATACAGCCAAAATAGGCTCAAAAAGACTCTTCGACTGGGTTCAGGGCATAAGATGTGCCTCCCCAATGAAAAATTTTAATAATTACTTGGTAAGACATCAAATTTTTAACTAATTTTCATAGTGGGACTCAATTTGGAGAAAATAGCATTTTCACCAGAACCTCCCCTTAATGCTCTAGCCCGCTTTGAGACTGTGTAGCGCATCTTAAATTTCCGCGACCCAAGCAATTATATTCCAGGGACTTCACTTTGATAGTTTATGTCATGGAAAGTTAAAAGTCTGGCTTGGGGAGAGGTCCAGAGCAGCCTTTTCGAAACTTTTGTAGCGAAATTGAATATGCGGTGGACATTTTTGTTCCTTTTTGTACCTTTGAAACAAGTCAGGCGTATTGGTCTTCGGTTGAAATTCTCGAGACATGCCGCTTCGAATCCCCATCGACAGTTGGCAGCATTTTTGAACCACACCGCCATACTGAGGGCGGAAAGTTCGAGTATGTTCTCTTGGGACAATCACGGAAGTTACATTTAGGGTATTCCGAACGCTAGGTAGACCAATCCAATGCACGTGAACTTTTCGAAATGTGTGCGTTTAGTGGGTAATGGCCTTCCCTAACATCAGAAACAAACCCCATGTCGATATCTGCGCTCGTTTGGGCACAGGAGTCAGTAGAAACGAAACTACCCCGAAACGTGAGAATCGCTCCCCTGCCAAATCCAGAGGGGGGGGTCGGATTTCGTCCAAATGTCTTTTCGACAGTTCGTATGCATACAAGGAACCGATAAAACACCAAAGGTGCCCGGTCCTATGATGTCGCCGGCCAAGTGGTTTTTTTTTTTTTGTCTGGAGCTTCTTTGGGCAGTTTTGACCTCCGAATGTGCCCAGCTAGATGGCAGCTCCAAAAAGGTAGAAAAGCAGAAGTGTCTCAAGTTACCCTTGCTGATTCAAGTTTACGGTTTACGGTATCGCTCCACCCTTGTGTGTAGTTCCTAGTGCAGAGGTTTCCTTGTGTGTAGTTCCTAGTGCAGAGGTTTCATCCGGAGATCTGGCAATCCCTTTTGCAAGCACCATTTGTTTGAAGCCATGCACACGGGAAATGCAGCGGTTATTCCTTCAATACGAGACTATTTGCCCCCTCCTTTCCTACTTATTCGATTCAAAGCTAAACCCCGATCTTTTCGTTGAAACCCTAGGTCATGCCGAAAGGCACCGCGGAGGCAGCTTCGCCGTATCTCTCGCTCCGTCTGGCGTGGTGGCTTCGGATTCTGTCACCCGACGAAGGGCAGTCCCACTTCTTCATTCGGCTACTCCGGCACTTCCGAGGATGTCGAGTACGTGCCCGTCTGTTGGCCTCGATAGCGCCAGCGCGCATGGTACACAATAAGGGCGTCAGGATGTCGAAACAAATAATCTATGGTCAGTTTATGCTAGTTTTTTGCATGGCGAGCTGCTTTATTCTGCATCGGATATTGCTTCGTTAACAACACTGTTTATAAAGAGGCCTAACTTTAATAGTACATAATGACGTTGTAATTTTGATAACCTTTTGCAAGGATTTGAAAACCGAGGGGTGAATCACTAGTGTACTCATGTGTACAAATTTGCTCGTACTCAGTGTACTCACAAGTTTAAAGCAGGCGAAATTCTGTAGTTTTTTTACCGATTTAACGTCGAGTGCCGTTAAAAACGCTAAATAAAGCTTAAAAACGTTTAAAATTATGAAATTTGTGAGCAAAGCCAGGTGTACTCACCCGTACTCATGTACTCATGTGTACACCAGAACGCTGAGTGATTCACCCCTCGTTGAAAACTCATAAAGGTTTCTGAAGTTTATGAAAATTTCTTACATTGACCAAAATGTAGTGCAGGGCATTTAAAGTGAGAAGGACAGGTAAAGAGCGACAGTGAGTAGAGGTTGACTTGGTTTATTGGAGAGAACCACACTGCAAGAAATAACCACAAAAAATGTACACAAATTTCTGACAAATTTTTTATCAGGAGTTTATTGTACTTTTCAAGTATAACAATTGTTGTACAAAGTACAATGGAACCGGCATGACGAGTGCTGGGCAGTCCAGGCCTCGTTGTGGTTGTACAATCCTCGTTGTACTTAATACAATCCCTGTTGTACTTTAATTGTACAGTTTTTGTTGTACTATCCACACTATTTCTTGCAGTGCACACAGCTCGAGACTAAGTTACCGACTGTTGGCCGGCTATGAGGAGAGGAGCGATCCAATTTATAGTTTGGGTAACAGTGACACCTTGCTCGGTGAATGCATTCAGAAAGCGAGACAATAGTAGTGGAACCTTGGTCAAGGACGGGAATCCACACCAGAGTCAGGAAGAAGAATAGAAATCAGAACTGACACTTGTTGCTTTTCAGTATGCACTGTAAATCGCTACACCACTCCCCTTTTAAAAGGAAATTCAAAACTACTTGTTGCCTCAAACATTACAACTTTTCTAGCTCAAATCTCTCCACGTTGAAGCTGTAATGTACTATCACACTCAGGCCAACTCAGGGCAAGGTTGTCCAGACCTTCCCTGACACGCCATCAGTGAACAAAATTGATTAAAAACAGAATGAAGTATTGCTGGTCCTCTAGATGGAGCGACTATGTCTGCGACGCTCATGGTACGTCGAAAGAACTTCTTCAGGACGCTGTCCTGAGGTGCAACTATCGCACCTGACCAGCAATAAGAGAGCTAAAATTTGTGCCTAGCCCGAACATTTAAGCTGTACTAAGAGTCCTTAAAGCATATAGTGTGTGGATTCCCTAGTGCGTGCCGTGCAAGTGATTTGACGCACACTTCCTTACACGCATTAACTTACGCACTGTTTTGAAAAAGCGTAGACTTTTCCATATTATGTGTATTTTACTGTGATGTGCGTAACACAACGGAGAAGGTAACGCATGTGCCTACTAGAGCGTAATTTACGTAAATTCTGACACCCGCCGTGTCACGTTCAAACGATTGTAACATCGTATTTAAACGAACGTGCAAAATTCAGTTTAACGGATATGACGTCACATGCGTTGTATTACAGAGTGTGCAGCAGTGTGTGCCTGTCACAGACGACCTTGGCCGCGACCTTGTTGGCGCTGGCGTTGACGGTGGCGGAGGCTGCCTGCTCGCCGTCGTGGGCCGAGGCCCAGTTCGGCATCCGCCTCGCCATCGTCTTCACGGCCATCCTGCCCATCCAGGGCCACTTCGCGCGCCGCACGCCCGTGCTGGTGCGCAGCCTGCGGCTCCTGCACCGCCTGGTGCGTGACGTCGAGGTGCACGCCGACGCCATGTCCAGGGTAAGGCTGCCGTGCCTGCACATTAAGTTCTTGTGGACTTTTTTCAGCACAGTGATGCAGATGCATGCGCAGATACGTTCATAAGGTATGTATTATTATGCATCACTGTGTACATTTTATGCATGAAGATGCATAAAATGAACACAGTGATGCATAATAATACCTTATGAACGTATCTGTGCGAGCATAACTGTAAATAGAAATGCATAATTATGCATTTTAAAAGTCCACAAGACTTGAGTGTGTGCACGGTAAAAACGGAGCCTGATTCTCCCAGGAAGCCTGTGAGTAAAGATACGTCGGTTTCCTGTGCAAACCAGGAACCGCTCACTCCAATTCCAGGAACGTGACATCACGTTGAAACGAATGTGACAAAATTTCACGTTCGTTTGAGCGTTGTGTCTCATTCGTTTAAATGTGAATCGGACAAAAATTAGCAACGTGATGTCACGTTCCTAGAATGAGAGTGTTCTTACCGCGTGAGGCGTCTTCCGTTTTTGCCGCCATCACCAGGAGGCGCTCCGGCGCGCGGGGCGCGTGGACTTGCGCTTCACCGTGGTCTACAGCTGCGCGATGGTCATGGCACTGTCCGTGCCCTACGACCTGCTCACTAGCGACCGCAGGGAGGTGCGCTGGCTCCCAGACGCGCTGGCCGCCGCGACCGGGGTGCGCACGCACCAGTGGCTGCCCCTCCTCGTCAAGCTGCTCATTTGCTACGTCGCCTTCCCTTGCGGCGTGTCCTACTACACGCTCCAGATGTTCGTCCACTCGCACGCCAACGCCACCGTGGCGCTGTACCGCGCCGTCGCCCGGGCCCTGGAGGTAGAGAGCGACTCGCGTGGCCCTAGAATGGAATGCACTACTGTCAACCGGGGTAACTTGGGACTTTTCGTCAGGTTTCTTGTACGCCAAAAAAAGACGATTTTCACTTTTCGGTGAAGTTTTATTTCTTCTGGCTCCTGTGCCCAAAAAAGTGCAGACATCGACATGGGGTTTGTTTCTAAGATTAGGGAGGGCCAATACCCACTGAAGGCGTACATTTCGAAAAGTTAACGTGCTTGGGATTGGTCTTTCAAGCTTACCGTAAATAGCCAATACCAAGGTAGCCAATACCGTAAATCGATACCTTCAGAGAACAGCACCAGCACAGTCTTCAGAGGGGCTTCAACAAAAGGCGAGATTTCTACGGACGTCCAGTACGCTCTCTTAGTAGGTATCGGCCGTGTAGAGCATATTGAACATCCGCGTCTCAAGTAATTCTTTCCTAGGGACTCCGTTTCAATGGCTAACGTCAAGAAAAGTTCAAAGTTTGGCGCAGAAAGAAGTCAAGAGCAGCCTTTTCAAAATTTGTGCAGTGAAATACACGGTGGACGTTTTTCGTTGTAGCGAAAGTACCTTCAAAAATAGATTGCGTATTGGACGTTCGTTGAAGTCTCGCCTTTCGTTGAAGTCCCTCTAAAGACTGAACTGTTCTTCAAACCCCTCTTAAGACTAAGCTGTTCTTAGCAGGTATTTACACTGCACAAAATTTCGAAAAGGCTGCTCTGGGTTCTCCCCACCCCAAATTTTGAACTTTTCTTGCGTTAGCCATTAAAGTGGAGTCCTCAGGAAAGAATTGCTTGGGACGCGGATGTTCAGTATGCTCTACACGGTCGCAAAGCGCCCTGACGCATTAACTTTGGCTTCGTGCCACTGCCTTTGCAGACAGGGCCGTGCCGCCGGCGCTGGGTCGCGGTGGTGGGTGGCGTCCTCAAGGCCGGCCTGGACGTCGACGCGGACCTGGCGGCCACCTTGACCTTCCTCATGGTGGGGCCCCTGTTCACGCCTCTGATGAGCACAGTCGAGGTAGTGTAGCGCGCCACGGTTCGCTGCTAAACTGAGTGCGGAGAACTCCATACTTGGAATGCGGAGCGGAGGTGTGGGCTGTTCACTCGGACGTGTAGACAGCTTTGCAGCTTGTTGAAATGGCTTTGACAAAATGTCCACGTTCGATATTGAGCGTTGTGTCACATTCGTTTGGATGTGACGTCGCGTTCCGGGCACGAGAGTGCGAAAGACGCCAATCTGGAGGTGCCGGTGCGACAGGCGATGCTGACCCGCGGCTCCATCGACTTGTACACGTTGCTGTGTGTGCCGATCATCTTCACGGACTTCGTCCCCCTCTGCGAGTCCGGGCAACGCGCGGCCGTGGCCAGGGCCTCCGTGGGGACAGGCGCTTACCTGGGGGCGTGCGAGGGAGAGCGACTGCCGCAGCAGCGTATGAGGATCGCCATGATTCAGGCATGTGGCCGCGAATGGGGCTGTACCAGCGCGAAGTGCGGCCGAAATGCACTTTTATGTTTTTTCCTCTGTCATCGGTTGTTTTATAGCAACAAAAATCTTTTCTAATCGTTGCAAGGATCGTTGACAGCTAATAGGCGAAGAGATTCACTATTTTTGACCAGTTTTAGAGCAAAATATTGGCAGTTTTGTGAACGGACAGTTCATTTGTACATTCTGGAGGTGAAGTGTGAGGGCAAAACATTTGCTCTTGCCCTGTCGGAAATGAATAGAATCATAGGGTTTTTCCGAAACTTCTGTATGGAGCTGTCCGCGGAGCTGGGCTTTCTCCGAAAAGTTCCGGAACTTGAACAACAATGCATGCTTCACTATCAGGAAACCAAGAAAAAAAGGTTTGCAACCAGTAAAAAATGAGGATAAAGTGACCCCCTTCTTGTTTAGCTCAGTTTTCATAATATTAAGGGTAATTAACCTACAGGATATAGCTCAAATGAGCTCGAAGCAGAGTTTTCTCCATAAAATTTCAGAGCTAATTGGCTGAGCGATAGCGAAGCCTGTTACTTCAGTGGGGTTGAAAAGTTTTGTCTGTCTGTCTGTGTGTCTGTCTGTCTGTCTGTCTGTGTGTCTGTGTGTCCGCACTACTCCTCCTGAACGGCTCGGCCGATCTCGGTGAGACTTTGCACACTTCTTGGGTATGTCCTTGGCTCGGCACTCGCGAAATTTCACCATCCTAGCTCAACTGGTTCAGTTTTTATAGCCGAAAAACACCTAAAAAACGGCGAAAAATCGAGCTTTCTGCAGATAGATCACTTCTGGCTTGGAGAAAGGGGGGTCTGGAGGGCGGAGCCCCCCAGCCTTAACAAGTTAAAAAGTGACAAGGGTCAAGGTCGTGTTATCTGTAGATAAAACAACTCTATTTAGAATGTAGGGGGGTCTGGGGGGCGGAGCACCCCAGCATTCAAAAAGTTAAAAAATAACCGACAATGGACAAGCCATTGCCGGCCGCAGGCAGGCTAGCGCCGCAGGCCAAGGTAGGTACGCCACACAGTAAATTGAAATGGCAGAATCTGTAGTGGTCTGAGAGCCCCAAATCGCAGAAACCGACAGGTAAATAGATCCGGGGCGGTTTTGCACCAAAACCGCCAACGGCGAACCCATTCTGCACACAGGCGACGGAATCCGTGCACTCGCCACGGAATCCGGACAACACTGCACCGTAATCGTCAATTGCGATTCCCTCCACCTCGCGACTTTGAGATGTTATATTATTGGAAATAAAGAGTGTAGATGTACCGCGTAAGGAAAGTATTAATTTATAGACTTGTCAAAGCAAGAAAAAGTATGCACACTCATCAAAATATGTAAATAATGTCCAAAACAACAAAAGCATCCAGAGATACAGTGAGGTTAGGTTGGCCAGCGAGACCGCAACCCCTTAGCAGTTTCTGTGAGCCCATCCCAGATTCTGTGGAGCCTTTGTCAGTTTCTGGTAGCCCATGCCAGTTTCTGTGACTACCAAATTCAGAATCATTTACTGGCGGTTTCTGTGCCGAACCGTTACGGATTCTGCCATTTCAATTTACTGTGCAGGCGTGGATTGGAGGAACAGGCAGCGAGACATCGCGAAGCCTGTTACGACAAGACGCGGTCTGGCGTAAACCTACCTTGTTAATAACAGTGTGGTCTAAGCCTGTATGCAGCGATGTTAGCTTGTTTCATATCATCGGCCTGAAAGTCGCAAAGCGTCTCTAAGCGGCATTGCGAGTCGACCTAACGTAAAGTTGTTGCTGTGTTCCGTTGCAGGCGGGACAGGGGCGCTCGCCCCAGGTGCGCTGCCTGGGGCTGGGCTCCCTGGACAGGGCGGCGTGTATGGACGTCCTCAAATCGTGGTTCAGCTACCTGCAGGTGCTCTACAAGTTGCGTCAGTGACGCTAAAGAACAGAGACAAAATGCAATTGTAATGTTAGCATTTTTTTTTTTTTGCAATAAAGCAGCAAACCAACATCAATGTTGGCTGAGCGATAGCGAAGCTCGTTCCTCGAGTGGGGTTAGAAAATTTTGTCCACCGTGAGAAAAATGTACGGTATCTGCCGTCAATATATCAACAGGATTTGCCGTACTTAGAAGTACGGTGTTTACCGTACCCGAGCGTACCTACAGCGTTTTCCGTACCCATTGATGTACGGTGGTTGCCGTACCTGGAATAGAGATGCAAATTTTCCGGAAACTTCCAAAGGGTCGGAAAAAAAACGGAAAAGTTGAAAAAAAAAAAAACAGAAAATTTGGAAAAATGGGAAAAATTAGTTTTTAAGCACTGTGAACATGAAACCTACTACTTTTGTGCTTTGTTACAACTTTACTTATACTGACAACCCGACATTCACAACAGCAAGCTCAAAAAACGCACGAGACGGAATCATAACAGGGTATAAGTAGTTTGAGTGCACTGAGAATCGTGTTCACATAGGGTTAAAGGTATGCTTTTAGCCTACTTTCAGGCGAAATGCCCGACTTTTTGCCTACTTTTCGGGCTGAATCTTTCCAATTTTTCCGAGGCCAGGGAAAAAAACGGAAAAAACCCTTTTTTTTTTCTATGTTTCCGGAAACTTTCCGGGCATTTTCATCCCTAACCTGGAAGTACTGCGTTTACTGTATTCGCAAGTACGGCGTTTACCGCACCTGAAAGTACGGCGATCACCTTAATTTGTACAATGCACTTGTCAAGAGGCACTCATTTCTTGACATCAAAGTCAATTTAGACGATTGTGGTAACCGTGCTCAGCCTTCTAGATACTTCAGCTACTGCGCGTTTAATTTCTCATAGCTGCTCGGTCCACCCCCCTCCCCTAACACTCTCAAGCTACTGGCAGCTCCGGAACTCAGTACCAACGCAGCCTTTGCCCAGTGAACCCTGAACCTTTCCCTGAACCCTGAATCGTTCCCCTGAACAACGGACATACGAGGGGTGAATCACTAGTGTACTCATGTGTACCAATTTGCCCGTACTCAGTGTACTCACAAGTTTCAAAAAGGCGAAATTCTGTAGTTTTTTGACCGATTTTACGTCGAGTGCCGTTGAAGGCACGAAATAAAGCCTAAAAACGTTTAAAATTATGAAATTTGTGAGCAAAACAAGGTGTACTCACCCGTATTCATGTACTCATGTGTACACCAGAACGCCGAGTGATTCACCCCTCGGACCTCGCGGACATAGCACATTGGGCAATCCCGCTTCCGGCCGACGCGGCGCCCGATTGGCGGCATTTTCGAACCACACCGCCACACTGGGGGCGGAAAGTTCGAGTATGTTCTCTTGGGGCACTCACGGAAGTTGCAATTAAACACGTCCTTGTTTAACAAGGACCGGTCACCTCAGCTAAGGGTCTTGGCCCCTGGTCCTTAGGGAGACCCGTCTGGCTAAGGTAGCTCCTTAGCCAAGCGTTTGTTTACACACTGTTGGAAAAAACCACAGTAAATCCTGTAGTGATTAGTACAGCTGTCACTGTAGTTCAGATTACAGGATTCACTGTACTTTTTTACAGGATCTACTGTACTTTGTACGGGATTTACTGTACCACAGAAGTGGAGTGCGGAATATCCTGTACCAGGTACAGTAAATACTGTAGCCAGGCACAGTAAATCCTGTGTTCTGAACTACAGTAAATCCCGGCAAAAAAATTAACGGGATTAGCTGTTGTTTTTAGGCACAGTGCATGGCGGCCATGTTGAGCCTATAACCTAATTATACCGACGCTTCACGATCAACAGACGAATTTAACCGACTAAAGGTAGTTAAAATTCATAAAATACCACGGTAAAATGTGCGATTTTTCCATTACGAGTGCTCGTTGCTCGTTTGCCTCTGGATGATCTGGTTCATTCACGTTCGTGAAATATGTGGTCGGCTGAGGGAGCGCCGTAGCGTAAACGTAATCCAAATTTCTTTCAGCAATCCTTCCTTCTTTTCGAAAAGCGAGTACAGAATCGGGTTCAGCGTTTATTTTTACGTGGGAAAACATGTTACATTGTGTTTTATTAGCTTATTTTCTGAATTCCTACAATTCGCAAATGTGAGGTTAAAAATGGCTGAACGCACTGGGCTAGTGGCTAAGGAGCTACCTTAGCCAGAGGGGTCTCCCTAAGGACTAGGGGCCAAGAACCTTAGCTGAGGTGACCGGTCCTTGTAAAACACGACGAAGTTTTTACCGTGTGTATTCCTAACGCTAGGGAGACCAATCCAACGCACGTGAACTTTTCGAAATGTGTGCGTTTAGAGGGTAATGGCCCTCCTTAACATCAGAAACAAACCCCACGTCGATATCTGCGCTCGTTTGGGCACAGGAGTCACACAGTAAATTGAAATGGCAGAATCTGTAGTGGTCTGAGAGCCCCAAATCGCAGAAACCGACAGGTAAATAGATCCGGGGCGGTTTTGCACCAAAACCGCCAACGGCGAACCCATTCTGCACACAGGCGACGGAATCCGTGCACTCGCCACGGAATCCGGACAACACTGCACCGTAATCGTCAATTGCGATTCCCTCCACCTCGCGACTTTGAGATGTTATATTATTGGAAATAAAGAGTGTAGATGTACCGCGTAAGGAAAGTATTAATTTATAGACTTGTCAAAGCAAGAAAAAGTATGCACACTCATCAAAATATGTAAATAATGTCCAAAACAACAAAAGCATCCAGAGATACAGTGAGGTTAGGTTGGCCAGCGAGACCGCAACCCCTTAGCAGTTTCTGTGAGCCCATCCCAGATTCTGTGGAGCCTTTGTCAGTTTCTGGTAGCCCATGCCAGTTTCTGTGACTACCAAATTCAGAATCATTTACTGGCGGTTTCTGTGCCGAACCGTTACGGATTCTGCCATTTCAATTTACTGTGCAGAAGAAACAAAATTATCCCGAAACGTGAGAATTGCTCAGGTACCTTGTCTCGCTACACACCAAAATTCACATATCTCAATTCCTTCATTTATAGTAATCCAAAAACACTTCATAAGGGCTGAAAAGGGCACGGTTTGTCACAAGATCTGTTTATTATTTCATGAAACTAATCATACTTTCTACAGAGCGGACCTAAACAACATCAACGACAACTAATTATTTTACTATAACATGCGGAAGTACACAGCTCTACAGGGCACAACGCAAATCCTATACCAACTATTCGCACACGATAGGCCAACTATCCCCACTTGATGTCGATCTCATCGACGACCTGGCCGTCGTCAGCGGCATCCTGGTGCGTCAGTTCGCAACGCGCCTCCTTGGGGTGGGTGAAGATGACGCACCAATAGGCGATGCATTGGTGACACTTGTGGCTCGCGCAGAAGTGGCAGTAGCGGTCGTAGCACCCAGGGAGGTCCCTGACGACGACGTGCAGGCGCGGCTTGCCCCGCATCACGTCGTGCAGCTGCTGGGAGTGCGCCCACTGGTGAGCGCACTCCAGGGGCGCGCTGACGACCAGCTCCAGGAGGCCCGGCAGCACCGCCACACAGTGGGCTGAGAAGCAAAAAAAGCGATAAAAATTCTAATCGACGTCAAAATTGCTACTCGGGGGTTTTTGGGTCCGAGAAACTCAAATCTGACGAAATCAAAACCCGAAAACGACCGGCAGGGGGCGGATCCAGCATTTACGGGAGGGGGGTGGGGGAGTCATTTAGAAAATGCGTCCCTGAAGATTTTGGGTCCCCGAAAATCATATATGACAAAATCGAAACCAGCAAACGACCGGCGACAGCAGCCAGCCGCCCGGCCGGCCCGGGCGGGAGACGAAACTTGTCATCTTTGACTGCGATTTTCTCAAAACGCGGAACAGGGCGGAACAAACGGCGAAAAGGGCCGTAAAGAAGAGATGCTGCTCTGTCACCTCCATGTGACAGATCGGTTCGCAAACTTTCGCAACTCAACTTATCGCCTCGCAAAAATCACAAATTCGTCGATTTTGCAACATCTTTGACGGCGTGTTTCTTCCACCCGGTTAAACCAATCATAAACCTTTGGTATTGTCCAGATTTGTGGGGCCTTCAGCTTTCCAAAAACATATAACATGATACCGTTATGTGGAATAGGCCGACCCCCAGAAGGAAAATTGTTCACAATTGTAGGATGTGTTAAGAAATAGGTCGATATTTGCCATGTTTGGCGCCCTGCACAGCGTCCCGCGTGTGATATATTTTCAAACGGACTCGTGTCACGGATAGGGCATGCTTTTCTTATGGATATGGCACAGTTTGTTTGACCTTCCTGTTCAATTTTCAAACTGCCCTTTATTATCGCTTTTTTCGCTTCTCAGCCCAC
This sequence comes from Thrips palmi, assembly GCF_012932325.1. NCBI lineage: Eukaryota > Metazoa > Arthropoda > Insecta > Thysanoptera > Thripidae > Thrips > Thrips palmi. The sequence continues at coordinate 3,640,175 of NW_023144625.1, read as the reverse complement.
TGTGCGCCAGGGACTCGAGGAAGGCGGCGGAGGGGACGCCGCCGACGTCGAGCTTGGTGAGGTTCAGCAGGCGGGGCATGACGGCCGCCAGGCGCTGCAGCAGCGCCGTGGGCTGGGCGTCGAAATGGTGAGACAAGGTGAGGCTGCGCAGCGCGGCGCGCCCCTCCCCCTGCGAACCCCCCAGGCACAGCACCAAGTCCAGCGCTTCCTCGGACGGGTTCTGGTTGAAGGCGAGCTTCAGGTGCTCCAGGCGAGCGGCTGCCGAGAGGAGGTACGAGCTGAAGCCAGCGAGCCGAGGCCGCGTGTCCACGTCGTTGTCGAAGTCCACCTCCAGACTCTGCAGGGACGGACACTGGAGCAGCGCCGCCATGCCCACCAGCAGGCCGCAGCACAGCGAGCGCAGGCGGGGCAGCGAGGAGAGCAGGGGGGCGAGGCGTGGGTCGTCCGCAGTCACCGACACTACCTGGAGGACAGGCAGACAGCCCACTGGTCAAATAAGAGCGTCACTCCACACTGGGAGAAAAATGTTTGGGTCAAGCGTACACACTTAACGTTCATGTAGAATTTTGTACGTGCCACTTGGACGATTTAGGGCATGCGGGGGGAATTTGCATAATATTATGCCTAAAAATAAATAAATTTATGTGAATTTCTGCAATGCAAAACGTCACACAGGTTTAAAATCGTGGATCACGAGGTACAAAACTCTACATAAACATTTAGTGTACACTCTCTGGTAAAACGAAGGCGTGAATCGTTTAATGCCTTTGAAAAGGCATTAAAATTTTGCATAATAGTCGTATATAATTCACGCTGCGTCCTTCCCAAGAGCATCAAACGATTCACGCCCTTGAAGGGCGTCAAGGACTGTTGATGCCTTAAGCGGCTTAGTTCTTAGGCCTGTTTCGCCTTTGTCGCTGTATGTGTATTCACAGGATTCGCCGTACTCAGAAGTGCAGCGTTTACTGTACTACCTAGGAGTCAAGCGTTTGCATAATTTGTGAGTAAGGCGTTTACCGCACCTTGAGGTATGGTTTGGTGTACTTTATAACTTTGTTCAGTGCATTTGTCGAGTGACACCCATTTACTTGAAGCAAAGTCAATTTGGACCGTTTCGAAAAGTCACAGAAAATTTTGCGAATGGAATTCAATGCAACATCTTCACAACACAATACAAACTACGGTTAACGCTGTCCTTCCATCTACAGTAAACGTTGTACTTCTAGGTGCGGTAAACGCTATACATCGCGATACGGTTTGCGCCGTTCTTCTAAGGAAAGCAAATCCTGTGAATAAATTAACGGCGAAAACCGTACATTTTTCTCACAGAGGACTGATAAAACAAAGGCATAAAAACTAATCCCTTTAAGGGGAGGTTCTACTGAAAATCTTACTTTCTTCAAATTGAGTCCCATTATCAATATTCATTGTAAATTTAAAGTATTTCATAGTAAATAGTTAAATTTGAAGTTTGGAGAGCAATACCTAGCCCCCAACCCAGTCGAAGAGGAATTTTGTGCTATTTCCAGTCGTAACTTGAAAAATTCTCCTACGCAAAGTATTTCAACGTAAACTGATGTTCTGGGCATTTTTCACTTCTTTGGTTCATAATTGATAAACCGTGGCATTAGTAAGATACTGGGACCATTACAAAACCATAAGCTGTGTTTTTAAGACAGCATGTCAATAAAATTTCAAGAAAATGTTAAAATTTCTGATATTTTAGTGACTTTTTTTCTGAAAAGCAACGACAAAATAAATTTGTTGGGTCCCATGTCTTGGTGATGCCACGCTTTATTGCATATGAGCCAAAGAAGTGAAAAATGTCCAGAACATCAGTTTACGTTGAAATGCTTTGCGTAGGAGAATTTTTTAAGATATTGCTACAATAGGCTGAAAAAACCTCTTCAACTAGATTTGGAGGGAGGTATTGGGCTCTAAATTTCATGTTTGACCATTAACTATGTATTACTACACATCTGCAACAAATTTTTACACTGGGTCTCAATTTGAAAAATGCAATATTTTCAGTAGAACCTCCCCTTAAGGCATGAACAGTCTTTGACGCCCTTGGAGGGCGTGAATCGTTTGATGTTCTTGGGAGGGTCGTAAATGGTACAGGACTACCAGGCAAAATTTAAATGCCCTTCCAAAGGCATTACGATTCACGCCGTTCAAGGGCGTTACTTAGTTTTACCAAGTGTATACTTGACCCAAGCACAGGCGGAGAAGGTTTTAAGCACAAGGAACACCCTATTACCTCCAGCGTGGCCGCATGCCATTCCAGGAGCAGCGACAGAAAAGGATTGAGCTTGTCGTCAGACCACTTGAGGTTTTTTAAAGACGCCGGCACTGGAACTGCGACCAAAAGGTCCGGCAGCGGAGGAATGAGGCTTGGACAGTGTAAGGGGGAGATGTGCAGATACTCCAATCCTGGAAAGATAAGGAGCATGAAGTTACCTTCCAGCGGTAAAAGCAGAACTCCGAGACGCAATAGCCTTTCAGTGAATAATCAAACAACATGTATTGATAAACCATTTACAATAGCAACTAGTGCAGGTGTTTTTTTTAAAGGAAGTGTAACACTAAGCTATACTAGCTCCTTTTTCATCTTTTCATAGTTCAAACTATTGTAAAGCAAGCAAAAGCAATGACTCAAATCAAATTTCAGGTCAGGTGAAAACTTTATCACCCCTCTTCACGTGACGATTAAATATATCGCTCAAATTTGAGTGAGGGTTTCCTTACGGCTAGTTGGCTACTGAAGCATCCTTCATGGCCCAAATTCGGGTAGGAAGACCTTCATCGCCCAACTTTGATCAATAAAATATCCTCGTCCACATTTGGGACCGGTTCTGTCCGACGCTTTGAAGTGTCGACCACACAGCGTGTCCGACACCTGCAAGAGTGTCGACCACAGCATGTCCCACGGCAAAGTACGACCAGTGTCCTATTGTGCCCCACACTTCCAGCCGTCGGACGTACTGTGGTCGCCACTTGCAGATGTCGGACACTTTGTGGGCGACACTTCAAAGCGTCGGACAAAACTGGTCGACACTTGCAAGCATGGGACAAACTGGTGTATGCCTACAAGCTTCGACTTGTCCTTACACTTGGATTTGCAGTGCGTCGCTGAAAAGAAACTTACCACGAATGTTACATATGTTTAACAGCAACGCGCATAGACTGCGCTCCGAAAAAGGTGACATGGACTGGTGAGATCGGGGATGCTTCAGTACCTCGCGGTCCAACGAAAGATCAGTCAGCCGTCCGAGAAATGCTTGCCTGCGAGAAGAATAGATTGACAACACTCAATGACAATTCAGGTGAAATCAAGAAACCCCAAATTCAGAAGAAAATCGCATTCCGCACCTGCTGATTGCCAGTGCTACCTGCAATACGTCCTCAGCATTGAAACTGAAGTGGAGCCCGGAAATGGCACAGGACGTGGTGATCAGGGCGCCCCAAAGGATGCTGTCCCAGCCAAAATCCTGCATGACCACGCTGCCCAGGCAGGGGGCGTGGCGCAGAACGTTGGCGGCAAGTACACGACTGAAAAGGAACAAAAATTAGAGGTCAGTTACTGATCACCATTCTTTAAACGGAAATTGGTTCTTTCTTTGAGAATGTACTCCCAAATGATCTCCTAAAAGATGAAAAATGTCCGACTTTGTTCGTGGGCTTAAGGTGAGGTGTGAGTGAAAATTTGTACCAAAGTTGATTAAAATGATAAATTTAATTCACTTGATATTTTAATGTACAATATTCTTCTATTGCCAACAGCATGTCTTAAAGGTCTGTGTTATGAACCCCTAAGTGAGTGCTGCATCTAACATGGCCTGATGTATGAATGAGCCTTTCTTGGTCACCCAACTCTTACGACAAGTGTCGAAGAAAAAATTTTCTACTCAGTCAACTAGCTACGCACAGTTTTGTTGACCATACTTCTTGGAGTAGTTCTTTGTGGTCTATGTAACAGAGAGATATTTCAAATTGCTTTCCAATTTCTTGAATCGTTTAACTTAAAGTAGTAAAAACTGGAGATATAAATTATATTTTCCAATTTAAAAGTTGTTAAATTTGCTCTGCCAAAACAAATAAATAAAATTCAAATGTATCTCTGTTACATTGAAGTATAGGGGTTTAGGTAGCTCCAAAACAAATTTCAGATCATTCCGTCAAAAAACTTTGTGTGGCTGATTTTCCTACTGAACACTTTATTTCATTGAAAAAAGCATACTGTGGCTGAATGGGTGGTTAGATTTGGATGAAATTTGGTTTGTCATAGTTTCCTACCTGGTGCTTAAACGTCCTAAAGTTTCGACCACCAAAGCCAATTGGTGGTATTGACCACCAAAGCCAACTGTGGCTTCGCATGAACATTGCAAAACAGTATCGAGCGTTTTGCGTCTAAGTTGACACCAAATCGGCGAATGCACTTTACAGTACAATTAAATGACTAAAAAATGTAAGCAAATGTGTATTTCACAAATTTAAATTAACTGCGCCACGGAGGCATCAGGCATACGCTGGCCAGCCGAAAGGGGCTCCCTTTCTATCACATAAGGTAAAAAATCAATTGTGGGTCACTTTCTGTGAAAAGTATTAATTTTGAAAAGGTAGCCAGTTAAAGTAGCTTTGACGCGTTGAAATATGATCGCTTGGCTACACTTTGCAGCATAGCAGCCCCGTCCATCGTCCTCACTTACTGATCTATGGCCGTTTTAAAAACAGGCTGTTTTGGGCCACAATTGATTTTTAGAACCAATTGTGGGTCAGCAATTTTCAAAGCTACCCGCGCGCCAAGCCTTGTTTAATTTTTGACAATAACTTGGGTTGACTTACATTGCTCAATCTGTTATACACCTACGAGAATTCAAGAAAAACGGCCAAAATGATACATCTTTTCTTATCAAGAAAAAAAACTTATGGTGGGCCGACCAAATCCTTTTGGGATTTTCGTTCAATGTGTGAGAGGATCATGTGAGGAAAGTCACATCGAAGTCGAAGATGAGCTACGTTGAAAACATCGATTTTTTTCGGAAAAAAATTACGTTAAATGGAGAAACCGACGTAAAGAACCGCTGTCGGAACAAATCTGAAAACTTTGAGTAAGTACGGAGAAAAATGAAGAAAATATTATGATTCTGGCCAAAGTGAAAACTTCGCTATGTTATTACAGCCAAACGGGGAGAGATATCGCAAAACCCTTTGACATTCGATCTTTTCATAATGACCCCTACCCCTAAAAAACCTTTCATCCAAATCGAAGAGATGAATTTCCAAGTGTTCGTTGGTTTGGCATGGAATCACCCTAAGGTGATCAGTGCAAGAAACTTACTCAAACAGTGTATTGATGCTCCTGTCCCGCCACAGCGAGGGGTCCATCGCCAGAGAGAGCCACCCGCGGCACACGGCGCGGCACCGAAACAGCTCCTCGGGACTGAGGTACCGCAGCACCAGGAGAAGCACCTCGTCGGTCAGCACGGCCGCCTCCGTCGCCTGCAGGGGTGGGGGAATGTTAAACTTTGGTTGCTAGGGGCAGGCACACCGCAAAGTGGGGTAACTTCGGCGTCCTGGGGAGATCTAAACGGCACTAAAACGCACACAGTAAATGTCTTGCGGGGAAAGGCTGCACCAACATATTATGGTGGAGATTTTCTCCATAATACCAACAAAATAAGGTACAGTGAGTTCTCAGCTGCACCACCATAATATGTAGAATCTTCACTGTAGACCATTTCGAGGGGTCCTATTAAAAAGATCTTATCTGGGCGCTCCTATTTAAAGAATCTTATCTGCAAAGCAAGCGAATTTCACCAAGTTTCATCATTTGAGGCAGCTACAAATCATAATAATTTGGGATTGTAGTCACACAAACTTGAAGATGAAAGATCGAAGGAACTAATAGCACGTGTAGAAAAATATGGCCCGCTTACCCTCATATCCGTCCCAAATGGTCAAACTTAGTGAAATATAGATATATAGTCTTTTTTGGTTTTTAACACCGTACGGTCTATGCTTAGGAATTCCGGAAATCTAGGCAATCCGGAATCATGTGTGCGCTTGAATTATGAGTGATGAACCTCCCGAAAATGCTCCACACTTGAAAGTGCAGAGTTTGCAGTCCGAATTCGGGCAGTCAAGAGTTAACACAAAATGATTCTGAGTTCTCCCTGTGATGTATGGGGGGGATACGTACCTCATTTCCAGCCCGGACACGCGTACTGCTGGAGTCTCCGCGTTCGTCTTCTGACAGCGACGGAACCGCCCGTCGCATGCTCTGGGCTGCAAACAGGAAAACAGGCCAAGTGAAACTTGGAGCTGAGCTCTAGCACTCTACAAACTGAAGTGTGTACTCAGTATGCATCTGTAGATGTGTACTCGATACTGGGCATTTCTATGGTGACAAGTACACACCTACTAATGCATACTTGCCAAGTATGCGACAGGTATGCATCTGTAGGTGTGTACTCATAAGTATGCATCTGTAGATGCACACTTCAGTTTGTAAGAGCACACCTCAAAACCCGTAAAAGATTTTAAGCAAATATTAAGTCCGAACTATGAACTAGATGAACACTAAGCGCATTCCTTATCGCGCCCGGTTTTCAGACATCCGAATAGCCAAATCACATGGAAGACTTTGAAAAAGGAAAAGCAATGATAGTTTCCTGCACTCTCATCCTTTAGTGGAGGATTTAAACGAGTCCATGGACCGGAAGTCAAAGAACAAAAGTAAGAACCAAAACGGCTTCTGAGCATGCGCAGACGTCTCCCCTCCTCTCTGAGGCAGCGTCTGCGCATGTTTGGTCTTACTTTTGTTCTTTGACTTCCGGTCCACACACTGAAAGTTTATGTACAATTTCGTACGTGGTGATGCATAATTTTAAACTTGTGTACCGTCGCGCATAAAATAATTGTGCGTGAATTTGCACAAATTTATTCATCTTTACGCATGATACTATGCAATTGTCACGTATGCACAAAATCGTGCAAGGTGCCAATTTTGGCTGTCGCTCTCCGAGGAGTGTCCCCTCATCTCTGACGCAGCCATCCGGGTTCTGCTGGCACCATTTGCGACCACCTACTTAGCAGTGTCGGCATTTTCAGATATGACCCACATTAAGGACAAACATCGGACCCGCCTTGATAGTGCGGGCTGTTACCGGAACAATCTGGCATATTATGATACAAGTGTGAAAATTTGTACACGTGTTCTTGGAACCACAAGGAACGATTCTGCCCGAGGTACCAATGTGAAATCTTACTCTGAGGGGTGGTTCACCCCCTTTAAAAATGTCGCCGTTTTTTAAGGTTTTCGGGCTCCGGAACGCTCCTCCTGGTACCCAAGTGCGTTTAATATTGCTTACTAATGACTTGGAGTACTGCAGCACCGTCGCGCTCCGTGTTCTACCAATCCTCCCCTCCCAAGGGGTGGTTTACCCCCTAAAATAGCTGTTTCTCCACTGATCCCTAATATTGGCATGCGAGGTGTCGTTTCCATATAATCCATATAATTTCATGTCGGGGAATCGAAATTCGAGGTCCAGAAAGCCGTATCTATGAATTTTCACGTGTAGCGACCGCACTATGAGGTGGAGAGTGACCTACGGGTGGCGGTGACGAGGAATACTGCCCGCGCATCTCCAAGATAGTCTCCTAAGTCAGGCGCGGATCCAAGGGGGGCGACGCCCCCTGAAAGGTAGGCAAAAAGTCGCACATTACCCCTGTAGGTAGGCAACTTTCGCGACATCGCCCCCCCTGAACCCGTCCCTGGATCCGCCCTTGTCCTAAGTGTAGGCCAAAGGCAGCCACTGATTGTACCTGTTATCCCAATAAACCCGATACGGTAATGTCTATGTTTCTTTTCCAGAAGTTTTCTTAAATTTTTATTTAAAAAAAGGGCTTGTTATATTTTTTAAAGGGGGGGGGGGATTTTGGACCACAAATTTGGGGTCACGAGCCGAAAAAGGTTGAGAACCGCTGGCCTACATAACTTATGCATTGTTTTTGATGTATACATCCCACGTACGCAGCATTAGCTGTATACATGGCATGCATGCAGCACTAACTGCATACTATGTGTACTGTTCAGCTGACAGAGTATGCTCACTAATGTGCCCGAACGTTATACGATATTGAAGGAAATCGCGGTGTGAGTCAGAGAAATTGCAGTACGTTAGGTTTTCAAAAACCCGAAATAGTAATATATGAACGTTTCTCAAACTCATTCCGAACCGACCACAGGCCATTTTGACGAATCCTTGGGCCGAAAGTCAAAGAACAAAAGTATATCCTGAAACTGCTTCAGCGCAGACGCTGGTTCGTGAGCGTGAGACGCTGTCGGTAGCACTAAAATTCAACGAATTTGACGTCATATACGTCAGAATGAGAAGTTTGTCTCATTAGTTTGAATGTTAGTACGCGTTCAGACGAATGTGACATCCCAATAGAACACCCGTGTCACGGTCGAACAAAATGTGACATCGCTTAAACGAACCTGCCACAATTCACATTCAAACGAATATGACGTCACGTTCGTAGGAGGAAAGTGAGGGCTCCAGTCTATACATGTGCGGCTTCCTTTCGTGTTTTGACTTCCGGACCAGGGATTCGTTAAAAAAAAAACGTCCACTGTGGCATAACGGAGCTTTTTATCTTACACTCTCACACTCGTACTGAGTTTCTCTTTGATAATGTATAGACGTTTGTGCACATTAGAGCATATTAATTCTTACTTGTTTTTCATTTCCGACTTTCATTATGACTCATAAACTATGTAATCAAGTTCGTCTCGACAAATCTGTGAAACGAAATCCCATAGGGAACCCCTGGGCCGTCAGTGAAAGATCAAAAGTAAGAACTACAACCGTCAACTCAGAGTGGAGAAGGTATGTCTGCGCATGCGCAGAAGCCGTTGTAGTTCTTACTTCTATTTTTTCACTTCCGGCCCAGAGTTTTTTAAAATATTCTGTTAATGCGCACAAACGTTAATAAACGTTAATAAACGTCAATAAAATGTCCATTGAAGGATGAAAGAGTACTTCCGGTCCCCTAGATGCGCAGCAGTACCCCAACTTCCAAAGGAAATACCGTCTAGTGGGAGTGCCTTGAAATATCACTAAAACAAAAGCCTGTTCTCACCTTTGTAGCCTTGGGACAGCGATTCCATTATCTTCGACTTAGTGGGTCCGTTCTGGGTTTCACCTCTGGAGTAAAATAATCAGCTGCAGGACAACTTCAGCCTCAGCGAACCGAATGCAATCCGCGCCGCGACACGAGTCCCAACTCAGACAGACTTGCGGGCACGTTGAAGTCTGCCTGTCCTCTGCCGGCCCCCTGGACGAAGAACTGCTGCGTCTGTCTGCGTAGGTTGCGCGTCGAGTGGAGTCTAGACCGCGCAGGCAGGGCGACGGCGTAGAACAAACCTTGCGGCCGGCAAGCGGCGGTGTGCTTGGCCCGACAACAATGGACACACCTCGTTGGGTAAAGAAGAAGAACAAAGCGGGGTCGCGTTGCGTGGCGCGGCGAAACAAAGTGGAGTGCAGTGGGGGCCGCGCGGCCGCGAGGAGAGTCGTCCAACAATGGAGGTTTCCGAAGGAGCTCCCTGCCCCGAAGTCGAAATGGCAACGAAAGTTGCCAATATTAGTCGTTCAGAGATATGCACGCGGCGGATGAGGCTGAAAGATTCCATAGCTCATCCGCAGTGCATATGTTTTATGTCTTGTACAGACTGCCATTTCTGACTTTCATTTCCTCCCGTGCCAGAGCTTCTTTGCAACCGCAAAGATTACTTCGGACGAGAGCAAGATCGGGAAGTGAGAGGATATAAAGAGGGTTAAGGGGGCAGTCGCGTCCCTGTACCCTTTTTAGGGGGGTTTTCCCCCCTCTTTTGATGACGATGATTTTTTAAATATACCTCTTAGAGACAAACGGTAAAAACCAAATGAAAGAACGGAATTTTTACAACATTTTCAAAAAAAAAATTGTTTTGTCTTCAGTTGTAAGGGAGGTGTAGGGAATGCACCAAAAGCCGACAAAACATACAAAATTTCACTGCGCGACATTTTACTCCGGAAGTTCTGAACTTTTTGGCAATCGGTTTGCGGCATCTTGAAGATGAAAAAATCCTCTTTACTTTAACCTACAATCGTCCATATAGCCCAAGGATTACACTTTTTTTTTAAAACGTAACCAAAAACCTATACAAACTTAGGAACGGTTTTAATTTAGGTTTTCCTTGGGCTAGATGGACGATCGTTGGTTGAAGTAAAGAGGATTTTTTCATCTTCAAGATGCCGCAAACCGATTGCCAAAAAGTTAAGAACTTCCGGAGAAAATTGTCGCGCAGTGAAATTTTGTATGTTTCGTCGGCTTTTGTTGCATTCCCTAAAACTCCCTTACAACTAAAGACAAAACAAAATATTTTTTTTTGAAAATGTTGTCAAAATTCCGTTCTTTTATTTTGTTTTTACCGTTTGTCTCTAAGAGGTATATTTAAAAAATCATCGTCATCAAAAGAGGGAGGGAAAACCCCCCTAAAAAAGGGTACAGGGACGAGACTGCACTGTTAAAAATGTTATGAATTTTCATTACAAATATGCATTGAAAATTCATGAACGCCATTAAATTTCATAGCGGCCATAAAATTTCATAAATATAATGAAATGTCAGAACACATTTCATGAAACGTTATAATATCTCCTTGAAAAATCAAGTCTGCAATGAATCGTCAAGAGATTTGATGAAAAGTCAAAACGTGAAACTACAAATTTAGTGTGGTTCTGAAAATTCATAACCAAGATATAAAATTTCATGTCGGTCTTTGACTTGTGATGGGCAGGTTTTGATGGCTCTTACATTGCCCGGGTGGAAGAAACTTCAGGTTTGACTGAGTTTGAACCTGATCGTGATTCGGAATATTCCTATGCTCTTCCCTGAGTAAATGTAGCGTGATAATATAAGTAGTAAATCAAACGTCGCACCAAAAAAGAATTTTAGTATCATTTAACGCAAACTGTGGTCAATCCACTGTTCACATGGTGCGGCCGGTCAGCCACCTGGGCTCAAAGTCAGGTTACAAGAAGCTGCCGCTAGGTGGCGCTCGGAGTGCCGTGTTCGTTCACTTGTAAGTTTTGCCTATTCATTTAAGTAAAATCAAGTTCAGTTCCAGGACAATACTGTCAGAGCAGATCCAAGACAATAATACTTGTCAAAGCAGATCCGAGACAATCCTAACTCTTAGTGTCAATTCAAAACTATTTCAACTTCACATGGCGTGAAAAGCGGTCTTTTCTCAAAGTCCGTGACGCCCCGGTGGTAAGGAATGTCTGGGATCACGGTCTGGCAGTAAGGATTATTCTACTGGGAAGCGTGTACTTTATTTACCACACATTGGTTAACTCCGCAACTTTCACGTGCTACCGAAAAAAAGAGCTTCCGTTCGGAGGAATTAACACGGGGTCCGGGGTCCTCTCCTGATGGTGCTGAGATAAACGACCGCTATTCCTAGCGAGTGGCATGTCCTACTCGGTTCACATCTGCGTCATACCTGTGCGTGAAAGGACTACCGGATGTTTTCAGTCTCCGGAAAATTTCATTCATGATGCTTTGGTTTGAAGTTTTGATTGATATTGTGGTCTTGACCTACTTCGTTTCCATTGCCGGGAGCACCGCCATCCACTCATTTGCCGTTAAGTGTCAATGGGCTCCCCACTGGATATAGGGCCATTCCATGCCGGACCACCGAACCCCTGAAAAGACCTGTCCTAGATTTCTCTTATTTCAAAGTTTGCACGGAAAGTTCGGGTGCACAAAAAACTGTGATGTCTCGTACAACATTGTACACAACACTTAGTGTGTGAATATGAATGAAAATCAAGGGGCAAACAACTTGAATTTTGGTGTACATGTTCCTTGATATAACGGTGAAATAACGGTAAAAAAACGTTGAAATAGCGGTGAAGTAACGCGACATAAAGTTGAAATACCCTTGAAATAACGTTGAAATTACAATGAAATAACGTGAATTTGAAGGGTGCAAATATTGACGAAGTTGTTTGCCCCTCGATGAAAATCAATTAAATAAGAAGAAAAGAGTCATGTCTCCATTTTTGAATGCATCGCGCATTGCAGTACAGGGAGCCAAGTTTGAAGATAACGACTAAAATTTCAACGTAATAACCACTATTAGTATGAACCTACGATTAATGGGCAGGTAATAGAATAGGCAGGGATTTTGTATTTCTGAAAAGCGAATGGCGTGTTGTGCTTCAAATAGGCGACCGGCGGTTCTAGACTAATTCGACCCCGCTGAACACGAATCGCCCCGGCCATAGGCATAATCACAAGGGGCCTAAATGCCAAGATGGCGTCCGAAACCGTAAAAAAAATCGCTCTCAACGTCACATTTTGATCATTTTAACGTTAATTTGCAGATGCTGTGATTGATCATGGTGTTCCCTGGGCTTGATATACCAGATTATAAGTTTGCATGACCTGCCTTTACATAAACTGCGGGTCAACAGGTCAGGGTAACGTCCGAAAACCTCCAAAAATCGCTCTAAAGTGCCCTTTTTTCCTAGTGTAGATTGTTCGTCATATGCTGTGCTTGTTCGGAAGAAGAAGAACCAAAACGGAAGTCAGAAATGACAGTTGCTATGAGAAACATACGCCGTTCGCTTCGATTTGGGGAGCCTTTACCAGAAATGCTTCCCTAACTATTACAATACCTTTATAAATTGTACATCCATTAGGATACGGCCCGGACTGTGTTTTGTTGACCGGGTGTGCACCCCGTTGCTTAAAACAAATTCTAATTTCGAACATTGTTCAACCATTTACAGGGTCCGTACATTTGCCACTTTGACCGTTTCGGAGACTGTCCGGGGATGTTGCCAGGCAAGCACGACACTCGGCACATTCGCTTGAGTCACTACAACCCGCGCCAGCCTTTCCTCAAACAGAACATGACGGGCAACATAACGCTGGTCGAGGATTTGTACGATGCCGATGCTTGTTGGGTAAGACCAGACTTGTGTGCTTCGACGTCTCCTCAAAGAACAAGGTAGGTGTACGCCAGACAGTGGCTTGTCGTAACAAGCTTCGCGATGCTGCTCCAGTTACGACGATCCACGCCTGCCTGGCGTTACCTACTTTGGCCTGCGGCGCTGGCCTGCCTTCGGCAGACTCCCTCGCCACACATCACCACACTCTTAAAACCTTACGAAGAATTTTGAGCATACACATAACAAAATAATATATTTTGTTATACGAATAAATACGTTATAAATTACGAAGTATTTTCTTTGTAAGCTTATGTATGCTCAAAAATACTTTGGTATACGAACTACTTTTCTTTGTAAGGCCCAAAATAGTTTCGAAGGTTTCCTCAGTGCGTACAGACAGACCTATCCTTAGTGCACATGTCGTGAAATGCTCCCTCTTCAAAGCCCGTGACACCTCCTTGATAGGGTGTTTCTGTTTCGTTTGGTACAAATACATAGGTAAGGGCTGGCACGGGGGATCACTAACAGCAAGTGGACTACTCTATAAACTAAAGTGTGTACATAGCATGCTTCGTTGAAGCATACCTGCAAGTACACTTCACCTGGAGCCAACCTGGCAAGTACACGCCACGTTGAAGCGTGCTTGCAAAGGACACGCCAGGTCTGCAAGTACACTGTTGCTGCGCTTCATGAGAAAGGTTGGGGCCACCAGCAACAGTGTGAGTGCAGGTGTGCGTCACCTGCACTCTCAGCTCCTTGTTGACTTTTCATCTCTTACGTAATATGTACTATTGTCTCTTGAGCTTTGCCCGATTTTGTTCATAATATAGGGTATTTAGTCCATGAAACCTGACTTTTTGTCATTTGCAATGCACTTTTAAATTTCTACATGGTCTATTGTCAATTTTATTTTATCAAAAGAGATAGAAATTGTGCATAGTTTAAGGTGAGGTGTGGGTGGTAAATTAAATTCACTTATTTTAATGTACAATATTCGTCTATTACTGACAGCATGTCCTATAGGTCTGTGTTATGAACAACTAAGCGAGTGGTGCATCTAACATGGGCTGATGTGCATGCGCCTTTTCTGGTCACCCAAGTCTTACGACAAGTGTCGAAGAAATTGTTTTTCTACTCCGTCAACTAGCCACGCATACAGTTTTGTTTTATACTGACCATACTTCTTAGAATAGTTCTTTGTGGCCTATGTAACAATGAAACGGAGATAGATTTCAAATAGATATCCACTTTCTTAGGGGTTACCCCAGCAGGTATACAGTCCCACCAGGTATAATCCCAACAGGTATAATCCCAACAGGTATAATTCCCTCCAGGTATAATTCCCACCAGATATACACTATTTAATTTTAATGTTATTTACACGGATTCCCAACAAGTATAAATCCCAGCAGATATACACCCATTTTATTTACCTTCTTTGGAATTAATTTGCACGGCACGCTAGTTGAACAGCGCCTCTCTGTTTCTAAAGTCGAGAAGCCCCAGGTAGATTTTCTTCTCATCTAATGGCCGAATTTGCAACGTCTATTGGACCTTTATTCGTTTTCCTTTAGAAGACGTCTGCAAACAGACAAACATTGGACGAACCTAGTGTTGCCCCTGTAAACAGTAGCGCAACTTGAAGGACGATTGAAACGCGAGTTGCGTACCCGCTTGCGAAGGCAGTTTCACTGGGAGTGCAATTCCTGCAGGGAATGCGCTCGAGTCGAAGCTGTCATCATGCCCATTTGTAATCAAGCATTTAGTTGTTTTTCTTCTAATGTATTCCTGGTGAGAATTATACCTATTGGTATGTATACCTGGTGGGAATTATACTTGCGGAGACACAAAAAAATCTAATATTAATACGTGTATATCTGGTGGGATTTATACTTGCTGGGAATCCGCGTGTAGATAAATAAAATAAAATAGTGTATATCTATTGGGAATTATACCTGGTGGGATTATACCTGGTGGGACTGTATACCTGCTGACATCACCTCCTTTCTTAAATAGTTAAACTTTAAGTGGTAAAAACGGAGAAAAAAACTTATTTTTTCCAATTAAAAGATTGTAAAGTTTGCTCTGTCCCAACAAAATAAAATAATATTCAAATATCTCTCTTTTACATTGAAGTATAGGGGTCTAGGTAACTCCAAAACAAATTTCGGATCATTCCGTCGAAAAACTTTGCGTGGCTGATTTTCCTACTAAATGCTTAATTTCAATGAAAAAAGCCTACTGTGGCTGGATGGGTCTGTAGATTTGGATGAAATTTGGTTTGTAATAGTTTCCTACCTAGTACTTCAACGCCTCAAAGTTTCAACCATCACAGCCAATTGGTACAGAAGTTTTCATTTTCACCCACACCTCACCTTAAGAGAAAATAAAACAGCCTGCTTAAAAAACATTATTAGCTAGAGAAAAAAAGTTCCGCCAAGGCAAGCTTAGCAAAGCGGTCTTGCCGTGGACCGGCCGGGGAGGCCGGGCAGAGAGGGGGCAAGGAGGGTGGGGGTGGCTGTGAGGAGTGGGGACTGGCGCGGCGAGGCGGCGCGGCGTGGCGGCGCAGGACGACGACAGACGACGACGACGACCAACACGACCATGCAGTCCCCTCCGAGCCCGAGCGCGCTGAATGGATGGATGGGTGGATGGGATGGGATGAGTGGGATCGGATGCAGAGCTAGAAGCGGTAGCAAGACCGCTTAAGGGGGGGTTCTGGTGAAAATGCTATTTTCTCCTAAATAGGTCCCACTGTGAAAATTTGTTAAAAATTTGATGTCTTATCAAGTTTTTATCCAAATTTTCCATTGGGGAGGCACATTCTATGCCCTGAACCTAGTCGCAGAGCCTTTTTCTCCCATTTAGGCTATAACTTTAAAAATCTTCTTGCGCATACTATTTTGTCCTAAAAGGTTGGCTTAGACATTTTTCACTTCTTCGATTCATTTTTTAAAGATGCCGGCATGCACATCTCAAAATGTCAGTTGCATTTTTATTCACAAGCTTTCTAACCAAGCATTTCACTACAATTGATCAGAAATGTACAAAATAGACAAATATTAGGGACTTTTCAGCTTAAAAAGCTAATAATTAATAATGTAATGGAAGTTTTGAGCTATGCATGCCGGAATTTTTTGAAAATGAATCGAAGAAGTGAAAAATGTCAAGGTCAACCTTTTACGACAAAATAGTATGCGCAAGGAGATTTTTGAAGATACAGCCAAAATAGGCTCAAAAAGACTCTTTGACTGGGTTTACAGCCAGGCATGTGCCTTCAAATGTCAAATTTTAGTCTCTTCAATGAATAATTTTACATTCCGAACAAATTATGGCAGTGGGATCCATTTGGAAAATGGCAAGATTTTCACCAGAACCTCCCCTTAAAAAGGCCATGGGTCTGAGAGTGTGGCTTGTACTTGGCGAGCATGCTCCAACGTGGAGCTTACATGCCAGGTTGGCTCGCGGAGGTACTTGCAGGCATGCTATGTACACACTTGAGTTTGTACAGTGGCGGTTAGGATTGTGTTCGGTCAGCGCTAACATTAACAATTGATCCAGGAAGCGGAAGAAGGAAATAATTCGACTTATCTCCAAATTGTGTTTTATCTTATTATTGTGCCTCAGGATGGTTTGCATCATCACACCAAATTGTCTGACCCAATTCCTAACAGGCCAGAAGAAAATCCACATGAAAAATGGATATAACTCGACTTGACCCCTTTCACGGTCTAAATTTCACCGGAAAAGTGAGGTAATTCAACCGAAGCCCACATATCTCCATTGCACAAAATGGCAAAGGGAGGTAACTCAACGTGTCTTTATGAATCTAATGTAAAAAGAATCAACTCAACTCCTCATCACTAGTTGGATAAAAGAGGTAACTAAAAAAAATGTACCACAGAAATACAGACTCTACACGGACCTCAGCTCCACTTACATTGTCTCCAAATTCGGCCTTGTTTGGGAGAATTAAGTAAACATGGTTCCGTAGTCCATTCCAACGTAATGATTTAAATTACAGAAACCGTCTACAGAGGGCTGCTACACTTTTGAAAATTTTCACAGTTATATTTTAGGCTTTCTTGACAAAAATGCAATAGGATCATTCATCTGATTGGATTAAGTTTACTATGCAAACAGTTTTTCGTTTCTCCTGAAAAATGATGAAAATTGAGTCATCCCCTTCTTCCGCTTCATGGATCAATTGAGAACTGACTGCCCTTACAGTCTCAGCTCGTACGGCGTTTTACTAGTTTGCACAACTTAGATGCAGTACAGTTGTTTTGCTACGAGGCTAGCTTAAGAAAATGATGATAAGTATAGTTTCTTCTTCAGACGAGTGTCAGTTTAGACTTACGGTCTAACAACCAGTGGAAAAATAACTACTTCGTCTTCAATGGATCAAGGGTGAACTGCTCAGGCTATCGACGACACGCACCAGACTACTTTCGAGTCATGTTCAAGCAGGACCCTAACAGAAAGGGGCCATGTTTCGTAAAAGCGGTAGGTAATCAAACGGTCTTATTAACACTCACTGACATGATTGCTTGCAAGTACCTACACACTTGCAAAGGCATGCCTGGCAAGTGCACTCTTACAAATGCAAATGCGTAGCATGGGGTTAAACGGCGTCAAGCATGCAATTTTAGGTGTGCGTTCCAAAGCATGCGTTCTCTGCAAACTCTAAAGCGTACCCAGTACACTTTCTTCCGTGTTCTCATGAGTACACTCTCCTCAGCTTGTAAGGTAGGGTGGAGGCAGTTCGCAACAGAGGCAGTTTGTAACAAACACCAAAATTTAAGCGATGAGGGCTTCCGAAGGAAATAGGATTGTGCACTATCTTCTATTTTCATGATTTTACTGATGTGCAACCAAAACGGTCGTCACCGGTGCACTTAAGTGGATGAAAAGGAGGTGAAACTGCGCTATCATTGAAATCGACCCAAACTTGAATATCTAGGTTACGGGAGTTTCCGTCTGGGTGTCTCATCCCCCGCGCACTTGTTTCATCTTGTAGTACCATACGAGACGAGCGTAACGCACCCGCGGACAGTGGTGAAGCCCTCAACAAGCCCGGTGGGGAGCAGCATAAGTGGAATGGTGCTCTGGGGCAGTTTGTAACACAACAAAATCACTAAAAAAACGTTTTAAAATGTGGACAGATTGCATAATGATGAGCGTAGAACCTAGTTTGTAATTCTTGAACGCACCTATGTGAACTAGACCGGCTCAAATTTCCCGAAGGTTCGAAATGTCGATGCGCGGAAACGGAATTCGGTTCCTTTCCGAATTCTAAGACTCTGAGCATTTTTTGGGATTTTTGAGGTCACCGGAAGTGGTCCCGCACGGCAGGGTAAGTTAGGCGCACTGCTAATACATAGACCAGCAGTAAAGCGGCTTTAATATTCATTTTACGGGCATA
Source organism: Thrips palmi (assembly GCF_012932325.1). Taxonomy (NCBI): domain Eukaryota; kingdom Metazoa; phylum Arthropoda; class Insecta; order Thysanoptera; family Thripidae; genus Thrips; species Thrips palmi. The sequence goes on along the minus strand of NW_023144625.1, from coordinate 3,621,740 downwards.
TTCCATGAAACAAAAGTTGTCAGAAATGGTCAAATTAATTAAAAATATGAAATGTATGATTTCCAAAACTCAAAATTTGCAATCTGGGTGCCTATCTGTAAGGGGTAACTGGCGTCTATTTTAGCTCGGAGCCTCAAAATGAAGTGGATCAAGGCGTAAAACTGTTCGACAGTCGATTTGGCCCTTCTGGTGGTGCTATTTTTAGTGCCCAATCCTCTTCTGGTCCAACGGATTAATTGGGGGCCTTAACGAGTATTGTCTTGTTTGCGTTTGGGCGCCAGGATTGTGGCTAAGCTCGGTTTCTTCTCGTTTTACTCTGTGATTTCCGAAGATTCGATACCTGACATAGTATTAGCGCGGAAACTAGGAAAAAGCCACACTGCGAAGGGCTGGAGCGTGGTGATCCGGGGCACTGCGAGGAAAGTCTTCAAAACCGAAGGCAAGACTGTTTGTTTTTGAGTGTGGGATGGGAGAGTCACGTAAGTGTCGTTTCATATTAAAGCTAGTATACATCTATTGGAGCAATTCGTCAATCACACTAAATTACTATGTAGGTTTTTCTGCGCGCTAATGCACGAAATTGTACATGCACTTCGTAACGCACGAATTTGTGCGCGACAATGCACGATTTCCTGCATACTTGCGCACGAAATCGTGCATTGTCGCGCACAAATTCGTGCGTTACGAAGTGCATGTACAATTTCGTGCATTAGCGCGCAGAAAAACCTACATAGTAATTTAGTGTGATGAACACTGCTCTACCTGGGAGTAAGGTGTGAGCTCAGGAACAGTCTGCCACATCAAAATTTGAGACTTCCATATCAGTACGTAAAGAGTAACGCGCCAAGCGAGTTTTTACGACGGTTTTTGATGAGAAGGGTAACGAAAAGCTCGTCCTATTCTGAATCTTCTTGGCAAAGTCATCAGAATACGCACTCTTCGGAGTGTAGTACTCAATGCAACACACTTACAATAGAAAGCACTCAGTTGTGCCGTGGGAGTATACTCAAATGAGTTCAGGCTCGTGGCGATCAATCTATTAATCGAAATAAAAGCTTCCGAGTAGGATGAATCTCTAAGACTAAAGGAAGCTCTCGCGAAATGGGTTTTGACCTGGTCCATGCGAATGTGCATTGGTGAAGCAAAGTTATCAAATCGCTTACTTTCATCACAACATTTCAGTAAAGATCGGTTGGAGATAGGGAATGGTGAAGCACAATGAAAGTAATCTTGTTCAGAATTGTATTTTAGACTTCAAAGGCTAAAGGCCTGTCCGTCCGGAGTTGTCTTCTCCGTTCTCGCGCTTTTAATATCTCCGCGATTGAATATTCCAAAAGCACCGAGTAAAACAAAAAGAAAACGAGCTATTAGCCACAAACCGGGCGCCCAAGCGCAAACAGGACAATATTCTCAAAGGCCCCCAAATATTCCGTTATACCAGAAGAAGATTGGGCACTCAAAATAGCACCACCAGAAGGGTCAAATTGATTGTCGAACAGTTTTACGCCTTAATCCACTTCATTTTGAGGTTCCGAGCTAAAATAGGCGCCAGTTACCCCTCACAGGTAGGCACCCAGATTGCAAATTTTGAGTTTTGGAAATCAGACATTTCATATTTTTATTAATTTGACCATTTCTGACAACTTTTGTTTCATGGAATATGCCCGTAAAATGAATATTAAGGCCGCTTTACTGCTGGTCTACGAATTAGCAGTGCGCCTAACTTACCCTGCCGTGCGGGACCACTTCCGGTGACCTCAAAAATCCCCAAAAATTCCCAGAGTCTTAGAATCCGGAAAGGAACCGAATTCCGTTTCCGCGCATCGACATTTCGAACCTTCGGGAAATTTGAGCCGGTCTAATGTGAACTTTTCATGTTTGACCCATGACTAGCATTAAAATGCAACATTTGTAGACCGTTGTTCGTTGTAAACTTTGGGGGCGGAAACAGGTCTTCATTTCAATTCATCAGTAATGTTTGTTAACAACTTTCGTTCGTCTCTCTGCGCCAAGTCCATCACTGTTCAAAAATGTCTGAAAATTCAGACTTAATATTATAAAGCAGATTTTAATTAAGTTGGTCTGAATATTCAGAGTGAGAAGCTCCAGACAAAAAAAACACTTGGTCGGCGACATCCTAGGAGCGGGCGCTTGTGGTGTTTAATCGGTTCCTTGAATGTATACGAACTGCCGAAAAGACACTTGGACGAAATCCGACACCCCCTGTGGCTTTGGTACGGGTCTAAACACCTCAAAAACAGCTGTTTTCGAGGGTTTGGGACTAGATGGGTTCTCGCAAACCGAGATCCTAAAAAGTACCCAAATGGGTCTCAGATACTCAAAAAAATGCGCTCTTTCGAATGCCGTGTCGAACGAGGCTCTACGACGTCGGGTTTGGATGCTACGGACTCTCAAAGTTGCTCAATTTCACTATTTTTACTGAAGATTTGAGCATATCAGGGCCGTTTGAAGTAGACCATCGGCGATTTCGCTCCCCTTTGTCTTAAATAGTGCCTACCCATAGGTAAACATCCCCACAAAATTTCAGCCATGTCAGGCAATTATTAGAGGAACTGTGAACAATTTAACTTTTGGGTCATTTTACCACTGGGCTTAGGTGGTTTTGGGTCCAGAAAAAATAATTTTTTAGCTATCTACTTTTGATCAGCACCTCTTGAAACGCCTTTTTAACATGGTGCCTCAAAACTTTTTTTCGAGGACAAACTTGTCTTATGTTCCAATTATTACAGCTAGAAAAAGGCCCTGGTCCGAAAAAAAATTTGAGGCACCATGTTAAAAAGGCGTTTCAAGAGGTGCTGATCAAAAGTAGATAGCTAAAAAATTATTTTTTTCTGGACCCAAAACCACCTAAGCCCAGTGGTAAAATGACCCAAAAGTTAAATTGTTCACAGTTCCTCTAATAATTGCCTGACATGGCTGAAATTTTGTGGGGATGTTTACCTATGGGTAGGCACTATTTAAGACAAAGAGGAGCGAAATCGCCGATGGTCTACTTCAAACGGCCCTGATAAGCTCAAATCTTCAGTAAAAATAGTGAAATTGAGCAACTTTGAGAGTCCGTAGCATCCAAACCCGACGTCGTAGAGCCTCGTTCGACACAGCATTCGAAAGAGCGCATTTTTTTGAGTATCTGAGACCCATTTGGGTACTTTTTAGGATCTCGGTTTGCGAGAACCCATCTAGTCCCAAACCCTCGAAAACAGCTGTTTTTGAGGTGTTTAGACCCGTACCAAAGCCACAGGGGGTGTCGGATTTCGTCCAAGTGTCTTTTCGGCAGTTCGTATACATACAAGGAACCGATTAAACACCACAAGCGCCCGCTCCTAGGATGTCGCCGACCAAGTGTTTTTTTTTGTCTGGAGCTTCTCAGTAAGAATTATGACCGTCGATCCGGTGTCGCACAGTTTTCTCTGTACATGGGAGTCTTTCTTTTAGGTAATTTATGATGAACCGACTTCACCCTCTTGCAGGGGACTTACGCGGTGGACAACGAGCCAGTGAACTGGGTGTTCCCGAAGTATCCTGTTCTCCCCTACGGCCACTACCGCCTCCGAGTAGTAGGCGGGATGAACAGCCGCCTGACCAGCTGCTATCATTCAGAACTACACATTTTGCCGAAACCCTCCAGCCGTTGACATCCACCGCATATGCTCAGTCATGGTGCACTGACCTGAAGGAGATTCCCCTCAGACGGGGAAGGGGGAGAGGGGAACGAAACACGTAAATCATTTTCACTTCCATTTTCCACATTTCGCTGTGCTCATACTCCAAAAGGGTTCCAATCATTCTAGAATGCTGAAACACTAAGGCCGATCTCATTTCCAAACCGTTCTGATCTTTATTTTGTTGAATTTGCTGGTTTGCTTGTGTCCCGTATTTGAGAGCCGCGGCCGCAGGTATGGGAAATTGGTAACTGCTGCCAACCTAACCATGCTAAGAAACTGATTAATAAAACAGTTTTGAATATTTGAAACGATACTAAACGACGATTTGAAACAAACTCGTGTTGAGCGGAAGTAAGACGAGGTTAAATGTGACGTATGGAAACTTTATGTGTTATAGTCGCTGAGAAACGCGAGCGTGTACGAACAGAGGGACACACAGACGCACGACCAGTCACTTGTCAGCGCGCCCAGTCACGGCAAGGGCTTCGCTGTCGCTCAGCCGATAAGAGGAACGGAACAGAGTTTAGATCTGCGCATTACCATCTGCGCATTACCATACACATTTTTTGCTCGCTTACTTAGCAAGAAGTCCATAAGTGCCAACAAATCAAAACTGTAAAATAAACATAAAAAAACCTCAACATAAACAAGGTAGGTTTACGCCAGACCGCGTCTTGTCGTAACAGGCTTCGCGATGTCTCGCTGTCTGTTCCTCCAATCCGCGCCTGGCGTACCTACCTTGGCCTGCGGCGCTAGCCTGCCTTCGGCAGGCAATGGCTTGTCCATCGTCGGTTACTTCTAACTTGTTGCATGCTGGGGGGCTCCGCCCCTCAGACCCTCCTTCATTCTAGATCCCTTGTAACTTTTTACTTGTCGGGGCTGGGGGGCTCCGCCCCCAGACCCCCCTTCTTCAAGACAAAAGTGATCTGCCTGCAGAAAACTCGATTTTTCGCCGTTTTTTAGGTGTTTTTCGGCTATAAAAACTGAACCAGTTGAGCTAGGATAGTGAAATTTCGCGTGTGCCGAGCCAAGGACATGCCAAAAAAGTGTGCAAAATCTCACCGAGATCGGCCGAGCCGTTCAGGAGGAGTAGTGCGGACACACACACAGACAGACAGACAGGAAAAACTTTTCAACCCCAATGGAGTAACAGGCTTCGCTATCGCTCAGCCAATAACATATGAAAGTTTAAACAGTGTCTTTGGCTAGCTTATCGAAGTCGACTTCCAGGTCCCCCCTCAATTTTATTCTCAAGCATTCAGGTTTACGTCGGTCAGTCTGCTTCTTTTGGGGACTTGATGTGTTTCATTAGCGAGAACATCTGCTCGCATACGTAAGTTGAGGGGAACACAGCCAGCACAGTAAAAACAACTTGCTGAAGGTTTGTAAACTCTCCACACTGAACTGAAAAGAAAAGGCACACCGGTAAGACATGAGACGATTTGAACGCCCCTTAAGGGGGGAGGCTCGCCATTAACACTAAAATTTTGGTTAAATTAAAAAAAAAAATCTTTTCTTTCCTGATTTTTTTGAAGGAATGTGGGGTTTTCCATTGGAAAGATCACACTTTTAAGAACATTTTGTAAAAAAAATAATTTATTTTGGGCCACTTTATCAAGGCTCTAAAGGCATATCAAAAATACCTTGCAAAAAGACATATATTCACTGCGCGCAAGGTTTTGAAGCTATCCGACAACTTTTTCCAAATCCGTTTGTTTCCCCTGAAACTAGACACTTGGCTTTATAGATTGAACCTCTAGGTTTAACACATCTGGTTTCTAACTATTGTTATTTTACATTTCACAAAAAATATTTAAAAGTATACAAAATTTGATCTTTTAGAAGTTAAAAAAACCACTTGCAGTTGTTCAATTTGGAAACTAGAGGTTCAATTTATGGGTCTTGTTTAGGTTTAACACCAGAAAAAATTTCAAGTCAATACGTGAAACGGTTTGGCCTAAATCATGCGCGCAAGGCCCAAAATATCGCAATTGAGTAAAATGGCCCTAAAGTTTGAACGGTCTAACCTAACATGTGGAAAATAGTTTACAAAATGTTGTCCTCTGGCCGAACGGTTTCGAAATTTGAAACCAATCAGCCACATAATGAAAGGGTTTGATGCAAAGAATTCAAAAATCTCAAAAACGAAAATTTGCTTTTTTGACGGAAATTGACGAGCCTCCCCCCTTAACGCTTAAGAAGAATAAATAAATACCTGCAAGCTGCTAGAAGTCGACGCACGATTCAGACGATCCATATCTGCTTTTTAAGATGCTGTTGCTTTGCAAATCTCTCAATTCAAGTTGGATCTCTGGAGGACCATCAGCTGGGCTTACACTAAACGGGTCAGATAATAATCTAATCTCAAGGGAAAGTTTAGAAAGTTCCTGAAACTTTTCATTAAGCTCAGTTCGGAAAGTAGTCAGGCTAGAAGCATATCTGGTGCAATCTTCCAGGGAACATTTTTCTTTTTGCAAAGTGGGAAGTGGAAAAGCGCTCCCATTTCTAACTTAAATTTCAAGCCTTTAATCATGTCAGCAACACTGTTAAAAAAATTCTTAAATTTAATACATAATGACATCTTAATTTTAATAACCTTTTGAAAGGATATGAAAACTCATAAAGGTTTGTGAAGTTTAAGAAAATTTCTTACATTTACCAAAACATTTCTGACAAGTAATGAAAGTATTGGTAAGTTTCAGAAACTTTATTAAAATTAAAAAACAGGTTCATTAAATTTGAGACTGTTTACCAAATGCAATAATTTGTTTCTTAAAATTCAAAATTACTATGACTTTTCATATTTGATTCTCATCCTGCCAGTTAAAATTGTGATCATTGGACGCTTCACTACCAGTGTACGTAAAGAACAAATTTGGATGATCTTGGTCATGTGAAGTCGTGTTTGGAGGCCCTGGGATGAGCGCTTCCACTGCCTAGCGGAGTCTCCGCCGAGAGGCTTGGAGTCATCCACATCCTAGAGCCCGCCTCGCAGAGCTCACTCGTGGCGCAGTTGGTAGCGTCGCGGTGCGGTAATCCGGAAATCCGGGTTCGAGACCGAGTTTGAACCACGCTTCCAAGCGATTTCGGCAGTGAAATCGACTACTACCATACAATGAATAACTCATTACGTACATAAGGCGTTCAATTTTTACCTGCTCTATATTAAATTCTTCTTAAATGCAAAAACAACTTTTAAGAAACAGATTATTACTTTTCAAATTTGATTCTTACTTTTAAGAAGAAAAAGTTTATTACTTTTACTAGCAAAAAGTCTTTGTAAACTGCTTCATAAAAAAGTTTCTTAAAATTAAGATGGATTTTTTTAACAGTGAAACTGGTTGAGGGTATGGTCTCTTCCCTGCATTTTTACGTTAAGATTGTTCAGGTGCTCAGTAATGTCAACCAAATAATGGAGATCTGAGAGCCACGATTTGTCCTTCAGCTCGGGTAGGGCGTTCTTTCCCTCCATGAAAGAAATAATTTCAGGCAGGAGGTGATGAAAGCGCGTCAGACTTTTTCCACGACTAAGCCACCTTGTATCATTCCAATATAATATGCAATGGAAACGGCTCTCGAGCTCTTTCAAATGTGCCCTGAACTGTCGGTGCATCAAACCTGTAAAATAGAAACAACACAATATTACAACAACAACAACAACAACAACAACAACAACAACAAAACTTCAGCATGCACCGATTAACATATCAAATAGTCACGACACTTGCTTGTCGGACTAAGCATGGAAAGTGATCCTAGACGTTTTAATTTCAAGTTAAACCCCCCAGACATTTATCTTTCCAGCTTTACGCAAAGCTACTCACTTGCGTCAATGAAATTAGACGAAAGATGACGGCCCGGAATCGGAGCAAAATAAAACTAAAAGTATTTTTGGCTGAGCGATAGCAAAGCCTGTTACTCCAGTGGGGTTGAAAATTTTTTCCTGTCTGTCTGTCTGCGTGTGTGTGTACACTACTCCTCCTGAACGGCTCGGCCGATCTGGCTGAGATTTTGCAGGCTTATTAGGTATGTTCTTGGCTCAGCACACGCGAAATTTCACCATCCTAGCTCAACTGGTTTGGTTTTTAAAGCCGAAAAACACTTAAAAAACGGCGAAAAATCGAGTTTTCTGTAGGCAAATCGCCTCTGTCTTGAAGAAAGGGGGGGTCTGCCCCCTCCCCCCCCCCAGCCAGGACAAGTGAAAAAGCTACAAGGGTCAAGATCGCGTTATCTGCAGATGAAGCAACTCCATCTAGAATGAAGGGGGGTCTGGGGGGCGGAGCCCCCCAGCATGCGCAGGCCAAGGTAGGTGCGCCAGGCGCGGATTGGAGAAACAGGCAGCGAGACATCGCGAAGCCTGTTACGACAAGACGCGGTCTGGCGTAAACCTACCTTGTTATTTGAAACTGAGAAAATTTTGCACACACACACACTGTTAGAAATTAGCTCCGAAATTTTATGGAGAAAAACCCTATAATCACGTTCATGGAGACTCCATTCATTTTCCATTTTTTTTTCGGAGAGATTTTCGCAGGGCTTATACAGATGTTCTACGGAGCATTCCTTGGGTCCAGATAGGAGGTAAAATGCAAGTCTTTTCTCAGATATACAAGGTAGGTTTACGCCAGACCGCGTCTTGTCGTAACAGGCTTCGCGATGTCTCGCTGCCTGTTTCTCCAATCCGCGCCTGGCGTACCTACCTTGGCCTGCGGCGCTAGCCTGCCTTCGGCAGGCAATGGCTTCTCCATAGTCGATTTTACGCATGCTGGGGGTCTCCGCCCCCCAGACCCCCCTTCATTCTAGATGGAGTTGCTTCATCTGCAGATAACGCGATCTTGACCCTTGTAGCTTTTTCACTTGTCCTGGCTGGGGGGCTCCGCCCCGCAGACCCCCTTTCTCCAAGACAGGCAATTTGCCTACAGAAAACTCGATTTTTCGCCGTTTTTTAAGTGTTTTTCGGCTTTAAAAACCAAACCAGTTGAGCTAGGATGGTGAAATTTCGCGTGTGCCGAGCCAAGGACATACCTAATAAGCCTGCAAAATCTCAGCCGGATCGGTGTGACGGTGGTCACGCGGGGACCGCCCAGCCGAAAAGTGCAAGCGAAGGCAGATGCTCGGGAAGGTAGGGAACCGACTGGCGAGCCGTGCCGGGGCTCGGCAGTCGGTGTGGGGCCTGCCAGCGGCCAAGACCAACCCAAGTGTCGGGAGTGCTGAGAGCTTGTATCAAGGTAACCGGACTCTTTCCTTATTCTACAACCCTCACTCCCGAGTAACCCCCTGACCATCAGAGAGTTACATCCCTGACAAGTGCTCTGGCCCACTAAACTGCCTGCTGGGTCCGGGACTTGTACATGGTGGAGGTGCTGAGGGTTTTAGTTTTAAGCTTCACTTGGGTGGGTACCACACCGGCTCACTTTAGGTTAAGGAACGACCAGCGCCACCGTCTGGCCGGTCAGCGGGGTCGTTTAGGTTTAAGGTTTTTAGTTTTAGGCCCGCGCCGCGCCTGTGTGTTCGCGAAAAGCCGACAGGCCGGAGGCTAATTGGGCAAGGTTCTAGTTTTAGGCCCGCGCCGCGCCTGTGTGTTCGCGAAAAGCCGACAGGCCGGAGGCTAATTGGGCAAGGTTCTAGTTTTAGGCCCGCGCCGCGCCTGTGTGTTCGCGAAAAGTCGACAGGCCGGAGGCTAATTGGGCAAGGTTCTAGTTTTAGGCCCGCGCCGCGCCTGTGTGTTCGCGAAAAGCCGACAGGCCGGAGGCTAATTGGGCAAGGTTCTAGTTTTAGGCCCGCGCCGCGCCTGTGTGTTCGCGAAAAGCCGACAGGCCGGAGGCTAATTGGGCAAGGTTCTAGTTTTAGGCCCGCGCCGCGCCTGTGTGTTCGCGAAAAGCCGACAGGCCGGAGGCTAATTGGGCAAGGTTCTAGTTTTAGGCCCGCACCGCGCCTGTGTGTTCGCGAAAAGCCGACAGGCCGGAGGCTAATTGGGCAAGGTTCTAGTTTTAGGCCCGCGCCGCGCCTGTGTGTTCGCGAAAAGCCGACAGGCCGGAGGCTAATTGGGCAAGGTTCTAGTTTTAGGCCCGCGCCGCGCCTGTGTGTTCGCGAAAAGCCGACAGGCCGGAGGCTAATTGGGCAAGGTTCTAGTTTTAGGCCCGCGCCGCGCCTGTGTGTTCGCGAAAAGCCGACAGGCCGGAGGCTAATTGGGCATGTTTTAGTTTTAGGCCCGCGCCGCGCCTGTGTGTTCGCGAAAAGCCGACAGGCCGGAGGCTAATTGGGCACTCTTTAGGTTAAGCCGCACCGAGTCGTGCTTTAGTTTTTACTTCATTGTTTTAGTTTAATTTTAGTCTTAGTTTTTAGGCACTTCTTAGGTTAAGCCCGCGCCGCGCCTGTGTGTTCGCGAAAAGCCGACAGGCCGGAGGCTAATTGGGCACTCTTTAGGTTAAGCCGCACCGAGTCGTGCTTTATTTTTTACTTCATTGTTTTAGTTTAATTTTAGTCTTAGTTTTTAGGCACTTCTTAGGTTAAGCCCGCGCCGCGCCTGTGTGTTCGCGAAAAGCCGACAGGCCGGAGGCTAATTGGGCACTCTTTAGGTTAAGCCGCACCGAGTCGTGCTTTAGTTTTCACTTCATTGTTTTAGTCTAATTTTAGTCTTAGTATTTAGGCACTCCTTAGGTTAAGCCTGCGCCGCGCCTGTGTGTTCGCGATAAGCCCGCAGGCCGGTGGCCGATTGGGCACTTCTTAGGTTAAGCCGCACCACCGTGCTTTAGTTTCAGTTTTAGTCTTAGTCTGTTCTAGCACCTTTAGCGTCACACTCTCTCTTTTCTCTCTCCTTTTATCCTGGTCTCGTCGCGCTCCGGCCTCTTCGTCTATTTCTCGACTTGCCCTCAACCCCACAAAACGAAGCGCGTCTTCCCCGCGATCGCACCACCATCATATGGCTCAAGGCTTCGACCCACCTCTCAGCGAACTAGCCCGAGATTCCCCAGGACGGGCCTGGGCCCTCGTCCGCGGCCAGCGGCGAGGACGTCACCGACGGCCCCTTCATCGCCATCCCGCAGTGGGAGGACTTCGATAACGCCGCCTTGTGCGACGTCACCTGGAGAAGCTGACCGTCACCCCGTGGGCATGGGCCGCCTATGCCGTGCGTCCAGCCTGGAACAACCGTCCTCCCTCTCGGAAGGACGCCTCTTGCACGTTGACCCCGTGGCCTCCGTCCTCCGCGTGGCCCATGGCGGGGCCAACGCCCGCTTGCCCGCCGAGTCAGCGAGCACCGCACCCAGACCCGGAAGGCCCTTGCCCAGTGCACCGCGACTGCCGCCAGCCCACGCGGCTAGCGCTGCACTTCTGCCTGCGTCAGCGTGCAACGCCAGCGAGCAGAGGCAGCAGCAGGTCGTCGCTGACACCCTCAGTCAGCTCACGGCGAGTCTTTTTGAGTCGGAGGTCGACGCCTCCGTCCACGCGGTCACCCGAGGCCAGTGCTGTCGCAGTGCAGGCCCCAGACGGGCCGGCGCCGACTGACCCAGTGCCGGGTGGCCTTGCTGTGGTGGCGGTTCCTGCAGGGGCGGAGCTCGACCAGTTCGTGGCCCACGAGCAGCGCCTGGAACCAACGCTGGCGCCGATCATCGACGCCTTGGAGGCTGACGGCCAGCAGCGCGACGAGGTTTTGGTCTGCCACACCCGTTTAGGTGGCCGCAGCCGAGGCCGGACCCGGCCCTTGTGCCGGTGCGGCGAGAAGAAGAGCCTGCCCTGCGGCCACCCCGCGCTCTCTGTCTTTCTTGCCCGCTCGGTCTCTTTGTACTAACTTTGGCTCAGCCCTCTATTGCCCCTGATGGTCTACGGGGTCACGAACATCCCTGACCCCTTGGACCGCACCTTCGTCCCTCCCTGTCCGGTTGCCTGTGTTACAGCGGTCGCCGCCCTGGCAGGAACACCCACCGACGCCCTGCCCAGACACCAGCGGGGCAGGCACCGAGGCAGCAAGGGGCGATCGTGCGACGGGCTGTCACCAAGGGCGCCGCCAGGGGGCTGGACTCCACCTTCGGGCGTGCGCCACCACGAGCGCGCCGTGGCGGTCTCTCCATCCGATCGCCCGGGACGCCCCCATGAGCGCAGCCGTGCGGGCGCGCACCACAACGAGCGCGCCGTGGCGGTCTCTCCATCTGATCGTCCGGGACGTCCCCAAGAACGCAGCCGTGGCCTTCAACTCCACCTTCCAGCGGCCGACGCCCCCGGGGACGACTGCCTGGACCGCGATAGACGCGGCGCCCGCCTTCTGCCGGCGTCGAGACGCGGGCGCCGCGCCTCTCCGTTGATGGCGCGTCTTCGCAGAACACTCCCGTGGACGTCGCATCGCAGCTCCGCCGACGACTTCTCTTTCTATTTTTCCATCTAAAATTTCTTCATTCTTTGGCACCAAATTAAATAAAAAATTGCTCTGTCCCATTTACACCACCAACACTTGATTTGCGTCTGGGGCGGTTCTATGGTTCGGGAAAACATTGCACTCATCCTAGCTGGCATCCAGCTCATAGTCGCATAGAAATTTCCAAAGTCTCAGTTTTCAATGTTTAAATTTTTCAACAATTTTCGCAATGTTTTTCCGCAGCATAGGGCTGTCCAGCTAACTGGCTCGCCCCGAAGGGTAAATTCGTTCAGTCAAGTTAACTTTAGTCCATTCGCCATTTTGGCCTTCAATTTCAAATCTCCATTTCGCGTTTCGATTTTGTATTTAATTTTTCGAGTCGCTTCCCGGGCATCTCCACTTTAGTTCGTTCTTCTTTTTTCGGCTTTACGCTTTAAATTCAGTAACTTTTGGCCCTGCATGCCAGCTGCACCTGTCCGTGGGGGGGTGGCTGGGCGTGCGGGGTCGCACGCTTTTTCGGTTGGGGGTGATGTGACGGTGGTCACGCGGGGACCGCCCAGCCGAAAAGTGCAAGCGAAGGCAGATGCTCGGGAAGGTAGGGAACCGACTGGCGAGCCGTGCCGGGGCTCGGCAGTCGGTGTGGGGCCTGCCAGCGGCCAAGACCAACCCAAGTGTCGGGAGTGCTGAGAGCTTGTATCAAGGTAACCGGACTCTTTCCTTATTCTACAACCCTCACTCCCGAGTAACCCCCTGACCATCAGAGAGCTACATCCCTGACAAGTGCTCTGGCCCACTAAACTGCCTGCTGGGTCCGGGACTTGTACATCGGCCGAGCCGTTCAGGAGGAGTAGTGTACACACACAGACACACAGACAGACAGACAGGAAATATTTTTCAACCCCACTGGAGTAACAGGCTTCGCTATCGCTCAGCCAATTAAAGAGGACTTCGCTGAAGCATTTTTTGGTCTGAAATGGTCAAAGAAGGGACAATCTCATTCGAGCTCATTTCACTTATATCCTGTAGCTTTCCCTTAATATTATGAAAACTGAGCTCAAGAAGTAGGGGTTCACCTTTCCCCCAAATTTTAACTGGTTGCAAACCTTTTCTTCGTGTTTTTTTGTGATAGTGAAGCGTGCATTTTTGTTCAAAATTCCGAATTTTTTCGGAGAAAGCCCAGAATTTGCATTACTGGAGAGCTCCATGCAGAAGTTTCGGAAAAACTCCGTGATTTTTCCATTTTTTTTTCGGAATTTTCTGGCAGTGCACACCCGAAAAGTTGACGCTTGATTTTATTCGCATTTTCAGGCTGGAATTTTTTTGTACAAAATGTAAGCAAAATTACACAAAACTGTGGGGTGTATCGCACAGTTGTTCCCCTGTCAGTTGTTCCCCGTGCTTCTTTCCGGCCGTTCTTCCCCTCGTACTTAATTTTCTCGACGGGGCAGAGATTTATTTATTACCCTCATTTCATTTCTTCGCTCCGCGCGCACCTGCCGCAGTCCCCACTCCGCTCAGCCCGCCCTCCCCCTCCCCCGCCCCCGACCGCGGGCCGTGGAGGGTCCGTCAGCGAGGCGAGCATGAGGCGTGCGATGGGCTGCCTATCCCCTGGGCGGATGGCTGCAGTCGGGGCGAGCCATGGAAGAACTTGAAGAGATTTTGGAAGAATTTGGAAGAGTTTCCCGAAGAATTAGCCCCAGAGACAAAGCCTTGCGGCCAATGTCCAGCTTTGAGATACTGCATTGCTTGAAAAGGGGCCCACTTGACTTCTACACTACTCAGATGCTTCTTAAGAACTATGCCATAAGTAGTGTCGCAACCTCTCTTTTAAGCGGTCTTGCTACCGCTTCTAGCTCTGCATCCGATCCCTCTCATCCTATCCCATCCATCCATTCAGCGCGCTCGGAGGGGACTGCATGGTCGTGTTGGTCGTCTGTCGTCCGTCGTCGTCCTGCGGTGGGATCGGGGAGCTCTCGGGAGAGTTCTCCGTAGGGAGAAACTCTCCGCCCGACATACACAAGGCGGTGGTGGTAAAGGCGGCAGGCGAAGGCGGGAACGAGCGTTGCCTTGGTGCGAGAGGAGAGATTTCAGCGAAGCGAAGTAAACTTAACCGAGTGTAGCGTATTCGATTTTGATTAATACCGAAATACGGATTAAGACTTTCTAAGGTAAGCGTGTGATGACTCTTTTAATTATTTAGTATTTTCGGATAACTGTCAAGTTTTGTTCGGATCGCATCTCGATCGCATCTCGGCATCCTAGTCTTTTGACTTGAGACTTGAACATGTTTGATAATAACAACTTCGCGCATTTTGTCCAAGACACTTTTGACAAGCTTTTATTGTGATTAACTCTAAGCGCTGCGTAAATAGCAAGGTTACGTGTGGTTCCTAACCTACTCCACCGACGCGCGGTATTGACGCGGTGAAGCGCCAAGGCAAGCCTAGGCCATTGGAAGTGATAGAAAGTTGACAAGTAGACGTGATTTTTTACAATCACAGCGTCTTGTTGAAAATGATTATCCGATATAATAAAATTTGAGCGTGAATTTTTACCTTTAGTGACTTAGTGTGCTCGTTCGTACTGGCCTAGTTTCGTCCGCATTGCATCTCAGTCTTCTACCTTTCCATTGTACTGAAAACCTGTTCTTACGTTCTATGCTGTTAAAGAAATGCTCGTCAACAAGCGTTTCTATTGAGTATAATTGCTGTTTGTATTTTCCTTGGAAACGTTGCCAAATAGCTAGGTTATGGGTTCTCGTAAACTTCACTGTAAAGTCAGTAATTGTGTGATGTTGCGAATTTTGCCCTTATGGTCCGCACTTATTTCCTCATCGAACACCATGTTGTGGCTTGTGGGCAAAATATGTTTTTTAAAAATCCTTTGGTTTGCAGTGCGCTAGAAGCTCAGTTTAAAGTGTTTTTACCTCTTGCTTTTTGTTCGTCAGATGGCTCAGGCTGTGCGTGGAACAGAGGAGCAAAAGATATTCCTCGTATCGTACATGGAAAGGAATCCTGCCTTCTGCCAACGTGAGTTTCGAGGTGCCCAAGGACTCCTCGAGCTTCGTCAGAAGTAGAATTTGCTATCAGGAATGCCTAACAATGTACCGAATGGAGCAAGAAAGACCCCGGATCAATGGCAAAGGGTAAGAAGTCCTTATAATTTTAAGTTGGTCACATTTACAGTTACCACTTATTAGTGTGATTTCTTTGTTCAGTTTTGGAATGATCAAAGAAAAGCTGTGAAGAGCAGGCTCAAATAAACCAGTTTCTTGGGCGAGGCACTGGTGGGGGGAGCTCTATGCTCCTTATGACGTCTTATGAGAGGAGGGTTTTGGCGTGCATGGGCGGATTTACAAGAGTTGTTGGGTTCACCCAGGTTGTTGACCCCTTGGAGGTAGACCGGCTCAAATTTCCCGAAGGTTCGAAATGTCGATGCGCGGAAACGGAATTCGGTTCCTTTCCGGATTCTAAGACTCTGGGAATTTTTGGGGATTTTTGAGGTCACCGGAAGTGGTCCCGCACGGCAGGGTAAGTTAGGCGCACTGCTAATTCGTAGACCAGCTGTAAAGCGGCCTTAATATTCATTTTACGGGCATATTCCATGAAACAAAAGTTGTCAGAAATGGTCAAATTAATAAAAATATGAAATGTCTGATTTCCAAAACTCAAAATTTGCAATCTGGGTGCCTACCTGTGAGGGGTAACTGGCGCCTATTTTAGCTCGGAACCTCAAAATGAAGTGGATTAAGGCGTAAAACTGTTCGACAATCAATTTGACCCTTCTGGTGGTGCTATTTTGAGTGCCCAATCTTCTTCTGGTATAACGGAATATTTGGGGGCCTTTGAGAATATTGTCCTGTTTGCGCTTGGGCGCCCGGTTTGTGGCTAATAGCTCGTTTTCTTTTTGTTTTACTCGGTGCTTTTGGAATATTCAATCGCGGAGATATTAAAAGCGCGAGAACGGAGAAGACAACTCCGGACGGACAGGCCTTTAGCCTTTGAAGTCTAAAATACAATTCTGAACAAGATTACTTTCATTGTGCTTCACCATTCCCTATCTCCAACCGATCTTTACTGAAATGTTGTGATGAAAGTAAGCGATTTGATAACTTTGCTTCACCAATGCACATTCGCATGGACCAGGTCAAAACCCATTTCGCGAGAGCTTCCTTTAGTCTTAGAGATTCATCCTACTCGGAAGCTTTTATTTCGATTAATAGATTGATCGCCACGAGCCTGAACTCATTTGAGTATACTCCCACGGCACAACTGAGTGCTTTCTATTGTAAGTGTGTTGCATTGAGTACTACACTCCGAAGAGTGCGTATTCTGATGACTTGCCAAGAAGATTCAGAATAGGACGAGCTTTTCGTTACCCTTCTCATCAAAAACCGTCGTAAAAACTCGCTTGGCGCGTTACTCTTTACGTACTGATATGGAAGTCTCAAATTTTGATGTGGCAGACTGTTCCTGAGCTCACACCTTACTCCCAGGTAGAGCAGTGTTCATCACACTAAATTACTATGTAGGTTTTTCTGCGCGCTAATGCACGAAATTGTACATGCACTTCGTAACGCACGAATTTGTGCGCGACAATGCACGATTTCGTGCGCAAGTATGCAGGAAATCGTGCATTGTCGCGCACAAATTCGTGCGTTACGAAGTGCATGTACAATTTCGTGCATTAGCGCGCAGAAAAACCTACATAGTAATTTAGTGTGATTGACGAATTGCTCCAATAGATGTATACTAGCTTTAATATGAAACGACACTTACGTGACTCTCCCATCCCACACTCAAAAACAAACAGTCTTGCCTTCGGTTTTGAAGACTTTCCTCGCAGTGCCCCGGATCACCACGCTCCAGCCCTTCGCAGTGTGGCTTTTTCCTAGTTTCCGCGCTAATACTATGTCAGGTATCGAATCTTCGGAAATCACAGAGTAAAACGAGAAGAAACCGAGCTTAGCCACAATCCTGGCGCCCAAACGCAAACAAGACAATACTCGTTAAGGCCCCCAATTAATCCGTTGGACCAGAAGAGGATTGGGCACTAAAAATAGCACCACCAGAAGGGCCAAATCGACTGTCGAACAGTTTTACGCCTTGATCCACTTCATTTTGAGGCTCCGAGCTAAAATAGACGCCAGTTACCCCTTACAGATAGGCACCCAGATTGCAAATTTTGAGTTTTGGAAATCATACATTTCATATTTTTAATTAATTTGACCATTTCTGACAACTTTTGTTTCATGGAATATGCCCGTAAAATGAATATTAAAGCCGCTTTACTGCTGGTCTATGTATTAGCAGTGCGCCTAACTTACCCTGCCGTGCGGGACCACTTCCGGTGACCTCAAAAATCCCAAAAAATGCTCAGAGTCTTAGAATTCGGAAAGGAACCGAATTCCGTTTCCGCGCATCGACATTTCGAACCTTCGGGAAATTTGAGCCGGTCTACCTTGGAGGTATGTACGGCAGATTGAATTTAATTTTCTTTAATTTTTAAATGATCCTTGCCCCTTAATTTTCTTTGATTTTTTTATTCAGGTTGACCAAATGGCGTTTAACATTCCTGTTAATAATGCCCCTCAACAAAATGCCCCGCTACAAAATTTGCAAAATCCATTAACATCAATAGATGCATGGGAATATAGCTAATTACCTACTGTCCCAAGTTACCCCCGGTCATGGGGTAACTTGGGACACTCTTTCGAGACCGCTTGGAAACGATATGTAATCGAGACAAATGAACCAGACAAGCATGAAATCATGGGGAAAGGGTCAAACTTTAACATAGTTAGGATCCAATGGTCTGGGTTGAGAATCTTGCTTCTGACGTTCAAAAAACGTGGAAAAAGTGTCCCAAGTTACCCTCGTGGACGGTACCTTTGCTTTTCTCTCTCGCGCCGCTACGCTCCCTCGCTCCACAGCCTTGTGTATGTCGGGCGGAGAGTTTCTCCCTCCACGAAAAACTCTCCCGAGAGCTCCTCGATCCCACCCCTGCGCCGCCACGCCGCGCCGCCTCGCCAGTCCCCACTCCTCACAGCCACCCCCTCCCTCCTTGACCCTCTCTGCCTGGCCTCTCCTGCCGGGCCACGGCAAGAGGGACATTCCATGTGAAGTCAACCAGACCTTAGCCACCCTGGGCTCCGATCCGGTTCTCGTTTTCAGGGTTTGTTACCCCTATGGTCCCATGAAATAATCAGTACTTGGTTTGGGGTCCGGCCCCCCAGGGGCTGGGCTATGGCCAATTTACTTTTTTGCTAAATATTGAAACAACGCAACTTTGGGGGGCAATATCTCAGCAACCATTGGTCGTAGGTCAAATCCAAGACCAGATTTGGAAAGAGGATGAAAACCGAGTCTTTTTTGTCTTTCAAGTTTTTATGTCCAAAAACTTTTTATAACTTCAAAACTTTAGTTAAGTTTTAAAATTAGCGCCGTTTCCTAGATCCTCAAATGATTTTGACCAATCTGGGCTTAAAAGATAGCTTAAACCCTTCCCTAAACGAAAATGTTAACCAAAAAATGTGTTTGGCTTCGTTCCCGAGAACGAGCCATTCTCGTGAACCCCTGCAACCACGTATTTTACCAAATTGTAGTGACGGCCGCACTCGATACCACACTGGACGCTCTCTTAGGTGTTTTCGGCTCAAATCAAGCTTCCGGGTCGCTTTTCTAAGGTCAGGGGACCCAAGTGCCTGTCAGGTAGGCCAACAACCAGCAGACCTGCAACGCATGTGACGACTGATGTGACAACTAGTGACGACAAGGTGGCCTACCTTGCCCCTGGAGAGTGCGACAGGCAGCGCGCTCTGGGCGGTCGGCGAGCGCCGCAGGCCGAGGTAGGTACGCCAGGCGCGGATTGGAGGAACAGGCCGCGAGACATCGCGAAGCCTGTTACGACAAGACGCGGTCTGGCGTAAACCTACCTTGTTTTTACATATAGCTATAGTTAAAGTAGATACTTTCATTTATGCTTTCCAGCAGACTTGACAGCACGCTTTAACGGCATTTTGGCATTAATCTGAAGGCATACCAAGAAGATACTTTTCTTATGGCTTTAGCTAAAGAAAAGTATCTTCTTTAACTCGAAAGCAAAATCGGTTGAGAACAAGTACAAAACCACTATAAGACTGTCAAAGAGAACTCAAACATGTATGTTTACCCAAATGTTGACTGAAACGCCTGAAACATCCCCTACCCTGCCGTGCAACAATAACTTACAACACCCACCCCCACCTGTAAAATATCACGGCGGGTTGTTAGGGTGTAGTACTGGCCCGACCGCCCAGAGCGCGCTGCCTGTCGCACTCTCCAGGGGCAAGGTAGGCCACCCTGTCGTCACTAGTTGTCACATCAGTCGTCACATGCGTTGCAGGTCTGCTGGTTGTTGGCCTAGAAAACGGACTTTTTTCGTGTTGTGCGGGTTGCAGGCATGCTCCCCCGTAAGGCGCCATGTCAAAACGCCGACTTTGAATGCGATTTTCTAAAAAATTAGTCCGGTAATTAAAGAGAATGCTTTAATGAGTGCAGACAGTTAAAATCAGCCTTTTTTAACGTAATCAACGAACCTGCCGAACTACTTTAAAGCCCCAAGGGCAGCTGGGAATCAAGGCTAGCATTCTTGTTGAAATTGCATTCACAGTGTCAGCATTGGGATTCCAGTACCCTTCCCATGAGACAAGCGCTTCAAGGTATCTCAAAAGAACTCTCTTGTAGACAAGATGTAAAGTATCGAGTCGAAATAGGCTCACAAGGCCGATACGAAGGAGTTGTAGAGGAGAGATACCGGTGTGATGCGGGCGGTCCTCCTGATTTGCATAAGATTCATCTGTACGAGGCCTGCAGTCTGCACCTAAATGAGAGTAGTTAAATCTGCCATCCTCATAAACACCCACCACAGTGCACTTCTCACATGCACCGTAGCCACCATGGCCAATACAGCACTTGACAAAGGACCTAGCAGGAGCATCAAGAATGAAGTGCCTCAATCCCACGTTGTGAACCTGCCCATTGCACTCATAACCATTTTGCTGCAAATCATGCACTTCGAGAACAAAGTCTCCAAGATAAAGATCCACATCAGTGAGATCTTCGGATCCACAATAAATGGCAGTTATGAACGGAGGATTATTACTTCCAACTAACTTTCCCAAAATTGACCAAAGTTTACCCATAGAACCAGGCAAAGGTAAGCCATCCCAGAGTCTTATAGTGGGAGAGAAGCGTGAACCCTGTCCCGTTTAAAAATGAAAACACCCGAAATCGTTCCGAAGGTCGGAATGACTTCGGGTGTTCCCCGATCAGATGACCCCGAACCGCTTCCGACGGGGTCTTCCGAATTTTACCCAAAAATGACCAAGATCCGCAAGTTTCTGGATGTACCCCGACGTCAGTCTCGTTTCGGAAAGATACCGCCGGGGTTCCGGCGTCGGGCCCCTACTGGAATCGTTCCGAAAAGAATGGTTCGTGGTGGGGTGGAAGCCAGGACTACTAGGAGTGAGGGCTAAGGAGGCAGCTAACCAATGCTCAGTACAAACTTTGATTGAGATTATATTGGTACCCCATAGGAACATCCACGTGGATGAGACGTGGACGCAACGTAACTTTTCACGTGGAATCGACGTGGATGGTCGACTTGACAATCGAGTAGAAACGTCCAAGTCAAACTACGTGGATGCAACGTGGATTCAGCAACTCGCCTTATCCACCTACCATCGATTTTACATCGAGGCGCGTACCGGTCATTCTGAGCTTGGTGAAGCATAATTCGAATGAGTCGATAATCGATGTGAAATCTATGTCTTAACGTACCCTGCATTCATTTTATAAAGTCCTCTCGAGGTTGATTACCGTGAGGACGTCTAAAAATCATACGATCGAGACAATTCCTATGAAGTCCACGTCAAGTCCACTTAGGTTGTCCGACGAGCATGGTAGTATGGCTCTAGGACATGGTGAATTGGCATCCTACTTGCAGGTCGAGAGGGTAAGGAAAGACAAGAATATCAGCAGGCCCTCTGTCGGCAGCTTTCAAAACTAATCAAGTTCCACAGTCCTCACATAATCTTCGTTGAATCCACGTGGAAGTCTGAATCCTCTGCGATGAATCCGGTATCGTCAGACGACCATGCTTCAATGAATTTGGATACGTGTGATCAACATTGAAATCGTGTAGAAAAGTTAAGGCGCTCAATCCACATACCATTGATATCGATAGGACCGCTCTGGATACTCGTCACAAGGTCACCGTATTATCGACGTAGACACAACGTCCCTAAAATCCGTTGGACTATCCACGTAGAGTCAACGTTGGTTTACCATGGACCACCATAGAAGCCCAAATCGATGTTAAATCAAGGTGAAAGTCACGTGGATTTAAGATAGAAAAATGCTATCCACCTATCTCACGTGGATTCTACGTGGATGATACGTGGTTGTTCCCATGGGGTAGAGAGAAGAGACTTGAGAAAAGTGCTTTAAGGGTGTCGAAATCGAGTCCGATCCAAATCTGCAATCCATTTTTAGATAGCACTTGTTGGCTGAGCGATAGCGAAGCCTGTTACTCCATTGGGGTTGAAAAGTTTTTCCTGTCTGTCTGTCTGTGTGTCTGTGTGTCCGCACTACTCCTCCTGAACGGCTCGGCCGATCTCGGTGAGATTTTGCACACTTCTTGGGTATGTCCTTGGCTCGGCACACGCGAAATTTCACCATCCTAGCTCAACTGGTTCAGTTTTTATAGGCGAAAAACACCTAAAAAACGGTGAAAAATAGAGATTTCTACAGATAGACTACTTCTGTCTTGGAGAAAGAGGGGTCTGGGGGGCGGAGCCCCCCAGCTACGACAAGTTAAAAAGTGACAAGGGTCAAGATCGTGTTATCTGTAGATAAAACAACTCTATTTAGAATGTAGGGGGGTCTGGGGGGCGGAGCCCCCCAGCATTCAACAAGTTAAAAAATAACCGACAATGGACAAGCCATTGCCTGCCGCAGGCAGGCTAGCGCCGCAGGCCAAGGTAGGTACGCCAGGCGTGGATTGGAGGAGCAGGCAGCGAGACATCGCGAAGCCTGTTACGACAAGACGCGGTCTGGCGTAAACCTACCTTGTTATGTAATGGAAATTTTGAGCTATGCATGCCGGAATCTTTTGAAAATGAATCGAAGAAGTGAAAAATGTCAAGGTCAACCTTATACGACAAAATAGTATGCGCAAGAAGATTTTTTAAGATACAGCCAAAATAGGCTCAAAAGGACTCTTCAACTGGGTTCAGAGCCTGGCATGTGCCTTCAAAAGTCAAATTTTAATCACCTCAAAGAAAGATTTTAAATTCCGAACAAATTGTGACAGTGGGATCCATTTGGAAAATAGCAAGATTTTCACAAGAACCTCCCTTTAATTTGAAAGTTTGGATTTTTCACTGTAAATCCAAAGGTTATACTTTTAGTACCTTTTTTGGCGATACAATTGAGTATCGCCCATAAACGGCCTGACGGAAAAGTATTGCCTTCAAAACGGCGATACGCAAAAGTATCGCCAAAATTTGGCGATACTTTGGAGTACTGCCACGATTTGGCAATAAACGTTGAACAAATCAAGGGGACAAGTTCTTAGTTCAATGCCGTGATTTTGGCGATGTCTATCGCCGTTCTGACGGCAATACTTTTCCGTAAGGCCGTTTGTTGGCGATACTCAATCGTATCGCCTAAAAATGTACTTTAGTATCGCCTTAGCATTTGCAGTGTTCGAAGAGTACTATGCACGGACCATCGGGGTAGCCCGAAATCCTTCCGAACTGACGGGGTTCGTGATCTCGGAAGGACTTCGGGGTGCCCGGGAACATTCGGAAGGATGTCGGACTGCCCCGACAACACAGCCCCCGAAACAGGGGTGCTTTTGAGAGTACCCCGACGTCCGCAGGCCTCAGTTCGGAAGCATTCTGGATGAACCCCGAGCCAGGGGGTGGCAACGGCCTAGGAAGAGCGTGAAGCGATGCTCGCGCCGTCAGTGCAGAGGTTGCGCACTTGTTCGAGATTATGAAAACTAGACTGTGTTCTTCAAAACGCTTTGCACCGATGGAAAGGGCTTGAAATTTAGGGTGCATTAGGCTAATTGCTCTTCTCCAAACTCTCACCTTACCTGATACAAGGTAGGTTTACGCCAGACCGCGTCTTGTCGTAACAGGCTTCGCGATGTCTCGCTGCCTGTTCCTCCAATCCACGCCTGGCGTACCTACCTTGGCCTGCGGCGCTAGCCTGCCTGCGGCAGGCAATGGCTTGTCCGTTGTCGGTTATTTTTTGACTTGTTGAACGCTGGGGGGCTCCGCCCCCCAGACCCCCCTACATTCTAAATAGAGTTGTTTTACCTACGGACAACACGATCTTGACCCTTGTCACTTTTTAACTTGTCGTACCTGGGGGGCTCCGCCCCCCAGACCCCCCTTTCTCAAAGACAGAAGTGGTCTATCTGCAGAAATCTCTATTTTTCGCCGTTTTTTAGGTGTTTTTCGCCTATAAAAACTGAACCAGTTGAGCTAGGATGGTGAAATTTCGCGTGTGCCGAGCCAAGGACATACCCAAGAAGTGTGCAAAATCTCACCGAGATCGGCCGAGCCGTTCAGGAGGAGTAGTGCGGACACACAGACACACAGACACACAGACACACAGACAGACCGACAGACAGACAGACAAAACTTTTCAACCCCACTGGAGTAACAGGCTTCGCTATCGCTCAGCCAATTAAGGTGCAGTGAAAACACCTAAAAACACGAGAAATCATAAAATTTAGGAAAAACTCGAATGCGCCATGTTGATGTAAATGGTTCCACCCTTGTGTTCGGTTGAATTGGAAGTATCGGGCAGTCTACTAGGCCTAAATGCACCCCAAATTTTGTGCTCTTTTGATCTGTGCAAAGCGTTTTGCAATCAACGGGCTAGATCTTACAATCGAAGCAAAATAAGTAACCAATGCACCTTACTCGCGCATGGCTTCACGCGCTTCCTAGGCCGTTGCCGCCCCCTGCCCGAGCGTTCGGAAGCGATTCGGAACTGTTTCGGCCAGATTCTGGATGTTTCCGTTTTTTGAACGGGGTCCTCGTCGGTTGGGGCTCCCCCGAGCGGCAAACTTCTCATACTAAAATTTTTTAGTGAGAAAACCTTACATACAATTTTAGGGCTTACAAAGAAAAGCAGTTCGTTGTAAAAAAGCATTTTGAATTGAACATACATAAGCTTACAAATAAAATACTTCGTAATTTACGAACTATTTCTTCGTATAACAAAGTAAATTAGTTTGTTGGATGCACAATTTGCTTGTTAGGTTTTAAGCGTGTGTACAATTTGAAAAGGGGTGAATCACTATGCGTTCAGGTGTACAGGTGAGTACGTGAGTAGGTGAAAACACCTTAAAATACTCGAATATCCCACATTTTGCGGCTTTCTTTCTAAAGATTTTCGTGTCCGTAACATACGAACGAAAATATCCGTAAGGTACGGACGAAAAACTTTTTGTTATCATCCGTATGACGAACAAAATCAATCCGTAATTACGATCGCACAAATATGTCCGTAACTCAAGTAGATGTATCCGTAAGAAGTTAAGTGTGCACGTTATGGTATTTTTATTTTAAAGAAAAATTCATGAGAAAGAAAATTTGAGACACAAAAAATAGACATCGTGAACGTTTATATTTCAACAGCATTTTCAAGGATTCTATACTATTCTATACTATTAAGAATAAAATGTGACGTAAGTTTTGTCAAATAAAACGGGAACACAGATCGGCAAAGACGTGGAATGCTAAACCAAAAATTGAAACATAAGGCGCATCGTGAACAAATTAAAAACAGGCCCTGTACAGGCTCGTCCAGGAAAATCTCGTAGAATTCAAATACTCAAAAACATCCACGCACGTTCAAAATGTTGGGCATCATTTGTTGAGATGGCAGTCCATGCAGACCAGAGCGACGCGAGGCAGCGCCCTGCGCAAGGCCCGCAGCTGTCGCTTGCAGCCATCGTCAGTGTGCTGTAGGAAGTGGCGGTACAGGGCCAGGAGCCGGAGCTGGGACAGCCCGCAGGCCGAGAGCATCGAGTGGAGGTCGTCAACTGCCTCCCGCCACCCCAGGCCGCCGCCAGGCGTCCCGACGCACAGGTGCAGGTCCGTGATGGAGTGCTTGTTGGCCAGGAGCAAGGTCTTCAGCGTGACGCGCGCGACGTTGAGCGTCTTCAGACGAACAAGGCCCCCCGAGTGGGTCAACGGCGGCACGGATGGCGCCCCGTCCTCCACGTCATCGTGCATGTCCAGAGTGAGGTCCTGCAGACGCGGCATGGAGCAGATGACTTTGAGCGCCTCCGCAGTGGCGCACTCGGTCGTCAGCTTAGACAGACTTCCCTGCACGGCACGCAGCTGGGCTAGCGCTGCTGCCTCGCCATCAGTTCGCAGCGAAACCTTGAGCCTGCCACTCTGAAAATAAATGCAACGTGGCAATGAGTTTAATTTCACCGTGACGCTTTATACTATGCTGTTTTGCAACTCTACACACTCATTCCAGAAACGTGTGTAACAAAATTGAAACGCATGTGACAAAATGCTACCTTCCTTTGAGCATTGTGTTACATTCGTTGACATACGAAGAAGCACCAGAACCTCCCCTTACGTTAGAATGGACTTCGGAACCATGTTTACCGTGAAAGCGGGTAATATGGACCACCAGTGGGTAATGTGGACCACCCCTTAAACTCTTTTACGTGACCGGTGATGCCGCCTACCTGTGGCATGGAAAACCGTTTTGGTTACTAGCATTCGGGCTTGAAAGTTACTTGGCTCGAATCGATCATTTAGAAGAAAATTTCAGGGGTGGTCCACATTACCCACTGGTGGTCCATATTACCCGCATTTACGGTACTTATTTTTCCCAAATGAGGTGGGATTTGGAGACAGTTCAAGTGGAGCTGAGGTCTGTGTAGAGTCTTTATTACTGTGGTGCATTTTTAGAGTTACCTCTTTTTTCCAATTGGGGGAGTTGAGTTGCTACTTTTAAGAGTAGACTCACGAAGACGCAAACTGAAATATCCCCTTTAGCCATTTTGCGCAACAGGGCCATGTGGACTTTGGTTGAGTTACCTCCATTTTTAGATGAAATTTAGACCGCAAAAGGGGTCAAGTTGAGATATATCCATTTCCCATGCGGATTTTCTCCTTAACTATAAGCAATTTGTTCAAATAATTTGGATTCATGATGCAAACCATCCTGAGGTGCAATAAGACGATGAAAACTCAATTTGGAGATAAGTCAAATTATTCCCTCCTTCCGCTCCCCGGATCAGCCAAAATGATGCGGGGTTAAGTTGACTTCATTCTTTTCACAATAGATTCATAGAGACACAAGTTGAGCTTTCTCCTATGAACAATATTTTCTATGCATTCATGTTGACTTTGGTTGAGTTGATTCCGTTTTCCGCTAAATTGAGAGCGTAAAAGAAGTCAACTTAAGTTGTAACCTTCTTCCATCTGGATTTTCTCTTTAACTGCTAACACTGGAATCTAATAATTTGGTGTCGTGATATAAACCATTTTAAGAACAAAATCTCAGTTTGGAGATAAGTCAAGTAATTCCCTACTGCCGCCTCCTGGATCAACTTGGCACACTTAAAAAGCATACGCCTCAAAGTCAGTACTCACTGTTGAATCACTTTGAGGCGTGTGCTTAGATAAGTACACGCCTCGAAGCGCATGCTGGGGAGCACGCGAATCGAGGAGTGTCTTTAATACACACATAGGTTTTGGGTACATACTTGGCCCAATACCCAATAAAAGGCCAAATTTTCAGTTTTGGAGAAGTTTTTGAGGCCTACTTGCAAATTTCCCCAGGTACCCATGTGAGGGTGAGGTTTAGGAGTAAAGTCCTTCACAAGATCATCCAAGCGCGTTCAGGGCTTCAAAGACACTTCACTGACTTCCGGAGCAAGGAAACTTGAAGTCCCATTACGCGCCCCCTTTGAACGTGAGACTGAAAGACTAATAATTCTCACCTCAGCATTGCTGGGAGCGGCGCGTCCCTGCGACCCATCAGCAACGGCAACCATGGGCTCCTCCTGCACGGAAAGGAACATGATTAGTAATTTATGTGCATTAACAGAAGGTTCTGCTCACTGCAGATCTAACTTTCTTACTAATTTAGTTCCACTATCAGCATCCATTGTTGATATGGAGTATTTGATGGGTAATGGGAAAACACGAAGTAATGAGGCAAGGGCTGACATTCAGTCAAAGCGGTATTTAAAAGTATCCTATGTCAAATGGTCAAACTGTTGGTCTGGGCCATGTTCACTATCTTGGTGCGACCATAATACATTATATGAATTGTATGAATAAGACATGGGGACTTTTCAAAACATTTCAAAACTATTTTACAATTTCTGGTTACTGACATTAGAAAAAACTATTTCCATTTACATGTACGTATTAGATCTTTTAGTTTCGCTTATGCCACGGTTGGTTGCATTTCAGCCAAGGATGTAAAGAATGTCTAGGGGGCCGTGCACAAATAACGTCACGCTTTTAGAGGGGGATGGGGGTTCGCCAGGACGTGATGAGATGTGACGAGGGGGAGGGGAGGGTGTCGAGCCCTTGTGACGTTATTTCCTTATAACCCCTATGAAGTCGCCTTCTTCCGCAAACGACGGCGGTACGCTACTGCACTGCACACCGCACGCTCTGCCAGAAAATATTTAAACTTTATTTGAACCCTGCAATTTTTTACTTAAGTCAAAATTCTGATGAAATTAAAATTCTTGACAGCTAGCATTAGTAGAGAGGGGGGGAGGGGGTCAAAAATGGTCAAAAAACGCGTGACGTTATTTGTGTACGGTCCCTAGTTGACGTTACAATCCTCTGCATATGAGACTTTTCAGATGTGCTGAAATAAGTTTAAAAGCCGCTTGGACTGAATGTGGGCAAATGAGTGAGGCTATACACACGAATTATCCTGGAACTTTCTTTTTGTCCCACAGCTGATGCAATTTTCAGCACATCTGATGATAACACGATTTTGTTTCCACCTGGCGACACAATTAATACAACACGTACGGCAAATTGTACTGTCATGTATTAGATAATCTGTACCGCCTGGCGAACTTAATTGTACAACCGTTGAATGCTTGAAATTGCACCATTCATGAGACAAAAACAAGTCATATGAAATTCATTTAGTGTGTGACTTTCGTGAACAGCAAAGTGTGAAGCAACACATCAACAACAAATTTCAAGGTGAAGTGAGGGTGAAAATAGAAACTTCTATACCACTTGGCTGTGGTGGTTGAAACTTTCGGGCGTTTAAGTACTAGGTAGGAAACTATTACACACCAAATTTCATCCAAATCTACCCACCCATTTAGCCACAGTAGGCTTATTTCATTGAAATTAAGCGTTAAGGGGAGGTTCTGGTGAAAATGCTATTTTCTACTAAATGGGTCCCACTGTGAAAATTTGTTAAAAATTTGATGTCCTATCAAGTATTTATTCAAATTTTTCATTGAGGAGGCACATTCTATGCCCTGAACCCAGTCGCAGAGCTTTTTTCTCCCATTTAGGCTATAACTTTAAAAATCTTCTTGCGCATACTATTTTGTCGTAAAAGGTTGGCTTAGACATTTTTCACTTCTTCGATTCATTTTTTAAAAATGCCGGCATGCACATCTCAAAATGTCAATTGCATTTTTATTCGCAAGCTTTCTAATCAAGCATTTCACTTTAATTGATCAAAAATGTACAAAATAGACAAATTTTAGGGACTTT
This sequence comes from Thrips palmi, assembly GCF_012932325.1. NCBI lineage: Eukaryota > Metazoa > Arthropoda > Insecta > Thysanoptera > Thripidae > Thrips > Thrips palmi. The sequence continues at coordinate 3,592,906 of NW_023144625.1, read as the reverse complement.
TCAGCTTAAAAAGCTAATAATTATAAGTATAATGGAAGTTTTGAGCTATGCATGCCGGAATCTTTTGAAAATGAATCGAAGAAGTGAAAAATGTTAAGGTCAACCTTTTACGACAAAATAGTATGCGCAAGGAGATTTTTTTAGATACAGCCAAAATAGGCTCAAAAAGACTCTTTGACTGGGTTTACAGCCTGGCATGTGCCTTCAAAAGTCAAATTTTAGTCTCCTTAATGAAAAATTTTATATTCGGAACAAATTATGACTGTAGGATCCATTTGGAAAATGGCAAGATTTTCACCAGAACCTCCCCTTAAGTAGAAAAATCAGCCACGCAAAGTTTTTTGATGGAATGGTCTGAAATTTGTTTTAGAGTTACCTAAACCCCTATACTTCTATGTAACAGAGAGATATTTGAATTTTATTTTTTTGTTTTGACTGAGCAGACTTCACAATTTTTTAATTGGAAAAAATAAGTACTTTTCTCCTTTTTACCACTTGAAGGTAAACGATTTAAGAAAGTGGATAGATATTTGAAATATCTCTCTGTTACATTGTGACATGGACCACAAAGAACTACTCCAAGAAGTATGGTCAGTATAAAACAAAACTGTATGCGTGGCTAGTTGACGGAGTAGAAAAAAAAATTCTTTGACACTTGTCGTAAGAGTTGGGTGACCAGAAAAGGCGCATGCATACATCAGTCCATGTTAGATGAACCACTCACTTAGGGGTTCATAACAAAGACCTTTGGGACACAGTCGGTAATAGAAAAATATATTACATTAAAAAAACAAGTGGATTATATTTATTATTTTAATCAATTTTGGTGCAAATTTTCACCCACACCTCACCGTAACATAGAGAAATTGAGACCCAAATGTGGCCATATCTTTGAAATTTGAACAAAGAAAAAAAAACGAGCCCAGTAAAACAGCTTTCACCGACTTTCTTACGTCAAAGAAAAAATTCTTTTCAAATTGTATCGCTCACCTTTTTCAGAGTGCCGTCTACCCTCGCCAGCAGCAACGTGTCTCTCAAGAGGGACGCTGAGCGGGCGTCCGAATAAAGGGGGAACTCCCCCTTCCACGTGTCAGTCCCATCCTGCAAGATCAGTTGGCAGCTCGCCGCCGCCGGAAACAGCTGCCGGACCCGCTTCGCAGTGGCAATCTCGGACTCGCTCGGGGTGTATTCCGTCAAGGAAGCAAACAAATCATTCAACAGTTTGCTATCCATGGTGACCCTGGTAAAAGAGAAGCACACTTAATAAAGTAGAATTACGGGAGGACTCCAGATCGATAGACCATTCTAGACGTGGCCGAGTGAAGAACAAAAAGAATCACAAGAGTAGTGTACTTTTTCACACTTTTACGTCAATTATTTAGGTCTCCTTGCTTGTTAGAAGTTAATGAAAATATTTACTAGTGAATGAAACATATTTTGAGCGAATATGTGCACTTTAAGGTGAGGTGTGGGTGAAAATTTGCACCAAAATTGATTAAAATGATAAATTTAATCCACTTGTTATTTTAATGTAAAATATTCTTCTATTACTGACAGCATGTCTTAAAGGTCTTTCTCATGAACCCCTAAGTGAGCGGTTCATCTAACATGGACTGATGTATGCATGCGCCTTTTCTGGTCACCCATCTCTTACGACAAGTGTCGAAGAAATTTTTTTTCTACTCGGTCAACTAGCCACGCATACAGTTTTGTTTTATACTGACCATACTTCTTGGAGTAGTTCTTTGTGGTCCATGTGACAATGTAACAGAGAGATATTTCAAATATATATCCACATTCTTGAATCGTTTACCTTAAAGTGGTAAAAAATGGAGAAAAAAACTTATTTTTTCCAATTAAAAAATTGTGAAGTTAGCTCAGTCAAAACAAAAAAATAAAATTCAAATATCTCTCTGTTACATTGAAGTATAGGGGTTTAAGTAACTCCAAAACAAATTTCAGACCATTCCGTCAAAAAACTTTGCGTGGCTGATTTTTCTACTAAACGCTTAATTTCAATGAAAAAAGCCTACCGTGGCTAAATGGGTGGGTAGATTTGGATGCAATTTGGTGTGAAATAGTTACCTACCTAGTACTTAAATGCCCTAAAGTTTCAACCACCACAGCCAAGTGGTATAGAAGTTTCCATTTTCACCCACACCTCACCTTAAATGCCCCAAGTGAAGTTTTATGTGATTCTTCTTGTTCTTCACTCAGCCACCACACCACTAGAGTGGTCTATCAGACCTCGCTTCCGCCCCTTCCGCGGACGAGGCAGCACAAACGAGCCCGAACGAGCTAAAGGCGCGGTTCGTTTAGATTAGATCTAAATTCACATCAAAATCGTTTTGCAAAGTAGAACAGGCTTTAAATTACATTGAAAGATTGCTAACAAAGAGAATTTCCATTACAACAAAACAGATTCGTAAAAAGAAACATCCTGCTTTTTATCATCAATATATTCATCTATAGAGTAGTACTTTTTGTCGAGTAGCCAATGGACTATTTCGCTGGATCCACTTCAATTCCTCGGGGGAAAAAAATGCACCGGAAGTCGGGTAGCGTCGGCCAATCATCAGAAGCCTCCTTTCACCAAGGGCAGGCGCCACCACTGCTTGAATGGGCTTCTGTTTGGCCGACGCGACCGGACTTCCGGTGCAATTTTTTTTTTTTACGAGAGATCGGAGTGGATCCAGCGAAATGAAGACCTTATTTTCATCAATAGCAGGTGGCCATACTATCAGTCTTTTCATTAATTGCTGAGTGAAGCGAAGCACCCTGTTGGGAGATTTGAATGTTCGAAATGACCGCCCACCCCACTTCCCCACCTTTAGTTAGCTTAATATTGTATTGTATGCCTATAAAGTTTCAGCCATAAAGGCCGAGCTACATTTAAAGCGAGCCCTTCTATGCCCAAACTCAAAATCCAAGCCCTGCCCCCACCTGCATCCGTTAATTTTTCTCCGTATAATAAGGCTCTATTTTACGGAAGTGTGCAGGGCAACATTCAAACTCAGACGACGACGCGAAGGGAGTCTTTCTCTACTTTTGTTATCCTTTATCGCACCTATTTTCGTTTCTCGAAATCTGTCCTGCGCGCGCAGAATTCCTAACGTTGTTATCGATTCTTGCGTTTTTGTCGCTTATTTCCTATCCTGTCGGATCTTCCGACACGCTAGAAATGACGTAAGAGGCCTCCTCCGTGACGTATCAAGTCTTTCGTAACATAAGCCGACGGTAAATCCTACCGTAACACACGCAACGGAAACCTGACGTTTCGAATTATCGTTTCGTTAATGTCGAGCGGAAACGCGGGTGATTTCGGCGTTAAAGAGACACGCTTCGAAAACTATTGAAGGTACGCAATAGGGTACTTTTGTTGATCCTAAACCGGAAGCAAGCAGACCAGCAGACGCCAAATTGGCCGGAAACTAACCTCTCTTCGGATTCAAAACTATAGCCGGGCTGAACAAATATTGATCGCGATACACATATGCGCTGCAAAGAAGTATCAAACGACTGTTTATGTTTAAGTGTGGCCGATACGTTTGACGAACGTCTCTTTCCCATGTCAAGTTTGGATCTACTTCCGCCAACATGGCGTCTGTGTGCTTCCGGTTCAGGGATCTACGAAAGTACCCTATCGTTCAGACCTGAAATGTTACCTTGCCGGCGCTTATTCCGATCTTTGCTACCTTGCTTTCCGACTTCCGGTTTCGGCCTTCCTTCAGTACCCGGTTGAGCGCGTGAAATGAGCAATGAGGTATTTAGCGATAGTGAAGAAGAGCAAGAAGAAGATGCGGCGGTGGGGGTAGAACATCACAAACCCTCATTTGTTTGGCGGCCATGATGCCCCCCACCCGCCCCCGCCTCGCCCCGCAAGCAGACGAACTGCCTAAATAAATGAGGGTTTGTTATGTTCTACCCCCACCGCCGCATCTTCTTCCTTCTCTTCTTCACTATCGCAAAATACCTCTGTTTCTGGTTTATAAATCAATCAGCCCGTGGGGTCAATCATCCGCCCTGGGCCCCACGATAGGAAGAGGGCTCAACACCTGGAAAACACTGATTGTGGGGCACGTAAGAAACACTTTTGATGACCATATGATATGCCCCTGCCAAAACACCCACTGGTGAATTTTCTTTGGGCGGGTGAAATTTCAATATTGATAATGGGTTCCAGCTCGTAATAAAATAGTTAACGAGTCCCTGGACCGGAAGTCAAAGATCAAAAGTAAGAACCGTAACGGCTTCTGTGCATGCGCAGACGCTGCCTCAGAGTGGAGGGGGGACGTCTGCGCATGCACAGAAGCTGTTTAGGTTCTTACTTTGGTTCTTTGACTTCCGGTCCAGGGATTAAATACTCTATGGCCATGAAGATGTTTCCTATGTCCCGTTCGATGTTTTGGACCGTATGTGAGTCCGCATTGCCTACCGATTGTGCCTTCCCGCTGTCTCCGAAAGAAAAACGAGATTTTCTAAATCTCTAAATCAGTGAATTTTAGGTCTTTACATCTGTTTTACTATTATAATCCAGGGGGTGGCAACCGCCTAGAAAGAGCGTGAAGCGATGCTCGCGCCGTCAGTGAAGAGGTTGCGCACTTGTTCGGGATTATGAAAACTAGACTGTCTTTTTCAAAACGCTTTGCACCGATGGAAAGGGCTTGAAATTTAGGGTGCATTAGGCGTATTGCTCTTCTCGAAACTCCCCCCTTACCTGATGTTAAGGTGCAGTGAAAACCCCGAAAAACACGAGAAATCATCAAATTTAGGAAAAAACTCGAATGCGCCATGTTGATGTAAATGATTCCGCCCTTGTGTTCGGTTCAATTGGAAGTACCGGGCAGTCTACTAGGCCTAATGCACCCCAAATTTTGTGCTCTTTTGATCTGTGCAAAGCGTTTTGCAATTAACGGCCTAGATCTTACAATCGAAGCAAAATAAGTAACCCCTGCACCTAACTCGCGCATGGCTTCACGCGCTTCCTAGGCCGTTGCCGCCCCCTGTATAATCGGAAGGCATTGTTGCAGAGAGCATTCAACGAGCGTAATAGAGTATTCTAGTCGTCACCGATCGAAGAACAACAAGAAGAACAAAGCCGGAACCGGCCCCGGCAACATAACCTCCCAAACGTCTCTGAGTGGGCTAGTTTCTGAGTTTTCTGTGTCGAATCTCTTTCAAAAGCACTTTCGTTTGTTTCAAACACTTTTTGACTCAGGAAATAAAAATATTTGTCGACAATTCTCGTTGAAACCGGGCTTGATACCTACTCCGTTTCTTCCCGGCTTCCGGTTTTGTTCTTCTTTATGTTCTTCGATCGGCGACGACTAGAATGCTCTATTCAATTTCTGGAATTCAGTCTAGTTGGTCGTTCAAGGTTTTAAGAGGGAACTCGTAGTTCACAGATACGCTGTCATCCTGGGTGTTCCAAAGAGGCACGCCTCAGGCGTACGCCACAGTAAGCGGTTACGCCTCTTGGCGGAATGAAACGATACACCTAAGGCGCACTGTCTCTATAAATCTGAGCCGATAGCATTCCGCGGTCAAGGCTACTAAGATGTGCTTCGGGTCCGGGCGGGGTGCGTACAATGCCCGCACCTCGGCCCCATGACGGGCCATGCTCAACGTCCGGTGCGCAGAATGTACACACCGTTGGGGCCATGGGCTTGGTCCTTGGCCCATCAAAGAATCAAAGGATGGGTGCATTATACGCACCTCGACCTGACGCACATCTGAGAGCTAAGAGGTTTAAGCCCATCGATCATGTTGAAATGCCACCTGCTGCTCAAGGTGAGTAGAAACGGTACGCCTTAGGCGTATCGTTTCAATGCGTCTTAGGCGTACCGTGTTCTGTGGCGTACGCCTAGCGTGCCGTTTCGGAACACCCAGAATTGCAGTATAGTCATCTTACCCCACAATCTGTGTTCAGAGTTGCAGAAGGCCTCAGTCTCGTCGATTCGGTGGTAGAGCTCTACAGAGCTGCACTCCTCAGCGTGAAAAGAAGTGCCGTGTCCGCGTCCCTCCGCGGCCAAGCGCACGCACGCCGGCAGAGGAGTAAAAACATTGCGCGCGTGCAATATAGTCCCGGCACTATGTCACCACTGAGAAAACTCGTTAGTTTTTAGCAAATGATTGATTTCTCATATGCAGGCATCAAGACAGAAACATAGAAGAATAATAGTGTGTCAGCCTGCTAGTACTTAAAAGACGCCAAGCAGTGAGTCAGGCGACTCGATTCCACTGTTCCGCGCGCGCCCGCGCGTTAAGGGCCCCCGCCTGCCTGTCTGCCAGCTCCGGTTGCCGATCCACTCTACCAAAAATGTCCTGTAAATGCCGTTAATTTATTACCAGTTTTCACTGTAGGTCAATTAACAGCGTTTACTGTGATCTGCTCACGGGATTCACTGTGATCTTGTTCGCGGTGTTCACTGTGATCTGGTCCCCAGTAAACACTGTGAGTTTGACGCCGCTGAGCACCGAAGTACTGCAAATTTACTAAAACGTTGAAAATGCAGGAGTGTACGAAAAGATGTACTTCAGGGACTTCCAGGTCCCGGATAGTCGAAGTCCCGACAGATCCTGAAAGAGGAAGGTCCAAAGGACCATTTTTCACCCAAAACTCATTTCATTCAATTTTACTGAACTTCTTCACATTTTCACCTGTCCCTGGCTATCCGGTATACATATTTGGTTTGGACCATAGAGGTGGTTGAAGTGAAGCTTACCAAACTTTTTCAGATCTGGTCTCAATTCTTGTGGAAGAAACTTTAGGTCTACTTAGTAAAATGGAAAAGTGACTGCTCCGTGCCATTCAGGATCATGCTACCAGCACAAAGAAGCGTTTTAAGGGGAGGTTCTGGTAATAATGCTATTTTCTCCTAAACAGGTCCCACTGTGAACATTGGTTAAAAATTTGGTGTCTTACCAAGCAATTATTAAAATTTAAATAAATCGCAGAGCCTTTTTCTCCTATTTAGGCTATAACTTTAAAAATCTTCTTGCGCATACTATTTTGTCGTAAGAGGTTGACCTTGACATTTTTCACTTCTTCGATTCAATTTTAAAAGATGCCGGCATGCACAACTCAAAATGTACATTACACTTTAATTCGAAAGTTTTCTAGCCAGGCATTTTACTATTATTCATCATAAATGTACAAAACAGACAAATTTTAGGGACTTTTCAGCTCAAAAGGCTTACAATTAATAATGTAATGGAAATTTTGAGCTATGCATGCTGGAGTCTTTTGAAAATGAATCGAAGAAGTGAAAAATGTCAAGGTCAACTGGTTACGACAAAATAGTATCCGCAAGAAGAATTTTTAAGACACAGCCAAAATAGGCTCAAAAAGACTCTTCGACTGGGTTCAGAGCCTGGGATGTGCTTTCAAAAGTCAAATTTTAGTCTCCTCGAAGAAAGATTTTATACTCCGAACAAATTATGACAATGGGATCCATTTGGAAAATGGCAAACTTTTCACCCCGCTTCAGTAACAATATATGAATGTAAATTATACACAAAGCACCAAATCTTAAAACTTAAAAAATTTGAACGGGTATTTTATAAGATGGTCAACCCGTCCTAACCTTACCTGAATGTAAGGCCTGAAAACCTTTCAAAGTATCTTGAGCAGACATAGGGGGTCATCCATAAAGTAGGCCTACGTCCACTAGTTTTGAATTTACTGTGTTCGCGAACTAACCTAACCTTCTGTGTGGGTTAAGATGGGCTGTCCGTTTCGGAAAACGTCCTCCCTAATACAAACTAATTTAGCTTGTTATGCACAGAAAAAGTTCGTAAAATGTGAATTATTTAGAGCTTATGTATGCTCAAAATACTTTATGACAAGCTACTCTCTTTGTAAGGCCGAAAATAGTTCGTAAGGTTTTCCTAGTGTAGATCGGCCATTTGCAATCTGCTTCACTCACCACAGCTGAGGGTTGAGTCAGGTCAGGTCCCTCGCTACGGTGTGTGCTTACCTCCTAGAGTTAATCCCCCCCCCCCCCCCCCCACCTTTCCGAGAAGGAGATTCCCGCACAGCGCCTGCAGGCTTCCGAGCATCCGTGCAACGACAAACAAGCGGTGGGTATTCCAGTTTCCGTGAATGTATGTTCCCGGCAGTGCTCGGCTAGAGACCTAGAGCTCGGCCTGGCGGCCAGCGGCGAAGGGGACGCGACCCCAGCTAGGCCAACCATCCCACCGCGACCCACAAAATTTTTCCTCGACCCCATTTCGGCGCCTAATAGACCAAGGAGCACGCGCACAGTGGGCCAGAAGAAGGGTAGACATGGCCAAAACTCGAGGCGCATGTTGAGCTTCAAAGTCGCTAAATGGGGCTCGAAACGAACGCCCGCACTCTAATTGGCTGAGCGATAGCGAAGCCCTTGCCGTGTTTGGGCGCGCTGAAAAGTGACTGGTCGTGCGTCTGTCTGTCTGTCTGTGACTTTGTACTCACCAACGATTCTCAGCAACTACAGTGGCTATAGTTCCTACATTTCGTATTTAACGTCGCCTTAGTTCCCCCCAACACGAGTTTGTTTCGAATCGTTGTTTAGTATCGTTTCAAATATTCAAAACATATTTTTGAATCAGGTCATTAGCATGGTTAGGTTGGCAGCACTTATCAATTTCTCATACCCGCGGCCACGGCTCTCAAATACGGGACATACGCAAATAAGCAAATAAAACAAAATAAAGAGCAGAAGGGTTTGGAAATGAGATGGGCCTTAGTTTTTCAACATTCTAGAATGATTAAAACCCTTTTGGAGTATCAACACAGCGAAATATGGAGAATGGAAGTGATAATGATTTACGTCTTTCGTTCCCCTCTCCCCCTTTCCCCGTCAGGGAATCTTCTTCAGGTCAGTGCACTTTGACTGAGCATTGCAAAAAGGATGTTTTTATTTTGACCTTTTGTATTGTGTGCATCTACTTATTTCATTTTCTCTAGTGTCATCCTATCTTTTTTTAAATATTTATAGTTGAAGGAAATCAGGGAAATGCATAAATAACTAGTGTTGAAATTAGCAGGCATACTTAGTCTGGTAAATTGTCTTTGGTTTGATTCCAGAATTACAATCTATTGCAATACTGCAAGCTGACATAAGTTCTAAAGAGTTTGAATTTATTTTAGGTTAAATGAGACGACTCAGGTTTTGAGCGGTGAGTGACTTGGTTATTGGATTCAATTAGACGATTCCTTTAGCTTCACCGAAGTTTGTATTCAATAAATGGCACTCAGTCAGTATTGTTATGGTTTAAGCTGATTCTCTTTACAATTTATTTTGAACTCAAGCCCAAAGTTGCAAAAAATAAAACAGCACAAGACATGAGTAAGATAAATTATGTTAGTGCATTAAGCCTTGAGTAGCCTTGGCATTGGACTCTATGTGACGATTCACTGGATTTGACAATAGTTGGTCTCCGTAAACTGGTTCAGATCAGCCTCAGCCTACCCTAAACTGAGTCTCTTCATATTAACTATGATAATATATTCCAATCAATATTGTTTTATTGTCTGGTTTAAAATAAAAGAATGTCAAAATGTTTCTTAAATATTTCTATTAAAATTGTGAATTCATTAGTTTAGAAGAAAGAGATATTGAATAGTGACCCAAGCATACGAGTTGCCAATTTAGCGATTCAATACTGGCAATTGAATATTGCTCGATGAAGGATTCGCATTGGTGTGGCATCTGGGAATTGGTGACGACAGAGGGTGGTTCTTGCTGTTTTTTTGAGTGCTGATAACGAAAATCACCTCCATTTCAACATCAGACATGTTTTCATCCCATATAAGGTAATTTCGGACCAAAATTTTGAAGTCGAGTTTTATATATTTTCCTGCAGTTTTTGGTGTGCTAAACTCAAAAATGACGTCCAAATTTTTCCCAGACTCATACTTAACCAAATTTTGACCAATTTTGGACCAAAATTTTTAGATTGAGTTTGGTGTTGATCCCAGCAGTTATTGGTGTGCTGATAACGAAAATCACTTCCATTTCGACTCCAGACTCATATTTTCACCCCAAATTTGGCAATTTTGGGCCAAAATTTTGAAGTCGAGTTTTATATTGTTTCCTGCAGTTTTTGGTGTGCTAAACTCAAAAATGACTTCCAAATTTTCCCCAGACTCATGCTTTACCGAATTTTGACCAATTTTGGACCAAACTTTTTAAATCGAGTTTGACGTATATCCAAGCAGTCTTTTGTGTGCTGACAACACGATGGGTCCTAATGAAACAGTGCGATCTCCAAACGACGGGCAAAGAAAGTTCGATCTCCAATGCCCGGCTTAAGAAAGTTCGATCTCCACGGGACTGCCCAGATTTGAGGTTATGTTGCTCTGATAAAACGGTTTTTTAAAGCATGAAGTCAAAACATGGTTATGAAACAGCTTGCTGGGTCAAAATCATTGGCCCATTCCTAGCAAATACAGCTAACAACTGGATACTGAGCAAAATATATTTTGTTTACATAGGCTTTCAAAAATGTATTCGCTTTCCCTGTATTTAAGCACATCGAACTCTTTCAAACCGGACTTTGAAGATCGAACTTTCTTTGCGCGTCGTTTGGAGATCGCACTTTTCCAATAGGACCCATCGAACAACGAAAATCACTTCCATTTGTATCCCAGGCCTAAATTTCACTCAATGTGAGCCTATAATACGCATTGCGTCAACTCAAGCAAGGTCCGAAGTGCACAAACTATGTCAATTCGCATCGCTCAGCCACACTACGCGCCCACACTAAACGGCGCGTACCCCTAGTGTTCTACAGTGAAGATTCTCCATATTATGGTGGAAATGTTCCATATCATGGTGGTGCGGCTGACTTCGTAACATACCATTGAAAATTCACTGTACCTTATAGATATTTTGATGAATTTCGTTGGTATTATAGAGAAAATCTCCACCATAATATGTTGGTGCAGCATTCACCGTAAGACATTTACTGTGCGAACAAGGATTGGTGGGGTCACATGCGCGGTTCGAGTCCTGTTTAGCAACTTTGGAGCTCAAAACGCGTTTAGAGTTTTGGCCGCCTCAGCCAGTCTTCTGGCCCACTGTGGCGACTCGACACATTCTAATGCAAGCGTTGGTGCACGTCAGAGCCCGCTGTTCACGGATTGTTTTTGGTCTTGGGACCTCAAGGATGAAAACCACTGGACCAAGGATTTTTGCGTTCTACCAATTTTCAAACACCCCGCAGCGCTAAAGTTTTGGTATAGTAGGGAGTTGAGTCATAGCTCAGAAGACGCAGATTGACTTCCTCTTTCAATTGAAAGGTGTCGTTTTTCGATTGGAAAACTGGTGTCGGTATTATCTTACTCTTAAGTTGGAAAAGGCGTCTTGTGCCAGATCGACGTGAAACATTCCGTGCCATCAGAAGCCGCGTGACTGACCGTCAAAACGATTTCGACCCATCAGGCCGTTTAGCGTTATTGGTACCCCGAAATTTTGAGCTTGACGCCTGTTCGATTCGGTGCGCGGAAACGGTAGTTTTTAATTTTCGGAAAACGTGTAACTTCCGTGCCATCTTCCTATGGAAAAACTGAATGCGAGAGAAAATTCTGGCCTTCTTCGGAAACGCGTCTAGAATAATCACTTGAATACAGGAAAAATAGTAAAAAAAATTAGAACGAGATATTTTTTTTTTCAATTTTTAGGAGCCAAAAGGACCCTCATCTTGGCCAACTTCCCATATCACACTCTTAAAACCTTACGAAGTATTTTGAGCATACATATAACAAACTAAAATACTTTGTTATACGAAGAAATAGTTCGTAAATTACGAAGTATTTTCTTTGTAAGCTTTCGTATGCTCAAAATACTTTGTTATACAAACTACTTTTCTTTGTAAGGCCCAAAATAGTTTGTAAGGTTTTCTGAGTGCAGTTTTGAAAGCCCATCACTTTGAAACCTTTTCTGTTAATTCTTATGTATAATTTCAGTATGTAGAGAACATTTTGTCTACTTTACTTCACTGCAAACCTAACTGCCTACTAAGTACACACTTAAAAATGCATGCTTGCAAGTACCTACACACTTACAAACACATGCTTGGCCAAGTACACACTTACAAACGCATGCTTGACGCCGTATAACTCTTTGCGCCAAGCATGCGCTTGTAAGTGTGTTTGAGGGCGTAAAAGGAGTCAAGTTGAGTCGTGTCCCTTATCGGTCAGAATTTTCTCCTGAGCTGTTGGGAATTTTCACATTATTTTGTGTTGTGATGTCAACCATTTTAGGGCTCACTAATAGAATAAAACGCAATTTGGATGTAAGTCATACCCTCTTCCGCTTCCTGGACCAATTAAAAGGACGGCCCCTCACAATAATTCCCAATTCATATATTGCAGGATACATATGTCGGGAGGGCACTTTCGGGTCCCTCCGGGCGCGGAAAATTTTGACCCGGCTCGCCGCACTGTATTCGACCCGGCCGGGTCGCCTCGTTTGTCCTACCTTTCGTTTGTCCTACCACCTTTTTTTAGGATATTTTTAGATGCCATATTTTAAGACCTGAATTTAGTTCCAAAAATAGAAACAGATCCCCAGATTTAGCTGCTACTTTTTCCATCTATTTTAGATCCCCAAATCAAGATAAAATTTAAAAATTCCATTTTAAGAACCTATTTTTAGAACCTATTTTTAGACCCTTATTTTAAATACCTATTTTTAGGTTCTTTAAGATAGGATCTATTTTTGGGATCTACTTTTAGAAACGAACCTTTTATTTTGGATCCAAGACCCTATTTTTAGGTAATTGGAAGTCTACCACTTTTGAAAGGCTGTCCGGGGGCTCTTCTCAGAGACCGGAATCGGGCTCACTGCTCGCCCGAAAAGGAGCCCCACGCTACGGAGCGAGCAGCCCGAGCCCGGCCCGGCCCAGCCCGGACTCAAACCCAAGAGCCCGGCGCAGCCCGGGCCAGCCCGTTCGGGCTGAGCAGCCCGTAGGGGCGGGTGCAGGCTAGGGGGATGCTGCCTGCCTGCCGCGCCACTACGTCACTACCGCGTCGGCTGCCCGATTTGCATTTTCCCAAATGATGACCTGATATTTTCATCGTATTTCTGGCCTCTGAAAGCGTCCGGCGGCTGCAAGGAGGACCTGACGGGCATTGAAGGACGCTCGCCGGGCAAAAACCAACCTCGCATCGCAGGAACACTGGTAAAACAAAGGCATAAAAATTACGCCCTTAAGGGCATAAATACTCTTTTACGCCCTTCCAGGGGCATAAATCGGCATACAGGACATGAGCCCCGTCCCGTTTGAGCCCCGATGGTCTGAGCCCCGACCTGAGTCCCAACCTGAGCCCGGGTTGAGCCCCGACTTGAGCCCCGACCCAAGCCCCAATTTTCAGAGCCCGGATTGAGCCCCGACCTGAGCCCCGTTTGAGCCCCATTTGAGCCCCACTTCAGCCCCGTGGCAATAAATCATGCAAAAATGCGTGATTTTAGGTCGCGGGGCTCAAATGGGGCTCAAATGGGGCTCAAACGGGGCTCAAAAGGGGCTCAGGACGGGGCTCAATCCGGGCTCTGAAAATTGGGGCTTGGGTCGGGGCTCAAGTCGGGGCTCAACCCGGGCTCAGGTTGGGACTCAGGTCGGGGCTCAGACCATCGGGGCTCAAACGGGACGGGGCTCATGTCCTGTATGCCCATAAATCGTTTTATGCCCTTGGGAAGGGCGTAAATGGTATAAGAATTTCAAGCGAAATTTTAATGCCCTTCCCAAAGGCATTAACGATTTATGCCCTTTCCCTTGCAAAAAGGAAAATATATGGAAAATATGTGTCAATATATGACTCCATATATGTTTCATGCGTTGCCAATATAATTGTATCTTGCTCAATATATTGCAAATTATCTTGCGCAATACGTGGTTTATATATGGGGGTATATCTTGGTGCCCGTTAATATATGATGCACATATTCCCCCATATAATATTATCTTCGCGAAATGTATGTTTCAATATCTGACACGGTGCCCGTCGTGGGATGGGGCAGGGTGAGGAGGGCAGACTTTTCAAGTAACTTTTCTGAAAATCTTGGCACTTGATGTTGAAAGGCGGCAGTATTTCTCAAAATGATTTTATGTTGTAAAATATATTGACGCCATATATTGAGCAGGGGCAAGGTTCTTTTCTATGCGTTTAAGTCTCCAAGAAATTTTGAGAAATCCTGTTTAACAAGTTAACTGGAACAGTTCGGAAATTTTAAACGTCTTTTTAGGGTGTAGCGCGGAAAGTTGTTCTAGACGACCACGGTACGATTGCGATTGGATGTCCTCGCATGGCGAGGTTACATTCTTTGATAATAGTAAAGGAAGTCTCCGAGTCGTCAGACTCCATGGTGTATTCACACTATATATTGCCTACATATAGAGCAATGTATGAAATTTATATATTTGCCACATATTTTTTATATCGGAAAAGTATCTTGCTAAATTATCTTTTCCACATATGTCGTGAATACATGTTGGGCCATATATTTTGTCCATATAGTGCCCATATATTTTCCATTTTGCAAGGGTTAAGGGCGTAAATCGTTTACGCCCTTAAAGGGCATAATTTTTATGCCTTTGTTTCACCAGTGAACCACTCGTGGAATGGACGATGGCGTTGACTCACCGCTTTGGGGCCCTTAGGCAACAGCCGTTTGTAACATCCACATTCGTAGCCCCTGGGTAGGCAACCCTGTGGGGATGGTGTAAGGGGGGCGGGGAAGGTCATATATAAAATGATGACGGATTAGAGACGGATTCGTTGACCGGTCTTCAAGCATGCATCTCGGTTGCGCCGACCTATCTTTTCTACGACCAGCCTGTGGTTGTGGTGGTTGGGTGCAACAAGAGATTTGCGAGCACAATTTTCACAGTAAATCATTGACCAATTCTTATGGGTATCGCATTGATCAGCGCGCTTTGAAACGCACATCGGTACCAGTGTTGAAAAACGTGTAATTTTGAGCCCATTTCTAATGCACTTTTCTGCCTTTTCGCCGTCTGGCTCAAAATCAGCTGGAACCGCAACGCGCCGGAGCTAGAGTTAAAGTTCACATAGCTATCCCAGACGTCAACAGCTATTCTTTCTTCGTCTGTAACGTCTGTCACTGCAAGTGCGCCAGAGACAATGTCACAGCTCCAGACGGCCGGGCGCAATGGCAGTCTGGCAGTGCAGCACAGTTAGAGGAGGGTTCTACTTTGATTTGGATCTGTCTCGAGAAGACAAACAAAAAATGTCAGTACATGTCATGAGTTAAAATGGATTGAAAGAGTTATTGAACTTCCTCTGTCTTTTAAAAGCCAACCAATAACTCTTTCATTTTCCATTTTAACCCATGGCATGTGTTGATATTTTTTCTTTGTCTTCTTCAGACGAATCGAAATCTGGTAATGCTTGGTCGTTTGAAAATTTACTGTAGGCGCTATCCTGCGAAAGTCTGCAGAGCCGAAAGCCGGTGAAGCGGTCGAAAATCGAACCCCCCGTCCGATTAGGCCCGATTATCTAACCGGGCGAGAACGAGGACCGCTCTTCCACGGTTCGAAATTCGAACTCCCTTCTAACAGTGAGGTCGGGCGGGGCGGGGAAGGTGCGGAGGGGCCACTTCGGGGACCGTTCCATTGATCAGGCCTGTTTGCTTGCATCCAGCCTTTCTTCGGCGCGCCACTCGCCGAAAAGTTGCGGTTTTCGTCTCGGCGTTCCCCATTTTACGGCCACACCGTTCAAGATTTTGACTTGAAATTTGGAAGGCGTTTGACTACGAGTAGGACTACGCCTGTACATTGGCCAATTTTGGATATCGTGCCCAGGAGCCGAACTACGGCGGTCTCTGTTTTCCGAGCCAATCACGAGGCAAAGGCAATGCCGGGCCGGGTCTGACCCGGACCGGGGGCGAGCCTAGTCTTTTACCAGTCTCTACCGATTTTTAAATCTTTTGGCCCCGTTCTTGAGAAACTGCAATTTTTATTTCGGTCTACATTGGCTCCCCGCGTGGAGGCATGGCCGGTGGCCGACCTGGAGTTACGTAATCCCAAAAATAGGGAAACTTCTTCAAAATTAGGATGATCCTAAAAGTAAACCTTAACAAGCTAGGGCCCGCCCTTCCGTCGAACCGAGTTGCCAGCTCCGCTTCGCTGCGCCGGCAACTCGGTTCGACAGGGGGCCGGCCCAGCTTGGCCTGCCGGCGGCCTTTTCTCGGGCCTTCGGCCCTCGCATCAGACCCAACTTGGCCAGTCGAAGGCCCGGGCCTTCGGCCCGCTCGCATCACACACCCCGTGAGCGGGTAAAGCACAGTTATCGATGTACCATCGTGACTTAGGCCCGCCCTTCTATTCACAATATGCAATAGTCCTTACACTTTTTACTCCAACTGTCCTTAGAATATGGGTTGGTTCGTCAAAATGTGGAAATTTTAAAATCAAAGATGTTTAGCTCAATTACCACTTGCACGGACTTCCTATCAGCAAATACCCCTTATGTAACAACAAAACACCTTCAGAGAAAGGCATGTACATGTTTCCAGTCAAAATTTTTGACTTCTTGTACCACACATAGCGCCGGAAAGGTACAAAAATGGCCGTTTTGTCGGTGTCCGAATCCCCGATTGAAGCACAATGTGAAGTCTAATTCCTTATAACGCCGTTAAAACACCCAAAGTTTTGTGCGTTTTCGAGAGTGGACACTCTAATCTACATTTTAATTTAAGTCCCGAAACCTTGAGTCGATTCGTTCGTTCGTAAAGTGGAAGAAAAGTTTTGTCCGCAAATTGCGTCACTTGCTACCGGCATTTGTATTTCTCGGCTCTAAGCGTGTTTTGTGCCTGAACCGAACCAAGCGCCAACCCTATTCGGCTTCGAAATTGATATTAAACAAAACTGCAACGGTGGAAATACTTCCACAGGAGTATGGTAGGTTCAAAACAAGGATAATAGGTCGCTTTGCCGTAACTCGCTATCATAAACCTGTAATCGCCAACGCGTAATTTCGACCTGCCGCGGGTAAACATTTTCAAATACTGGGACAAGGTCATGTTTGCCGCTTCATTTGACCTATTTACACCATACAGCGTCTGTTACGTACAAGGAAATTTGGTATTTCCTTGCGAAATAGATGGTTTTTATAAAGTGTAATGATGTAATCGGATGTAATCAGCCAGGACCCCGGCGTCGACGCCTGTAACTGCACTTTTGAAGCTTAAATACTTGTTTATTTCGCATCCAAGCCTATTACATGTGTTAGGATTTTTTGTTTGTCCTGATCAGACGAATCGATTTCTATAAATAGATGTCAGTTTTGTCCACTTTGAAATTCCACCCAAACCACTTGAATGTAACGAACGTCGACGCGCGTGTAACAAACGTCGACGCAAATGTAACAAACGTCGACGCGCGTGTAACAAACGTCGACCCAAAGTACGCTTTCAACATTTAAGCCATTTGAAACAAAATTGGAACGAATTAAGCTTTGATATTTCTTGGGGACCATTCTAGAGCCATCTTGAATGAGCCTGCAAAATTTCATCCGAAAAGCCGCACATTAAAATCTTGGAAATCCCGCGCCTCAAATTCCCACATCTCGCCGAACCAACCCATATGCCCATTACATTTGTCTCTTCGCCCTCATTCCGAAAATACCCATATTTGCCATGCTACTGCAACTCCTTGCAATAGAGGCACAGCAGGAGCGCAAAACGAGTCCATCGCACTTTTCCCCATAACCCCGTAAACAAAACTAGTACATGTCTGGAATCCGACGTCTTTCGGACGTCCCGAAGAAGTCGGTTTTGGGAGCTCTTCGGGACCTCCCTAAACGTACTACAAATGAAGCTCTCTCGTGCGAGATTCTACTTCCTACCCAAGCCGCGGAGGCGGCGGGTTCAGCATTTCTCATACCGACCGCGCCGCTCAGATTTCAGACCTTCCCGCTAGGGGCGCTGGCGCCGGGACGCAGACTACCTAAGCGACTTGGAGAAAGACAAACTAAATTCAATCCAAAATGTTCAACGGTCCTGAGAAAAGTGCCACTTTAGTGGTTTTTTTAGCGTTGGGGAAAAATCTTCCTGCGTCTTTCATTGGGACGGAAAGACTTGAAAATTTTCTTTGCTTATCCTAAAGATGTATAAAAGAGATTTTAGTGAGGGAATTTTCAAATTCAACTTCTGTCCTGAGATACAAATTTTCAAATTGTAACATTTCAAAAAATTTAGTTTTTTGCCTATTTTTCAAACTTTTGGTGTTTGCAAAATAAAGTAGGGCTGATATCAAGATTCCGTCACTAAAGTTTGTCGACAAGTCATCAAAGAATAGAGTCCATGCAAGACGACTCATGTTTGTGCCAACCAGGAATGCAGGAAGTCTTTCTACGACAAAATTTTTTGTCGACTGAGCAAAGCTGTGAAGTTGAGCGTATAAGCCAACGACAACTGATCTTATAGTTATTTCTTTCCAAATGATCAGGAAAATGCCCACTTAGCTCAAAGGTGTTCAACCTGTTGAATCTGAAACCTATGCACATTTTTTGCCTGTTTTTAAAACTTTTAGTTTTTGTGTTAGCAAAATAAAGTAGGGCCGATATCAAGATTCCGTCTCTAAAGTTTGTTGACAAGTCATCAAAGAATAGAGTCCATGCAAGACGACTCATTTATGTGTCCACCAAGAACTCATGAATTCTTTCTAGGACAAAATTTTTTGTCGACTGAGCAAAGTTGTGAAGTTGAGCGTATAAGCCAACGACAACTAATCTTATAGTTATTTCTTTCCAAATGATCAGGAAAATGCCCACTTAGCTCAAAGGTGTTCAACCTGTTGAATCTGAAACCTTCGATGCACATTTTTATCTGTTAACTTTGAAAGTACTATTTTGGGCAATTTTGGCCCTTCAATGATTTTATAAGTGCTCAACTAACTGAATGTATATTCTGTATTTTTTTAACTTATGTGGTATTTTTATCTATAAAGTCCCACATTTCTACAATATTATTTATTTTTATTTCTCAGTCCGGTATGTCTCCCACAATTCCCAAGAAACACCCAAAATTAACTTATTAAATTTAAATTTAAAAATAGTTCTCCAAGTCTCTGCCTCTGCCAGCGCCCCTAGTGGAAAAGTCAGAAAGCTGGGCGGCGCGGAGGGTATGAGAAATGCTGAACCCGCCGCCTCCGCGGCTTGGGTAGGAAGTAGAATCTCGCCTCTCTCGTACGTCGCGCGGGGACCTAGTGTGTGGTGCCAGAGTTCGCCGCCAGAGCGCGCCCTGGTCGCTCGTCCCAAAGTAGTCGGTTCCAGGTCGGTTCTTGGAGCACTTCGGGACGTCCGAACCGAAACGGTAGGTCTATGTGAGGTCTTTGGGAGGTCCCCCACCACACCCGTCGCAGCGTCCTGCGGCCATGTAGTTCCGAGTGTGTCCGCTAGAGCGCGCCTCGGGCCCACGCGATGCTCACCTGTTGTGCAGATGACAGTCGGCGCACTTTTGCGCGCACTGTGCTTGTGGCGTCGGATCCTTACTTCTATTTATTTTTTTGTTAACTATAGTAAATTTATTTCTCCCAAAAAAAAGAAACTACGCACGAAGATGTTCAGTTCTCAGGTGCACCAATAAAAGAATACTTCAAAGCCTGGTGCAGGCTTATTTCGTGTTTCAATCCAAATCAGAAAGTGCCGGTGTAAGTTAACCTACAATATTCTGTTACTTTGATACTCTTATTGTCAAAGTGTTTATTTTGTTCGTCATCTGATTTTATGCTTGAGAAATAGGCTCTTTGCGGAAACCTTGACCCACTGGAGTTGCCCAAGATTCTGGAACGATAACCTGCACCACTATGCAATTACATGTGGGAAAAAGAACTGACTCCTGTGCTTCAGTGTCAAATTAAGTGAATTTCCTGCCACAGAGCAAAGTAACATGACACCTTGGAATCAGTGCTAATTGAATTTTTTTCAGTCATTTTTGGGTTATTTTTTATCAAGGGGTGTTACAGTTATGGTTGCTGTATTTTCTTTTCAGTCCAACTGAGATTCCTCTTTTAAATATTTTGTTTTTGAGTCCTGTCCACCATTTTTGTCTCCATATTTTCTGTTGTTCGTGACAAGTCCTATCGTTTGATTTTTAATTTAAAAAGGTCAGTGAATAAATACATTTTTCCTAACAGTTTATCTGTGTCATATTCCCTTCCTATACGCATTACATTCATATCCGGAACAGTGGCGCACCCTAGCGGCAGGCCATCGGACTACGACACAGGTGCGCGCTCTAACGGTCACCTTTGGAACTACATGGCCGCAGGGCGCTGCGACGGGTGGTGGGGGACCTCCGAAAGACCTCTCACAGACCTACCGTTTCCGACGTCCCGAAGTGCTCCCGAAAGAGACGTCCTGAAATGTAGCACGGCAGTACTTCTTTCGGATGCCTTTTTGTTTCATAAGGTACTCCTTCCGTACTACATTTTGGGATGTACAGAGCTCCGAAATGGTAGTACGACAGTACTACTTTTGATAGTAGTTTTTTTTACGGGGAACTCATGAAGCCGGGCTCCTGGACCCCCCCTTTCCCACCCCCCGTTGAAGAGGTCTTGCCAAGACCTATCCAAAACTTAAGTAAAAATTTTCAGTCGGTCGACCCCCTTTTTTCAAGATCCTGATGTGACTAATAGACGAAGTCGGCTCCTGGACCCCCTTTCCGACCCCTCGTTGAAAAGGTCTTGCTGAGACCAATCGAAATCTGCAATAATTTTTTTTAGTCGGTCGACCCCTTTTTTGAAGATCCTGATCTGGCCAACTTGTAAAAGCGGCCGATGGGGTCGGGACCAGGTCCATTCATCTTGCCTCGTCGCCCCGATTCCAAAAAAACCCCTAGTGCCCTGCTAGCACAATAATGGCGGAAATCCCCCTCCCGCTCACGTAAACCATGATGCACCTGCAGCAGCCCTTGTGCGACCCGGACGGGGTTTGCCCCCGGATTATTTGTTTGGACGGTACTCCTGAAGTACCCTCCGAATCTGGTTACTCTAGCTCAACTCCTTCCGTACCAGACGCCAACAACAACAACAAATACAAAAACAACAACACAAGACCAAAGGCAAATGCATAGGCCCTCCCCCCATTTTTTTAAAAAGAAGGGGGGGCCAAAAATAGAGGCCTAATGTTGGTATTAAAAATAAGGGTCTAAAAAAGGCTCTAAAAATAAGGTCCTTAAAGTAGGGTTTTTAAAATAGGTTTCAAAAATAGGTTTCAAAAATAGGTTCTAAAAATGTATTTTTGTAGCTCTTTAAAATTGGATGCAAAAGCGGTCCCTAAATTTGTATTCTGTCCTCTATATTTGGCAGAAAATTTTTAGACACTGAAATTGGGATATAAATTTAGCCTAAAAATAGCGGTAGGACAAGTGAGCAGTAGAACAAACGGAGCCGCCCCGACCCGGCTGCATTCGGCTGACCACCGCTAAAAAAATCTCCTTCCTGGTGGAGGAGTTCCCAGAAGGAAGGTCCCTCCCAGGTCAACCCAGACAAACAAGCGTGCATATACGTTCCCTCCGCTCGCTCCCTTGCGGAAAATCCCCCGCGCGCCTTCGGCCGTGCTCGGGGACCCGATCGCGGTTTGGTCGGGCCACGTGTGGGTCGGGCGCTCTCTACTCGACGGACTCCACCGAGCACAGTGTAGCGAACCTGACTAACCAGTTGGTTGCGAGGGGTCGGCAACTTCCCTTGGCCGTGTACGAAGGAGTATACGTATATTACCAGTGACATAGGTAATACAGGGGTAATATAAAGTATGTAATACGAAGTAATATATAGTAATATGGGGGTATTATAGAGGCGAAATTGTGGTAATATGCAAGTAATATATGGTAATATACGGGTAATAAAACCACCGCGTACGAAGTAATATGTGAGTTGCCGACCCCTCGGTTGGTTGTCTATGACCTGCACTCTTACAACCTTACGAAGCATGCGTATAAACTAAAATACTTTGTTATACGAAGAAATAGTTCGTAAATTACGAAGTATTTTCTTTGTAAGCTTACGTGTGCTCAAAATACTTTGTTATACAAACTACTTTTCTTCGTAAGGCCCAAAATAGTTTGTAAGGTTTTCTCAGTGTGACCTGACGCGACTGTATTGGCAGATCTTGGCAGCATACTTCGGGCGCACTTCGGCATCCCCGCGGAAGTAATTGCAGGAGACACAGCGGGGTAATTCCACACCAACTTGAACACTCATAAACCTGAGGTCGTCCGATTTCAACCAAAATTGGTGAATCGCCACCAATTAGTGTCTAGAATGACCCCCTAAAATGGTTTTGGCCAATAGCCAATAGTTCCGGAGATATAGCACTTCACCATTTTTGGCCATTTTCCAAGTTACAGAAACAGTGTTTCACTAAAGTGCCATTATCTCAGCCAATTTAAATTCCTAAAACCCCTCGTAAACTAGTAAAATTTGCTCCAAACAATTTCATTATAGTGTTTTAGTGCACCTTGAGTTTGGGTTTCTTTGATTGAGTTGATACTATCTAAATTAAGGGCAGGGAGGATCTTTCCTATCACCCAAGGTCATGTAGAAGCCCCAATCTTGACTAAAATGCCAAAATTAGGTCAAAGTAGAAAATTGAAAAACTTGCTTTTTTTTCTGGCTTATAAGGAATTGTTGGTGCAAGGGACTTTATAGCAATTGTTTGTTAGAGTAAAACAAGTGAAATGAGACGTACTAGGGTCAAATCCAAGGTGGAGTATTTTGGGTATGAGAGTTTCGATGAATTTGACGAAATTGCTCGAGTGGGCCAAACTAAGCAACGTTTAAAACTTGGCCTACCACCACTTTTCTTCTTTTTTTTAGGACTAGAAAGAAGAAACATTAGCCAGAACTAAACAAACAACTTTTACTATAAAAAAATCAGAAAGCGACATTTTTCCGCTAAATTAGTCAAATTTAGAAAAATGCAAATATCTCAGGTTCTATTTGAGCTAGCCAACTTTCCTTTCAGGCTTGAAAGGTACTAGTGGTACCTATTGAACCCACAAAGTTTGAACCGAGAATCCGTGACCCAATCCCAGATCTCGGTCCGCCTTGGGGTGGAGTTACTCAGTAGTCGATTTGATGTCTTGTTACGCAAAGTTCTAAGCTGGAATTAGATCTGACCCCTTCCCTGAACGCTCAGACTTACTCAAACAATTACTTTCATACATACCAATCGATGCTGGGCATAGGAGTAACAGTTTTGAGGGTGGTGAAGGAGTGGGACTGCAACAGGACCATCGTAGGCTGGGTGAAGAGTGAAAAAAGTGCACTTTTTGGGCACATTTCATCACGGTTTCCCCTACAAATACTGCAAAACTCAAATACTTTTTGAAGCACTTTAAGAGACCTTTTGGTGAAAAAAAAATTTTTTTTCAGGATGACGTATTTTGGAAACGACATTTTTAAGTTAAAGATTTAATCGAAAAAGACATTTATTTAAGTTTTTGACCTATCAACCTAAGAGTACCACATTTTGATGCAAAATTTCATTCCCTTTCCAATGAGCACAGAATCAGACCTCTAAGTCCAATAGAAGCTGAGATAATGGCACTTTAGTGAAACACTGTTTCTGTAACTTGGAAAATGGCCAAAAATGGTGAAGTGCTATATCTCCGGAACTATTGGCTATTGGCCAGAACCATTTTAGGGGGTCATTCTAGACACTAATTGGTGGCGATTCACCAATTTTGGTTGAAATCGGACGACCTCAGGTTTATGAGTGTTCAAGTTGGTGTGGAATTACCCAGCGGTCGACCGGGCGCTTTCCGGTCCCTCAGAGCGCCGAAGAAGGGCGCAATAGCTCGGAACCGGGCGCGCGCTCGGGTTTTGACACCTTCGGGTGGACGAGGCCGTATCGGCAGACCTTGGTAGTACTTCGGGTGCACTCGGCGCACTTCGGGTGCACTCGATGCACTTCGGGTGCAGCGGTCGGACCTGTGGGGCCGGTCGGCCGCCTTCGGGCGCCTTCGGACGCACTCGGCGCCCGATTCGGGCGTGCTCGGGTCGGCCGTGTCTGGCGAGCGTGGTGCCCTCGCCCGCAGTGCCTCGCCTCACTACTCAGTCACAGTCAGTCAGTGGCCGTCGCTGCCAGGCGTCGGTGGTCGCAAGCAGAAGCTCATCTGCCAGGATGGATCAGCCTGAGTCCGAGAGTCGTTTTCTTCACTCTGTCTCTCTCGCACTCGTGGGACGTCCCGTTTGAGTCTAAGAGAGACAGAGCCACGTAAACGACCCTCAGCCAGTCCGCAGGTAGAGGGTGTTTCGCGGTCCGGCTCCGCGCAGGGCGCACACACGTGGATGGTTTGCGATTAGCGTCATTTCTTTACCTCGTAAACGGCTAGAGATACTAGAAAAGCAGTGCATAGGGTTGACCCCATCTCAAATTCAATTTAATTTGGCTCATCCTTTTTTTCGGCCGTATACGAGTTACAGAAATAACGCTCATGAAAAGTGTGGTGTTTGCGCGCCTTGGGTCCGAGTTGGTTTTGTTCGAGCGAGTCACTCCAGCTTTCTGGTTTTAGTGTGCCGTGAAGCCGCGAAGAACGCGCACGGAACCTTAAACCGCCGAAACCTGGAGTCAGAGGGGATTCGTTGATGACCTAGGTCTCGCTGCATGCCGAGTAAGTTTTCTGTCTGCTCTACAAAGCGAAGAGCGTACATTGTATGCTCCAACTGGGGCATGCCTGCAAGCACGCTCTAGCTAGCGCATGCCTGCCAAGCATGCACTTCCTAGTGCATACATGCCATGTACACGCTTCCTGATGCAGGCAACTCCTTATCCCGCATGCACTAGATGCATGGCTCAGTTAGCGTGTACATGGCAGGCATGCGCTACCTAGAGAGTGCTTGCAGGCATGCTCCAGTTAGAGCATACAATGTACGCTCTTCGATTTGTAGAGTGTATACTCTGAGCCTTTTACTGACTTCAGCAGTCTTTAGCAGACGCATTTCTGTAAGCAACCATTATACTGAGAATTTCGTTCTTTAATACTTAAAAATTTCTTCGTACTTTACTTAGAAAACCATAATATCAGTCCAGTAATTTGCAATTGCTGTGTAATACTGACAAAAAATTCTAAGTTTTATGGTTGCTTTCAGAAATGTGTCTGCTAATGAGAAATAGTGAGTAAAAGGCTGAGAGTGAACACACTCTTGTGTGCATCCTCAGCTGCAAAGGAATTGCAAATTCCGGCCGGGTTTTAAGCGGTCACACTTTATACCCTAAAAAGAACGCTCTTTGTGGAGTCACCTCTGGTCCACGGTCCCACCACCCGGGAGGCGCTGGGAACACCAGAGGCTGGGCAGGTAGGCCCGGCCTGGGACGGGGGAACTGGCCGGCAAGGGATTACCGGTGGCTCGCTCGTGGTTTTATTCCAGTCAAAATATTAAAACCTTTTCTGTACAATTTGCAAACCATCTTCTGACAGAAATGCGTAGGTGATTAAAAAGTAGCAAGGATGAGAAGAAATAGCGCCTCAAAATTCTAATTTTTACCATGCCGGTAGGCATGTACCACTGGACAGCTAACCAGAGTGCACTGATCAAATTCGAATTTTGAGGTGCAATTTTTTTTCATCCTTGCTATTTTATAATTATCCATGCATTTCTGTTAAAAGATTGTTTGAAAATTGTACAGAGAAAGTTTTATTATTCCGACTGGAATGCACCACAAGCGAGCGGATTAAGCCGTCGGTAATCCCTTGCCGGCCGGCCGGGCCCCCGGTCTCGGCTGCACTGAGGCAA
This sequence comes from Thrips palmi, assembly GCF_012932325.1. Taxonomy (NCBI): domain Eukaryota; kingdom Metazoa; phylum Arthropoda; class Insecta; order Thysanoptera; family Thripidae; genus Thrips; species Thrips palmi. Next base: position 3,567,157 of record NW_023144625.1, on the reverse strand, counting down.
AAAGCTACGGAAAATTCTGCAAACAGCTTGTGGTACTTTTCCGTAGCCCCTTTATCGATATTCTCCGTAGGCTCTTCTAGTGTTCTCCGTAGGACTGTACAGTCTTCCAGGTCCTACGGAGAAGACTGCGAGGTCCTACCGAGAATACTGTACGAGCCTACGGAGAATATTAATAAGGGTGCTACGGAGAACCCTGGCAAAAAATTACCAGAATTTTCCGTACCTTTTTGCCACACAGTGTCGGTCGGGCCACGCTGGCCAAGCCGGGGTGGTGGGGACACTGGTGTAAATCAACTCAGAAATTTTCTGATAAACGGTGGATTTTCTGATAACTTGACTAAAAAACATCAGATTTCGAGTATTTTCTGATAACATCAATTATTTATCAGAAAGAGGTCATCAGAAATGTTTTTTTCTGATACTTTCATAGGTTATCAGAATAGAGACATCAGAAAAAGAGGCCTTTCTGATAAGTCGATCTGATTTCCGATAACTGCTAGTTATCAGAAATATAATCGTCAGAAATGTTTCTGATGTCTGATGTTCAAAAAAATGAGATCCCTGTAAAATAGAAAGTTTACGTAATTTCAATTTCAAATTTGGTGAGTGTCTTGTTTGCAAGATTTGGCTAGGCCAGTTTTTATCTCGATGAGATCGGATCACATTTACTGTCTTTTTGAGAGTTGATGGCGAGCTAGCTCAATTTGGACTGCAGATTTGGATCGGACTCGGTTTCGACCCCCTGAAGACGTTTTCCCCGTTTCCGAGTCTCATGTAGATCAAAATATATATTTACAAAGGAAAATGATTGTTCTGATATATGTCTTTGAGTCCAGCCGATGTTATCAGAACTAAAGTCATCAGAAAATTGAGGCATCAGAAACACAAACATCAGAAATAGGTGTCCGAAAAAACATCAGAACTGAGACATGAGAAATGTTCTGATATGCAAAAGTATCAGAAAATTTCTGAGTTGATTTACACCAGTGGATGGCTGCGGGTCGACTAACCAGAGGCCAAACCGGGGTAATGCGAAGAAGATGGAGGCTTCGCAACCGAAGGAAATCGGCTGTAATACGAAGGTATTTGTTAGTAGGACAGGGTCTGAGAGTGAATACAAAGAATAAATCCTTTGTGTTCACTCTCAGACCTCTAAGGTCTTTTTCTCTTGCTTAAATCGTTTTTTGATCAAACGTAAAATATTTTATATTTTCTGTAACTATGAACAGTTTTGATCGTTTCAAAGGTAAGATCAGTCAGGTTTAATGGACTAAATACATTGTACAATGATCAAAATAGTACATAGCTCAAGAGTAAATAGTACATATTACGTTTGCACAAAAAACTATATTATAGGAGATAAAAAGTCAATACGGGACTGAGTGAATTGAGTATACTGTCAAGCTAGTGAACTCCTGGAAGTGTACTCATTCGAGTACTCGATTTCTCATTCGAGCACTCGGATGAGTTAACTCCCACTCTACAAACTGAAGTGTCTACTCAGTATGCGTCTACAGATGCTTACTTGCAAGTACACATCTACAGATGCATACTCAGCTGAGAACACATCCACAGATGCATACTTGGCTGAGTACACACCTACAGATGCATACCTAACTTGTAAGTGCGTACTTGGCAAGTATGCATCTGCAGGTGTGTATTTGCAAGTATGCATCTGTAGACGCGTACTAGGTACACACTTCAGTTTGTAGAGCAGAGGCGTGTACGAAAAAGAGTCCACGGTTCTGGCAGTGTCCTCGTGTGTTCGCGCTGAGGCGAGTGTGCTGACTGAATAGAGTACTCCAAAGAAGCTCTGGCCCGGAAGAAGAAGAAGAACAAAAACGGAAGTAAGAAATTGCAGTATCTATGAGAAATATACGCTGCGCATGAGGGTCCGCAGCGTATATTTCTCATAGGTACTGCAATTTCTTACTTCCGTTTTTGTTCTTCTTCCGGGCCAGAGCTTCTTTGGAGTACTCTATACAGTGTTGAGGTTGCCGAGCAATTTTGTATCGTTAATTGGTCCTCTGCAAGTGTGACGTTGGTGGCGTCGCAGCCGAGTCGAAATTCTTCTTGGCGGTTTTTGACGCGTCCGTTACGCCATCAACGCGCCACAAACGGGGACGCTCCGTGCATCATGTGTCGGTCTTGACAAGATGTTAGGTAGCGCAAAGAATCAAGAGTGCACTAAAAACCTAACTGTCTACTAAGTACACACTTACAGACGCATGGGGCGTTCCACGTCAAACCATCATGGTCCAAAACGTACTTGCTCAGATCCGGCCCCCAATTTTTGGCTGAGCGATAGTGAAGCCTGTTACTCCATTGGGGTTGAAAAGTTTTTCCTGTCTGTCTGTACGTCTGTCTGTCTGTGTGTCCGCACTACTCCTCCTGAACGGCTCGGCCGATCTCGGTGAGATTTTGCACACTTTTTGGGCATGTCCTTGGCTCAGCACACGCGAAATTTCACTATCCTAGCTCAACTGGTTCAGTTTTTATAGCCGAAAAACACCTAAAAAACGGCGAAAAATCGAGTTTTCTGCAGACAGATCACTTCTGCCTTCGAAGAAGGGAGGTCTGGGGGGCTCAGCCCCGACAAGTTGAAAAGTTACAAGGGATCTAGAATGAAGGGGGGTCTGAGGGGGCCCCCCAGCATGCATGAAGTTACAAGTAACCGTCGATGGACAAGCCATTGCTTGCCGAAGGCAGGCTAGCGCCGCAGGCCAACACTCTACCAAAAATGTCCTGTCAATGCCGTTAATTTATTACCAGTTTTCACTGTTGGTCGATTCACAGCGTTTACTGTGATCTGCTCACGCGATTCACTGTGATCTTGTTCACGGTGTTTACTGTGATCTGGTCCACAGTAAACACTGTGAGTTTGACGCCGCTCAGCACCGAAAAGCTGCAAATCAGGCTCCAATTCACGGTGTTTACTGTGGCCAGATCACAGTGAACACTGTAACCGAGATCACAGTGAACGCCGTGAACTAGTTCACAGCTAACGCCGTGAATTGCATAACAGCAAACATTGGTAATAAATTAACGGCGTTGACAGGACATTTTTTGTAGAGTGAAGGTAGGTACGCCAGGCGCGGTTTGGAGGAACAGGCAGCGAGACATCGCGAAGCCTGTTACGACAAGACACGGTCTGGCGTAAACCTACCTTGTTAATCTGGTAGTGTACCACCCAAAGACCACTCTCATAAATTTTTTTTAAAAAAAATTCAGAACTTTGGCCGCAGTAATTTTTTGAAACTTCCAAAAAAAAATATAAATGTTTTTTTCAGTTTTTTTAAAATTGTGTATCTAGGTGCTCAAATGGGTTGAAAACAGTAAAGGGCAACATAAAATAGTGGGAAAAAAAATTGGGACCCCCAGCCCTTACCAAAAACAAAGTTTACGATTAAAAAAAACACGGTTTCTTGAATTCCCAAAATACGCCGTCTCACTTTTGGACCATATTGGCATCAAAGGACCCCAATGGGGTACTCTAACTGTCACTAAAAAATTAGGGACGGCAATCCATAAACACCAGAGATATTGTCAAAAAACTCTTAAAGTTATCGAAGGTTATCGAAGCTTTTCCCCTCAAAATTGTCAAAATGGGACCTATATTGGTTCCGCTGAGGCACTGTGCATTCAAATACTATTCAATTGTCCGTCTTAACACCATGGAAGATGTGAGAGAGGTGAAGGTCAGCATTACAAGAGTTTTGGAATTATACGGCAATAAGTTTTTTTTATTTATAATAACCAAATGCGACAAAATGCATTGTTTGGCAGTCGCCAACTGAAGCTCATTGATTGGTGGGGACTTCATCCGGGCCATCTTCACCTTGACCATGCAACTGCTGGAGACTTAAAGGAAGAAAATGAAGATGACCCGGATGAAGTCCCCAGCAATCAATGAGCTTCAGTTGGCGACTGCCAAATAATGCATTTCGTCGCATTTATTATAATTTAAAAAAACTTATTGCCGTATAATTCCAAAACTCTTGTAATGCTGACCTTCACCTCTCTCACATCTTCCATGGTGTTAAGACAGACAATTGAATAGTATTTCAATGCACAGTGCCTCAGCGGAACCAATATAGGTCCCATTTTGACAATTTTGGGGGAAAAAGCTTCGATAACCTTCGATAACTTTTAGAGTTTTTTGACAATATCTCTGGTGTTTATGGATTGCCGTCCCTAATTTTTTAGTGACAGTTAGAATACCCCATTGGGGTCCTTTGATGCCAATATGGTCCAAAAGTGAGACGGGGTATTTTGGGAATTCAAGAAACCGTGTTTTTTTTTATCGTAAACTTTGTTTCTGGTAAGGGCTGGGGGTCCCAATTTTTTTTCCTACTATTTTATGTTGCCCTTTACTGTTTTCAACCCATTTGAGCACCTAGATACACAATTTTAAAAAAACTGAAAAAAAAATTTATATTTCTTTTTGGAAGTTACAAAAAATTACTGCGGCCAAAGTTCTGAATTTTTTTTTCAAAAAAATTTATGAGAGTGGTCTTTGGGTGGTACACTACCAGATAAAAAATTGGGGGCCGGATCTGAGCAAGTACGTTTTGGACCATGATGGTTTGACGTGGAACGCCCCGCATGCGTCTAAGGTAGGTACACATTTACAAACGCATGCTTGGCCAAGTGCACACTAACAATTGCATGCTTGCAAAGTACGCACTTACAAACGCCTATGCTTAGCGTTTGTAAGTGTGTACTTACCAAGTATGCATTTGTAAGTGTGTACTTGGCCAAGCATGCGTTTGTGTGTCCTTGCAAGCATGCATTTGTGAGTGTGCACTTAGTAGACTGGTAGGTTTGTAGTGTGAACACGACACAGCAATCTTGGTACACGCTCATAACCTGATCACCTATTAGCACATCACACGTCAGGTGACTTTGAACATCAAAAGTTTCTATTTGTCAATTTTCCTCTGAGTTACGACATCGTAGGAAGACTCACGGCTTTCTGCTTTCATAGCGACGGATCGTCCAGTACCACTGCCCCCTCGAAAGCCACCACGGCCTCCGTGGTTCCCCCGAGACGAGAAACTGCGGTGTCCATGGTTGTCGGATGGAGATAGGCCACGGTCTCCCCGGTTTCCATCAGAAGTTCCACCTCGCTTGCCGCTGTTGTTACTCTTATAGTTTCTTCGGTATGGCTGTCCACCTCTGGCAGATTTCTCATGGTGGCCTCCTCTCTGAGAACCCCCTCCTGTTGCATTACTGCCCCTTAAAACCAAAACTAATGCTGCAACGAGGGAATAACTTCGATGACCTCGACCTGTAACATTCGGAGCATTGAAAAGCAGTTGGAGAAGGTCCGGAGCCAACCTTTCTCGTCTGGTTGGCTCCAGTGCGTATTTCACACTCCCCAACACTGTGGCGTGCACCCTTCCACGGAGGCTAGGCCCAACCTGTGCCTCCGGGTGTTAAGGAGGTGGTGCTTGATTGCCTGGGGTGAGGCTTCCTCAGAAAATGCAAGGTACTTCAGGGCTTGCAGCTCCTGAGCAAGCCCCACGTCCGACAAGAGGTCTCCACTCCATCCTTCGACCGCCCCTGAGAAACAAAGAATGTGGTAAACATCCAAGGTACGGCAAAGCTACTTTCATGCAATCGCAAACAAAACTAACCAGATGCCGAGATGCCCTGTATTTTATGAGGCCAAGGTTCGGTGTTGTCCTGGGCCTCCGGTTCTTCACCGAGTCTTTCAGCCTGTCCAGCTTCTCATCACATCTGGTGGCTGAAAGCGGCTGTCCGCGCCTCTGCGCCATCCTCAAGCGCCTCCTCCACTCGTTGAACCTCCCCCTTTTAAGAGGTTCACCCACGTACCCTGCAAAACAAGTGGCATTACCTCTTATAACAAGACAGGGAACGGTCAAGGTTTGGTTCAATTTTAAAATTGAATTAAATATTCTTTTTTCACTTGTGAAGTGAGTAAATTAACATTTTTACAGAAACATTGAAATCAATTGACGTTAAAACCAAAGATGGAAATTTACCAGACACGTGGAAGATTCAATGGTATAGATTTTACAATGTATTACCTCCGCTCTCAGGCTGCTTCTGTCAAGCCCTGGGGTGCTGATCTCTCTGTCCCTCAGCTTCGGGTACTTTGCCAGCAGTTTACTGGCAGCAAACGTCAGCCGTGTGTCAGTCTCATAGCTGTAAGCAAACAAACAGGATTGAAACACACCACGGAGTGTGAATAACAGGTAAAAATGGAAGAGCAAGGGGAAACTTACTAGTTTTTATTGAACTTGATGAGAGGTCGGTACAGGATATTAACAATCCTGCTCCTGGTCTTCATCAACACTCTAGTTTTGTTGCTCCCGAGGTCCCTCATCACCTATCTGGGGAAAGAGGGCAGGGAGAAGTCCTCGATGTTCAGGGGGGCCCTCTGCAGGGCGTCATCAAGGTCCGGCAGTTCTAGAAGGTCTTCAGCCTCTCCTCCATCCTCCTCTCCATCGGCTGGCTGCTGCTCCTGGCCCTGTCCCCTGACACCATCTGAAAGTCAAAATGAAACAAGCAGATGCAAGCGCACAATGGGGAGACACAGTATTTTCCTTATGACAACTCACCACGGACATTCCCCTCGAACCTTGGATGGTCAAGGTTGGGGTCTTCCCCATTACACTGGACGAACACCTCAAACCCCTCTCTCCTGAGAGTGATGTCCAACAGTCCTGCATGCAGTTGGAATGTGTCACGGAAGGCATTGGCCACATTCTCTAGAGAGAGGGGCTCGTGCACGCCCACAATCACATTTTCCATCAAATCTAAGCACGACATCCTGCAGAGGACAAATCTGTGTGCCCTGTTTGTACATCCGCACTGTCATGCACTCGGTCTTGATGAGCGCTCGGAACATGACGTCCACAATTCTGGTCTTTGCCTTCACCAAGACTCGGAGCCTGTCATTTTCAATGTCCCTCGTCACGTCCCTGGGGAAAGAGGGCAGGGTATTAATTATATGACATTTAATTTCATATCACAAATTTAAAACCAAACTCTTATATTTGGTGAAACCACCCTCGGCATCGATGACGGCCTGCAGCCGCCGGGGCATTGACCTAGTTTGTCTCCTGATGATGCGCTCTCCGGCCCTTGACTGGAGGCGGCCCCACACTGCACGGACATGAGCTCGCAACTCTTCCTTCGTCCTCTCATCCGCGGCCTCCCACTCCCCACTCCTCACCATGATCGCCCACACATACTCGATCGGATGGAGGTCCGGCGAACACGGTGGAAAATCCCATGACACGGGCTACCGTATGAATGGACGCATTATCCTGCATGAAGTGGAATGGTTCGTCGGGACCCAACAGAGCGTCCATGTGGGGCTTCAGGCACAGGTTCAGGAGGCCTGGATACTCCCGAGAGCCTTGACGAGGGCTTGTCTCGATAAGGGCAACAGTCGTGCATCCGCGGATGCAGCCCCAAAGCCCGGCTGTCACGTGGCCGCTCGCCGACACCTGCGCACGGTTAATGTGTGGTCTTAGGACAGTTCATCTGCCTTTTCACTTGAGTTGTTATGAACTTTTTTTTTAAAAGCCACACTAGGGGCTTTTTTTTGTTGTTCAGGGTAGGTAGCGATAGCGTAATTCGTAGTGCCATTGGCGGATTGTTGCGCTCAGCTGAGGGAACATTCACAAATTACGTAAGGGCCTCGAGGGGGTGGGGGGGTCGGCCAATCGTTATTAGGGTCTTATGTGGGGGTGTGGGGGGTCTAAAGCAAGCCTTATGTAAGGTTTCTGAAACGCGCTGAAATGAGTTAAAAGTGGGAATTTCTTTTGTTATGCCATGTTTGAATTGATTTTATTCTGGCCAAATGCCCTTTTATTGAGTTTTAGTTATGAACCCATGCTTTTGTCATAAAAGCAGTGTCATCTTAAATCAGAAATCTGATTGATTTCTGCCTCCAAAACCGCTGACTTATCTCGTCTTATGCACAAAACACGTAAAAAACAGAGAAAAACCGTTATGAGGGTTTTATGGGGATTTTTTTTTGGCGAAAACCTTACGTAAATGGGGGGTGGGGGGGTCTTGAAAACCTTACTTGGCCTTACATGGGGGTACAGGGGGGTCAAAAACGCCCCAAATCGCCCTTATGTAATTTGTGAATGTTCCCTGATTGTATTTCGTCCCCCGTCACTTGCATCTTCTGCAGTACAACTTTGCACTCACCGAGAAGCTCCTCAAACGTCAGACTTCCCTTAGATTTATCTTACAACTTACTCAAGTCAAGAGGAGTGCAAACCTCACTGACCCAGGGTTGACAGAAGTCGCTGAAGTGGCTTAAGATGGCAGACAAGGGGCTGCTAGTATGGTCTTCTCCAGCTGTAGGCATGCGCAAAAGGGGCTCCTTTCTTGGTTTCCTGGGAGTGACACACATTAATGTCGGCACCATCCAGTGCAGCATGAGAAGGCTCTTCCTTTTGACTGCCGAAGTAAAGTCAACGTCGCGCACCTCCTCCATTGCTGCACCAGGCATATCAGTGGGTAACCATTCGCAGAGGACATTTGTAGAAGACACACTTGCGTCTGCAGCAGCGCGTATTCAAACTTGTAGGCCATTGGAGCGACATGGGAGCGCCAAGTCCTCCCAGCCATGCATGTGCAGTGAGAACTTACAATTACTCCATTACTCCCCTCGCGGTTGTCCGACTGGCCACGGGTGTTGTTCTCTATTCTGGCCTCCGCGTCCCTGTGAGGCACCTGTTCCTTGAGCTTCTTGGTCTACAGTGCTTCATGAGCAGTGCAAAACTTTCCCTTATTTGAGGGGAGAAGAAACAGTGCAAAGGTCAGCAAATGTAACGTCTATCAAGTCAGTATTTTCTAAGATTCCCATTGCAATGGCGGCTTCTCTGAAGGTGTTGTAATGTACACCAGTAAAATCATTTTTTAACGGGTAGATAATTTATTTACTGCTTCTAAAAGATTACTCATCACTTCAGTCATCTGGCTGTATGCACCCATTAATCTAGTATCTTGTTCAGCTTGTTTTTCAATACGGAGCTTTTCATTTGAGGCTTGCAACAGTGCAGCATCTGCCTGCATTTTCGCAGCCTCCGCCTGCATCTGAGCTGCATCAGCCAGCTTCACATTGGCTTCTGCGAGCAGCTGAAATAAAAAAGATAGGACAGCATATTTGAAAATGAAAAATATTGAAAAGAATGTAACATATAACAAATAATAACATAATGCTACACATTACTGGCTAAAATAACTTTTCTAAATGTAGCAATTTTATGAAGACACTGTAATCCTTGCAAAGTGGATAGAGAACTCCTCTATCTTACACCCGTTACAACAGAAGTTGCTCCCAGTCAATGAAGTCACTTCACGGTAAAAACGGTTCCTGGTTTTCCCAGGAACTCCCTGGAAATCGCCTATACCTTCACCATTGGCTTCCTGGGAAAACCAGGTTCCGTTTTTAGCGTGTTTCTATACGTAAACCTTCGATGACTCAGGGTAAAAGTCACTGCAGCGCTCATATCTTTGACCAATGACATGCCATTGGCCATTCCTCAAAATAAAATTAGTAGCACGTATAATGTTACCATCATCAAGTAGAACTGTCCTGTGTGTTTCATGTTATTGTAGGTCAGAGATTTGTAGGGAAATCCGAACCGCAGGTTGGATTTCCTCTGTGCAGGGCTTTAACTGCGTCTCCAAGGTGATTCTCTTCCTCCATGATAGGGGACTTCTGCCTGTGCACTAGTTCAGTGTGCCGCTTCCATAGTTGACTCAGAGGGAGGGTGAAGGCTCTAATTAATTTCCGGATAAACATTTGCAGATTTTCATACGGAAAAGCAGAAAATTCAGAAAGTTTCCCGTACATTTCACAGTCATCTGGCAAATGGAGTAACCCGTCGCTAGCCGCAAAAGTGGAATCTACTCCCAATAAATGTTTACAGTCAGTTACAAATTTTCTTAACATGACCCTAGCACTAGACAGACGCGTACGATAACGACTTTTCGAAGACATGATTTGACACGCCACATGTAGAAGCAGCATGTGTTCATACATGTCTCGATTTTTCAACCCCTTAAGGACTACTGGAGCTAGGTATAGAATCCATTTGCGACATTCTGTAGCCTTGAAAGAACTGAAAGTTTGAGAGGTTGCAGTTTCCTAGCAAAGTCATTAGGTGTGTAGGCATGGAACAGATGAATCTTTTTTGTTGGCGGCCGCAAGACTTGCAGCAGTCATTTTATTGTTGCCTCGTAGTCACATTATTTTAACGACTTTTGTGACCCTCTTAAATAGGAATTCCCCATGTTTGTACACACGACACATTTTCTTAACTACATTTAACTGAGTTAAATGCATTGGATCTTGTACAAATTGATCTACCATATTAAGATTGTGAACACTTTCCAAAAATATGTCACCATTGTGATACGCTGCCTGCTCCCTACCTCTTAAGTTAGCATCGGTACGGAGACAAGCATCATTGTCATGGTATACTCTAGTGTTACCTACACTGAAGCCAACCACCATGCATGTGACATGCAACGAAAGACGAACTGTAAGCTGTATTTTTAATGAAAGACAGTGCAGGAAAATCGCATATGAATTTTCCCACCTTTATTTTTAGAACAGAACCATCAAATTCAAAGCCATTGACTAAGAGAGAATTTAACTCATCTATACAAACTGCTTCAAGTAATCATCGCACTGCTGGCCACGGTCTATGCTCTTGCCTACATTAGCCGTGTCTTTCACAGAAAAAGATCCAACCCCCTCCCCCCCATTTTCCAAGGTGTCTGTAATTGCTTATGCTTCGCAGTGTGATGTGTTCCTTTTTCTGGCGAAGAGCTGTCGAGAACCAATGAAGGAATAGGAAGTTTGGTTTGAAGTTGATGAATAATTTGTAGTTTGAATTCCTATTGTCACTTCTGAACACATTTTTTGAAACTCAACATCACTCGTAAAATTGCTAATCCTTTTCAAATTTTTATTTCTTCTTTAAATTTTATTTCAAAAACTTTTTTGCAAACACATTGAATTGTTAAAGGGTAGAAGTAAGGAACATTGATCACAAATGAAAGAAAACTTAACAATATAATATCGACAAAAAGTTAGAATTGGACTCATTCTTAACATTAGAGACCACTAAATTATGCGCGTGCATAATCGCATATTTTGTTAAAGTATGAGAAAAAGACAAAAGAAAGACAGTTTAACATGTTTTAAGTAGGTCTACACCGGAAACAAGACCGCATAATGACGAATAATCTAAGCACAAACGCAACATAACGCGTACTTGCATACTATGCGCGTAAAGTCACGTATTCCCGCATAAACTACCTATTAGGCCTCCAAAATCCCGTAAAATACGCCGATTTACAGCTTTTGACGCGCCCCCGATTTAAAAATACGCGCCCTTTGATCCCTGCGCCTTCTCTATACTCGTCACGTCGCGCAGTCCACCGCCCCGCCTCGCCCCCTCCACCCGTCTCGCCCGTTCCAGCATAGTGAGTGAGTTTGCCGACAGACGCAAGTGTTCATATTGTGGTGGTGTTTTGGGGGCACGTGATAATAACATTAAATACTTTTTTATGAGCTAATTCTACTATTTGTCATTCCGCTCCTATTTTCCTCCTTCGCATATTTTTGCATAAAACCACAATTTTACCCGCATAAACCCCGCATAAAACTACATTTTTAGGCGCATAAAGTCCGCATAAATGGGTTAAAATGTGGCGCATAAAATGATGATTCTATATGCATAATTTAGTGGTCTCTACTTAACATGTATCACAACGATAAAATTAAAATCTCGTAACTAGTGTAGCCACCTTGGGCTTCGATAACTTCCTGGAGACGCCGCGGCGTAGAGCTGGTCAGGTTGTGAATTACGTTCGTGAGTCCTGCTGTCCTCGGCAGGATCTCCCAGACTTCACGGATGTGGGGCCGCAGTTCCACCTTGGTCCTCTCCCTCCTGTTGTCCCACGCTCTCACCATGAGCGCCCACACGTGCTCGATGGGGTTGAGATCTGGTGAGTTGGGCGGAAAATCCATGATGACAATGTTCGGCCTCTCGGCAAACCACTGCACTACGCGGACTGCCTTGTGGATCGAAGCATTGTGCTGCATGAAATGGAACCTCTCGCCGGGCCCCAGCATGGCTTCCGTGTGGGGCAGCATAGTGAGGTTCAGGAGCCCCAAATATTCCTCGGAGGCCACGGCCAGGCTCCCCATGATGCAGCCCTAGAAACCGGCGGTCACGCAACCAGTCACTGGTTGCGCATTCTCCGCGTTGTATCTGGTGGCGATACAGAAAAACCACTGTCAATAGATTGTTAAAACTGAGAACACTGACAAGAAATTGCGTAGAGAAACGAAATATACCTTGGGCCCCTTGGCCTCCACACCTTTCAGGCTGCGTTCTGGCTGGACCGCAATGTCCTTTCATCTGAGCAGACAACATTCGCCCAGAATTCTGGAGAGTGGTGCACACTGAAATTAGAGATGGCAAAGGGTCGGCAGTTGGTTATTTTAAAAAGAATAATTAAAACGATGGGCAGACTTCAATTACCTTGTATTCTTTCTTCGATGTATACTCTCTGTCCGTTCTGAAGTTCACCATAGTCAGTTACTGTGAACTTCTCGTCTGGTTCATCTCCGTCTTCTTTTATGACATATTCAGCATCCTGCCTCATGAGGTCGAACGCATTCGGGATGGCAGCCAGAATAGCTGCCTTCGACTTCTGGACAGCTTTCAGTCTGAATGTGTCCTGGCCGAAGAAAGCCTTCAATGTGATAGTCTGAAACAAGTGAAAAAAAATGTACATACTGACCAAAGACAAGTAAATCAAAAAGAGCGAAGAGTCCTTTCAGCAACAATGTAAGTATCTATACCTAAGATACTTCTCCTCTGCCAGTGGGTACCCGCCCATTGTCTGAGGCGATGCAAGATCTTTTGCCAGAATAGCTGTGAAGTACACTTCCCCTGTATCTATTTCATAAGCCTTCAGGTGCTCATTGAAACCAGTCTAGCAGACAGTGGACCCGTACAGTGCAAACTCATTGTTGTGTATGAAAATTGAATGAATTTTCACCTTCTCCGTCTTCTATGATAATATTCAGCATCCTACCACATGAGATCGGACGTATTCGGGATGGCAGCCGGAATAGCTGCCTTCGACTTCTGGACAGCTTTCAGTCTGAATGTGTCCTGGCCGAAGACAGCCTTCAATGTAATAGTCTGAAACAAATAAAAAAAATGTACATACTGACTAAAGACAAGTAAAACAAAAAGGGCTGAGGAGCCCTTTCAGCAACAATGGAAGTATCTATACCTTAGATACTTCTCCTCTGCCAGTGGGTACCCGCCCATTGTCCGAGGCGATGCAAGATTTTTCGCCAGAATAGCTGTGAAGTACACTTCCCCTGTATTATCTATTTCATAAGCCTTCAGGTGCTCATTGAAACCAGTCTTGGATACAGTGGACCCGTACAGTGCAACCTTCTTGTTGTATATGAAAATTTGATGAATTTTCACCTTCCCCTGACACACAAGGCATCACATAAGCCTTGTTGCGAACTGTTTGCCCCCCTATACAGCACTCATGAAGCAGTCTGCACAGCGCTGTCTCGGGTGCATCCAAAAAACTTTCGGACCATATCTCTGGCGTCACAAGGCATTGCAGATTTAAGGGGAACACACTTGGCAGCACTTTTTACAACTACAACAGTAGGAAGGCCTTGATCATCGTCCAAACACCTTTGCTTTCCCAGATGACTTGTTCCTTCTCACTCACATTCAGTATTCAGTATCGGATTGAGGTCCGGCGAACACGGTGGAAAATCCCATGACACGGGCTGCCGTATGAATGGACGCATTATCCTGCATGAAGTGGAATGGTTCGTCGGGCCCCAACAGAGCGTCCATGTGGGGCTTCAGGCATATGTTCAGGAGGCCTAGATACTCCCGAGAGTCTTGACGAGGGCTTGTCTCGACAAGGGCAACAGCCGTACCCCCGCGGATGCAGCCCCAAAACCCGGCTGTCACGTGGCCGCTCGCCGACACCTGCGCACGATTAATGTGTGGTCTTAGGACAGTTCATCTGCCTTTTCACTTGAGTTGCTATGAACATTTTTTTAAAAGCCTCACTAGGGGCTTTTGTTTTTTGTTCTGTAACGTTTGGATTGGAGTACCCTTGAGCAATGGGTTCTTCACACATGGAAAAGCCACTTTGTGGCACCACAGCCTTTCACACTCATCGTAAGGTGCCAAATTTGCATAAACACGGTACACATTGTCATAAAAGGATGATTTTACAGTATACCTAGAAAGTTAAGTGGCATTGATGACATATTAGGTGCTAGGGAGGAAGTTGTGAGCATTCAAACTCTTACAGTTCTTCATTTGCTGATTAGTTAAGATGCTTGTTCTCGTAACGAAGTATTCGATTCGATCGTGCACTGTGACTTTATTGAAGAATTGAAGGAATCCTGTTGTTGACCAGCGTTTAGAGATTGAATGTCTGAATCGACTTGGTCACGATTGAATATTGGTTGCTCGGAGGATTCATACAAAAAACTCTTACACACAGTACACTGTTAGCCAAAAGGTTGCGGATCTCCACTGGAGAGGTTGTACCGTATTTGCCAACACCTTAGGGGGGTTGGCCGGCCGGATTTTCAACCTTTCCCAACGCCTACACAATAGGACGACAAGTAGGGTTTGACGAGGGTGTGACAGGTCTAGACGGCTGCGCTTGCTGGCTGGACTGCGCTGGAGGGGGTGCAATGACCCTCTGGGTTCACTGACCCCACTGAGGTGTGAATGGTTGCCTACCCCCAGGCGCCCTCCCCGCCCGTGCGGGTTGCCTAACCCACAGGCGCTCTGCTTGCCCGTGCGGGTTACCTACCCTTCCCTGATCAGGGGCTTATCGTGAATGTGCGGGTTGCCTGCTTACAGGCGCTTATCGTATTCGTGCGAATGCAGCAAGGATTCAGGTAAAATTATTACTCAGTCAGGCTGTACAGTGTGTGAAAAACGATAATTATTATTTACATTAGCTTTCAAAATCAATTACATTTATGTACAAAAACAAGTTTTAAAATGAGGGTAGGTCCTAAGAGTGCAGACCTCCCTCATTCACCTGTAAAAAAAAATTCAGATAAGCTTAAAACTAAATTAACAATTCTTAAGAAACATCACACACAATAGAAAAAATAGGCAGGTTAAGTTACTACTCAGTCAAGCTGTACAGTGTTTGGAACACAATAATTATTATTTACAATAGTTTTTAAAATCAATTACATGTATGTACAAGAATAAGTTTTAAAATGAGGGTAGGTCCAACGAGTGGGGAACTCCCTTTTTAAACAATCTCATTCACCTGTAAAAAATTCACATTAGCTTAATACTAAATTAACAATTCTTATGAACACACTAGACAAAATTAGACACCTAACAAAAAAATTATCTTACAACTAAGTGAAAAATTACACACATCACTGTATCAAATTACTTAAAGTTTGTATACCTGGAGGATACGGTAAACCACTGTGCGGAAACTGATAAACTATTTCACCCATATACCTCCAGATAGCCCTAATACCCGTCACCCAGTTTACATCAAATAAATATATAACTACCATTAGGGCATCGAATGCCTCAGAGAGTGTCAAGTTGTGGCCAGGCCCCGCTCTGCACAGCACTTCCCCTAACATACAAATCTCTAATTCAGTCTCTTCGGAAAATAGCTTACCCCCATGGATGGTTACTTTGAGAACGGGGTTTACGTTTACGGGTTCCTGTAACATAAAAAAAAGGGTCAAAATATGGGTAGAGTACAGAGTCAGTATAAGAAGCTACGAAAAATACTTGCATACCTGATTGATCACACACCACATCTGGCAACTTTCTTTGCAAACAAGTGGCAACGCTGACATTGCAAATTGATCCGGATAGCCTGAAAAAATATAAAACGTACATACAAATTACATCCACAATAAATTAGAAAGAAATACAATATCTATTTTAGAAAGACTTACGTTGCTGCTCTGCCAAATCATACTCATGAAACAGGCTCATGAGTTTCAAGCCGACTTTCGACTGGGTTTGCTGAACTCTGGTCATGATATTAGCAATACTTCTTTGAGTGAAGAAGTTTGTTCTTTAAAGCGTCACGTTGATGTTAAACTGAGTAAACCCCTCTTTGATCACTTGCCTGAAGTCTCCCAGAGGGGGGAAACTTTCAAGCACCACACTGGGGCGAGTTATGATGCCACCGCTCCTGGCCAGTCTTCTGCGGTGGAATTTGGTGGATGCCATCCTATCTTCCAACTGGTTGATTGCCTCCGGCTGCATATATTCAGCCCAGTTGGACTTAATCCACTCAACATGCTGATGGATAGTGAAATTTGTTTGTCCTACATCATTTTCGTTGTCCCATAATCCCCCTTAATGCTGATGGATGGTGAAATTTGTTTGTCCTACATCATTTTCGTTGTCCCATAATCCCCCCTTAATCGGCAGCTACGCCGCTGCCCTAATTTATCTTGAAGTCCAATTGTGCACAATGTGTGGAGGAAGAAACAAAAATAAAACCACATTTTAACGAGTAGATAAGTTATTTACTGCTTCTAAAAGATTAGTCATCACCTCAGTCATCTGGCTGTATGCACCCACTAAGGTAGCATCTTGTTCAGCTTGTTTTTCTATACGCAGCTTTTCATTTGAGGCTTGCAACAGTGCAGCACCTGCCTGCATTTGCGCCTGCATCTGAGCTGCATCAGTCGGCTTCATATTGGCTTCTGCTAGCAGCTGAAATAGAAAAGATAAGACAGCATATTTGAAAATGAAAAATAAGCCGAATAAAATACACTGGCGGAAAAAGTTAAGGGGACACTTTTCCAAAGTAAACTCAAATCTCGAGTTTCAGAGCTAGAAGGCTGCAACTTTGACACAAGTTGCCTTCAGGTGTCCTGAAGACGCGTGCAAAGTTGCACTGACGAAGTTGGACCGGGAGGGGGTGATTCACCCCCAGCAAATTTGAAGTGCAAAAAAACGCAACTTTAGAAGCGACCAGCCTGGCTCTCGGGGGTCAAAAGAATCGGAAAACGGTACAGAGCGATTGCCCTTGACGTCCTCTACAAAATGCGACCCCCGGGAGACCTCTAGGACAAACCCACCCCCTACAACCCCCACCCCCTTCAAAATCCACAATTCTTGAGGTACAGCCCTGAGATCGGGCTGGCGTCATCCTCTTGGTCAACCTGATCAAGAGGATACCGCGTCTGAGCCTGTGCACCCCGTTGTCACCCTCGGAGAGGCCGAAACACTTCACCCCCTTTCAACCCCCTGCGATTTGAGGAATTTCTGCTTTTTGGATGGGGGTGAAACTCACCAGGGTTTTGGTAGACGTGACCCTGAACAGCGTCGAAAAGGTCCCATGTCGATAGCTGCCCTTGGAACCACGCAAAGACACCCCCAAGTTAGGGGTGCACAACCCCCAAGCGGAGGGGTTGAAAACAGCCGCGCCGCTGGGTGGGCCTTCCAGACAGCCAAAGCCATCGGGAACATGCTGTTTAGCCCTTGAATTAAGGTCTCTTCACAATTTTTAGCCTAAAAACTGAGTTTTGACGAAAAAACAACCCCTGTGTTTGCGCCCTTGTAGGGGCTGAATCAGTAGGGCTACGGCCATGCCGACCGCGGCGTCGGATGCGCCAAGGCCTCCTTATCAGACGCCTAAAAATTCAGAATTTTCCAATCACGCGTTTCCAGACAGTTAGCGCAAGTTTCGAACTTCTGCTCACCGTCCTGCCGGGAAACGCTCTCAAAAGGTAGGCAACCCATCGGGCTTCGATTTCAGTTTTTCCGCTTTTTTCATGATTCAGCTGATCAGATTGGTTCAGCTTGTGTTTTTGATCAATATCTAACCCAGCAAATCGAATCCCACCCGCTGAATCATGCAGTAAAAGAATGACTGACATCGAAGCCCGATGGGTTGCCTACCTTTTGAGAGCGTTTCCAGGCAGGACGGTGAGCAGGAGTTCGAAACTTGCGCTAACTGTCTGGAAACGCGTGATTGGAAAATTCTGAACTTTTAGGCGTCTGATAAGGAGGCCTTGGCGCATCCGACGCCGCGGTCGGCATGGCCGTAGCCCTACTGATTCAGCCCCTACAAGGGCGCAAACACAGGGGTTGTTTTTTCGTCAAAACTCAGTTTTTAGGCTAAAAATTGTGAAGAGACCTTAATTCAAGGGCTAAACAGCATGTTCCCGATGGCTTTGGCTGTCTGGAAGGCCCACCCAGCGGCGCGGCTGTTTTCAACCCCTCCGCTTGGGGGTTGTGCACCCCTAACTTGGGGGTGTCTTTGCGTGGTTCCAAGGGCAGCTATCGACATGGGACCTTTTCGACGCTGTTCAGGGTCACGTCTACCAAAACCCTGGTGAGTTTCACCCCCATCCGAAAAGCAGAAATTCCTCAAATCGCAGGGGGTTGAATGGGGGTGAAGTGTTTCGGCCTCTCCGAGGGTGACAACGGGGTGCACAGGCTCAGACGCGGTATCCTCTTGATCAGGTTGACCAAGAGGATGACGCCAGCCCGATCTCAGGGCTGTACCTCAAGAATTGTGGATTTTGAAGGGGGGTGGGGGTTGTAGGGGGTGGGTTTGTCCTAGAGGTCTCCCGGGGGTCGCATTTTGTAGAGGACGTCAAGGGCAATCGCTCTGTACCGTTTTCCGATTCTTTTGACCCCCGAGAGCCAGGCTGGTCGCTTCTAAAGTTGCGTTTTTTTGCACTTCAAATTTGCTGGGGGTGAATCACCCCCTCCCGGTCCAACTTCGTCAGTGCAACTTTGCACGCGTCTTCAGGACACCTGAAGGCAACTTGTGTCAAAGTTGCAGCCTTCTAGCTCTGAAACTCGAGATTGGAGTTCACTTTGGAAAAGTGTCCCCTTAATTTTTTCCGCCAGTGTATTTCCAAGTCAGCCAGGGGAATGAAAATTTACCTGCATTGCCGCGGTTTGGTTCCCACAAAGTTTCTCAAAGTTAGCCCGAGCTTGTTGGAGCTGGACTCCTATCCTCTCCTTACTGCGGTCTTTTGGAGATACTGCGTGGAAAAAGAAGTTGTGTTAATGCAGCAAAGGGAAAGGCATCCTGACTTTTGTAGGTAACAGAGTACATGACCCTACATACTTTTTCGAGACTTAGCCTTATTCCTGCGCAGATATGGATCAGAGGGAACAGGCGTGCTGGGCGCTTCCCAGCCCCTGACGGTGCAGGTACTGCCTGATCAAGTACTAAGCCCATTTTCTCATAAGTAGTGTCGCCACCTTGGGCTTCGATGACTTCCTGGAGACGCCGCGGCGCACAGCTGGTCAGGTCGTAAATTACGTTTTAAGTCCTGCTGTCCTCTGCAGGATCTCTCAGACTTCACGGACGTGGGGCCGCAGTTCCTCCTTGGTCCTCTCTCTCCTGTTGTCACGCTCTCACCACTCTCACCCACACGTGCTTGATAGGGTTGAGAACTGGTGAGTTGGGCGGAAAATCCATGAGGACGATGTTCGGCCTCTCGGCAAACCACTGCACTACGCGGACTGCCTTGTGGATCGAAGCATTGTGCTGCATGAAATGGAACCTCTCGCCGGGCCCCAGCAGGGCTTCCGTGTGGGGCAGCATTGTGAGGTTCAGGAGCCCCAAATATTCCTCGGAGTTCAGGCGGGGGCTTGTCTCCACCAAGGCCACGGCCAGGCTCCCCATGATGCAGCCCCAGAAACCGGCGTCTCGGAGCGTCTTGTCAAACTCCGTGCAATACTCCCGGAATGTTGAGGAGGCCGGTCTGTACTTCAGGCTCATGTACTTTTTCATGATGGCCGCTCTGCTGAGGCATGTCGACCGCTCGAAGTTTGACTTCAAGGCATCCCATGCCTCCTTCGCGGTTTTGGTGCCTTTCAGACACTCAAGCTGACAATCCGCGACCCTGCTGACAATAATGTTTAGGCACTTTAGGTCGCGCTTCCTGGCGTCCTCCCGAGCCTCTGCCTTCCGCCGCCTAATTCTGTCCGAGTCGTCCTCATGGTCCTCCAGTGGCGCCTGGAGCGACACCAAACCGGTTTCGGCCAGTTCTAGCACATCCTCCTTGCGGAGGAACACTTCCATGCGGAACTTCCAATCATCGTAATTCGTGCCATCAAACAGCGGAACACGGAAGCGATTTTCATCCTCCATGATTGTTCCTAGAAGAATACAAAGCACATATAGTTACCACTCTCCACAGGGCACCTAACCTCTCTTATTCCCGCGCAACACGCATGTTTGGAGAAGGCCGTTTAACCTCACTTGAGGCCGGCACATCTCCTTCCTCTAAGGTTTCCACCCAGAGTGTACATTCCTCCTGTGTTTATCAGGAGTTCCTTCCAGTTATTGGAAGTTTCCTTCAGTTATTGAAGTATTCCTCCAGTTATTGGAGTATTCCTCCAGTTATTGGAGTATTCCCAACCGGTGATCAGCCGGTGGTGCACAATTCCAGTGGGAGCAGGACAGCTCGTCCCGACCAACTCGTCCCGCGTCCCACTCGTCCCGGGCCTATCTCGACCCGGGGCATTTTTCGAACTCGTCCCGACGGGGCGGCCAACTCGTCCCGAACCATTGTTGGTCCCAGTCCGGTCCAGCCAGGAGCCGTCCAGGCCGGTTACTAGTAACTAGTACATGCAGCACGGCGTGGTGAAGCTTACACTCTAAATCACTACGGAGTTACTTAATGCATAGCTTTTGCGCAGGATTGAACACGCACAAAGACAGAAGTGCTTCAGGGCGCTCCAACAATATCAGCTTTCAGGCTAGAGGCGCTTCTTCCTCTTTCTGCCTTCCTGGCACATTGCCGAAAGTGGATGATTCGATAAGATATTTATGTTTGAGAAACTTGTAAGAATGTGAAACTGTAATACCGAAAATAAAAGCTTTAACACAGTGGCCGCATATTGGGTTTCAAGTTAAGAATCAGGAAAATTCCTGAAAGCAGATTTGTGTTTGGCGCACCCTAGAAAACATATGTTTTTGTTGGTACGACACGAAGCAGCTATTCATAGGACCCATCGTAAAATACGGCCAATTTCAATTAATAACAACTTTTCGAAATATATAATTATTGGGACGATTTAGGACGGGGACCACTTGGGTTGGGACGGGATAACCCCGGGACGTATTGTGCCGGGTACGAGTCGGTCGGGACGAGTTGTCCTAGACCCGTTCCAGTACAAGTACCGTCCATAGGAGTTAATTTCAAGCACAATACAAGTCTCTCAAATTCCAAGAGCCCATTTCGACTCCACCAAGGAGTTCGCACATGTACTTACAGTTTTAAGTTTCCGTATCACACGGTCCGGTTTGGCCCGGGTTAATTTCCCCAACCACAGTTGAATTTGATTTTTCGCACGAAGAAAAATTATTTTTCACTTGATATTTAAGCAGAATACTACTGGGCCCATAACCTGTTGTGATATCAGGTTTGGGGTTTTTGAATGTGACTCAGACCCAATGGGAAGGTTACTGGTTTTATTTTGAAAATTTACTCTACTAATGGATCCGAAGAAAAAGAAAACAATAACTAGAATTTGCTCTTTTACGCTACGAGAATTTTCGAGGGAGTACTGGGAAATTACTTGGTCTAGGTACTCTGAAACTTTGACGACGTCTACTACAATTTCAAAATCGTCCTCTGGGTCGTCGAAACTGTCCGTCGGTCGGATTGACACTCTACACTGCTCTGTATCTGGCCGATACCCTTTAAACAGCTCCTGTACCCCCGCTGAATTGTATCGCGGTTTCCGTGTTCCAGTTAGCTGTCTCGTTTGTACCTCGATAAGTTCACAGACCCGAACAGTAAGGTGCGCTGCCCAACCAACTCCAAATTCCCTGTCTAAATTTTGTACCGAAAGTTTTGGGACCAAAACGTGTTCTTTAGCTCCGATGAAACTACGCAGAGAAGCCGCCCGAATTCGGCGGTCTGTCCACGAACCGCTTTTTATTGCCTCCCTGTAGCTATCCATGAAACATTTTTGCCAAAAAAAAATTTACGGGAAGCAGAAAATCGACTCGGACCAAGCCACGGCCACGCCCCGCACCGCTTGCACTGCGCCCGGCTCCGCGCCGCCGCGCGGCACCTTCGTCAGCGATTTTACACGTGCACGGTCCGCCACGGGGCCCGTCCGGCCACGCCCTTGCAGGGAACGAATCGAAACTTTTGCCGAAAATTACACAATCACAGGCACTGACACACTCTGAGGATTCTTAACCTAGGCTTATCCTAATGAAGACTGTGAATGAAACTCACCTCACAGAACTCTACACTTATGACCAAAAAAAATAAATTTAACTTAAATTCAAACACTCACAATATTTTAACACAAAGTACACTTCGTCGGTGGTGGCCAGGCGTGAGCTCTCGCTATTTACGACTCTGGCGACCACCGGGAAGCACCGTTGCTACTAAACTTCTATGAGCCTTGTGTGTGCCACGCCCGTCAACGTGGCGTGGCCAATTAATGCAATAACTTCTAACTTAGAGTCTACACTAATTTGACCTATACCGGCCTACCGCAAGGAGGGGAGTATAGGGAGACGGTCAGAAAAGTAAAGCACTTCGCATCGAACGCTAAAATTATTTTGAACGGGCGATGCGACCCACGCAACCTCCACCAAGTCAGGGCCTGCCGTATTTGAGTGTGATCCTACACGTAGGTGTACTATGTACGACAAACCCTGGCTGAGTGTAGCTACAGATGGGAGTGAAAGGGTGTGAAAGGAGAGAACACTAGATTTTAGGTTTCTGGGCCCAGCCACCAAGTACTTACTTAATGCGATGCTTACTAGCCGAAGGCCGTGACACGTCTCACCCCTTCTAAACCACGAGAGAGTCGAGGAATCCCTGGAGGGTCGTGGCGGTCTGGGACACATCTTGCTGAAGTGCTCCTTTCACAAGTTGGACCTCCTCAGTCTCGTACTCAGACCGTAGAATCTGCATTCCGGTCTTTGTTGTGATAGGGAGAGTGTTGTAATAGTCCCTTGTGAGGGTCTGTAACGCAAGCTCAAACTCCTGGCCCTTGCCTCCCATGTAATGTTTGTAGGATGGGTGATCTCTGATGGCAATGTTGCGGGCTAACGCGGTGATCAATGGCATGTTGCTGCTGTTAAGCTCGGGAGTCTCGGTTGGATCATACAACATCCTAACATATGCATACTCTGGACCCATTTGAGAAAGTCTCAACATGGCCTTGAAAACAGCAGGTGCTTCGCCTCTGGCCACAGGAGCAGTCAGGATACCTGGAGACATCTCCACGATGTACTTTTGGATAAGCACGAGGTGAGTGATCTCGAGATTGCTGTACATACTCCGGAGTATAGATGCAATTCCTTTCCATGCTTGACTTTTGCTCGAGTGGAACATGATCATAAGTGCATACGCCACCCGTCTAAAAGGAATCCTGTTTCCAATCCGGGTCCTCACATACCTGCAGGACTGTATTGACGGTCTTATGTATGTGAGAAGGAACTCCTTCTGCTTGTCATCCATACCCAAGCGCTCAACCATACTCACAATCCGAGTCTTCCAGTAATTGGCATAATTGTCATCATTCACCAATTTGATCATCATCAATTGTGTTACAGCGAAGGTGATGTACAACGTATGGTCTGTGATGAGCTCAATGTCCTCTTCTGACGGAGACATTTGAAGTAAGGTGTTCTCCTCAATATCACAAAATGTGAGAAGCTCATCTAGAGATCCATAGGCCCAAACCATGTTATCGTCCCTGACAGCTTTGCAATAAGTCTCCTCGAAGTTGGTACCCAGTATGTAATTCCAGAGAGAGAGCACAACTGAGACCGTGGCGCAGAGCTGGATGTTGCATCGAAGCAATCCCATCATCAATCCAACATTAAACATTTCTTCCTGAAGAGTTGTGCCTGGTGGGATGATGCCTATCACATAGAATTCCGGGTTCTTCGGAGCAGGTATAAAAGATGCGATACTGGGAATGGTCTCTTCCAATTCCACCAGATTGAACGATTGGTGTCTGCGTTCCTGGAGTGTCGCCAGGTAGCGTAACCCAATGTCACCCTGGGTGACCGTCTGGCCAGATAAGTAGGTGTTGCTCGAGACATTCTCCTTGTCAGCTGGGATTCGTTTCGGCAGCACTACAGTCTGCAACTATTTTTTTTGGATCATTGCCAAGATTGGTGATTTGAATGTATTTTTGGCCTTTTGGTTTTAACAGGAAGTCTGAAACAATTAATTTGTAGTGTTTTTGTAAATTTGGGTTACCAACAAAAAGTGTATCTTCTAGAATCCTATGAGGAGTTATGCCAACTTTTATGTACTGGATTGTTCGTGGTGGAACCACAACTGCTCGTTTAGAACGCACAAATTGTGGACCTGTGTAGATTTCTGATACTTCAAGATTAGCAAAAGGGTTCTGTAAATTTTGTTGCTCAATTGGATCAATGGACTGATAGAAAACACCAAATTTAAACCGTACCCTGTCACGTTTCTTTCTGAATTGAACCTGCATATCTCCGTAGTCGAGTATTGCCTTACTTTGTCTCAAAAAGGTATTGCCAAGAATTGCATTGTATGAAATGCCTTTACAAACATAGAAACTAGTTACAAATTCTAAAGACCCAATTTTGACTGGAACCTTGGCTATGCCATACGTTTTCATTGACTGTTTATTTGCTGCTCTCAAGCTCTTTCCTGTCTTAAGAAGAGTAACTTGAGGCATGGCATTCATCAGAAATGTGTAATCAACTACGGATACTACAGCTCCTGTATCTAATAATGTATCAGTCCTTTTGCTGCCTATTTCAACGTTAATCAAAGCAACAACATTAAGTTGGTCGTCATCATGATCCAAAGTTGCACTGGGACAGTACAATTCCGATGTATTTAGAGTCAATAGGTCATCATTAGAGAGACCAGCGATAGCAGACAGCAAAAGCACAATATGGCGACAATTGGATACGGTCGCCGTGGTCAAACCTGGTCAGACACAGTCACACCAAAATGAAAGAACCAAAACATTGTACCGAAAATTGAGTTGTTGACAGATGTTTGCTATCTCCTGAGTTAATTTTGAACGTAAGGACGTAACGTAAGAGACATATTCTCGATCACCCGCGAATGCAGCGCACCAAACCCTGGCCGCATGGGGCTCTTGTCACTGCCACCTGTGGAGTTCCTTTGTCTCTCTGGACGGGCAGCCTACACAACATCATTTTGGCGCGCTCAACACTTTCTTTGTTGACACACAGGAACTTTTAACTATGTTACAGTATTTCAGTTGCTTTGCGGTTATATTTGTTACTCCTCCCGGGCGACAAACGTCCTGAGGTTTGTTTCACATTCACATAGCCCCCACACTGTCAGAAAATTCCGAAAAAAAATGGAAAAATCATGGAGTTTTTCCGAAACTTCTGCATGGAGCTCTCCATAAATGCAAATTCTGGGCTTTCTCCGAAAAATTTCGGAATTTTGAACAAAAATATATGTTGCACTATCACAAAAACACGAAAAGAAGGTTTGCAACCAGTTAAAAATTGAGGGAAGGGTGAACCCCTACTTCTTGAGCTCAGTTTTCATAATATTTAGGGAAAGTTACAGGATATAAGTCAAATGAGCTCGAATGAGATTGTCCCTTCTTTGACCATTTCAGACCAAAAAATGCTTCAGCGAAGTCCTCTTTAATATATCTGAGAAAAGACTTGCATTTTACCTCCTATCTGGACCCAAGGAATGCTCCGAAGAACATCTGTATAAACCCTGAGAAAATCTCTCCGAAAAAAAAAATGGAAAATGAATGGAGTCTCCATGAACGTGATTATAGGGTTTTTCTCCATAAAATTTCGGAGCTAATTTCTAACAGTGCAGTGCTCCAAAAATCTGCTCTCTGTGGCCTTATAGACCGGGTGCGCGCCCGGCTAACTCGTTCCGCTCCAATATCGGTTGATTACCAGTGATTTTCATGTCACACTTTAGTTTAAGAATAAATCCAAGCCCATTTTCGGCCAATTTTTATCATTAATAAGACACCGATATTAGGCGGAAACGAGTTGGACGGGCGCGTTTCAGGTCATTCATTTCAGGTTATGTTTATTTATGATTTTCAGACATACTTGTGGCAGCAGTTTCGGTCTTTCTTGGTTTTAAGGGCTCACTATAACATGAACTGAAACCCAAAATAAGGGACTCCATCTCTCAATACTTTTTGAGTTTCTGATTTTGACGTTCCAAAGTAATTCCTTTCAAATTTTCCACACAAAGACTCAGAAACTTTGCTTAAGCTGTAAGTAGCTTCTAAACAGAGGTCCTATGTGTTTTGCTATTCCAACACTTTCTGGCCTCTCAATGCAACAGCAAATCAGTGCACATTATTATTCGTATTAACCTTATTTTTGTCAGGAAATATGCCGTTGGTGGTGTTTGTCACAGCATGCGGGATCGGAGGGGGAGTTCCTATGTGATGGGTGATACTATATCGGAAATAATTAAATCAGCTAAAGACACATTGAAAGTGACTGAAGATTGCAAAGTCGTTACAATATAAGCCAAGTACCTACAATCAACAAAAGCATGTACTAATTGATCCAGGAAGCGGAAGAAGGGAATAACTTGACTTGTCCCCAAATTGAGTTTTTATTTTATTATTGTGCCTTAGAATGGTTTACATCATTACACCAAATTATTTGACTGAATTCCAAGCAGTTTAGGAGAAAATCCACTTGGAAAAGGGGTATAACTCAACTTAACCCCTTTTACCGTCTAAATTTCATTGGAAAATGGAGATAACTCAACCTTGGTCTACATGAGTCCGCTTGACAAATTGGCAAAACACTGTTAAAAATTGTTGTTTTAAAACAACAACACAATTACCAACCTCGACAACGCTGTTGTTTGTGAACAAGTTTGCTTGTTTTAAAACGACGAATTCGTTGCTAATTATTTTTATGACTTATGCTGTTTCAAAACAATATTTTGCTGCGTACAAACAACCCGGACAATCTAAGAAGTGGTTACTGCGGGGTAACTGGGACTCTACTAGGTCTGTGACCTAATCGGCAATAAAAATTGATGCAAATAAGGCTGTCTACCGGTTTACAAACATCTTGTGGACGAACGACGCAACTCGTTAGTGAACAACGAAAGTCATTTGAAAACAACTTTGATCGCTAAGAAAATTAGCAACATATTTACTGCTAAATTACAACATAATTTTTTACAGTGAAGGATATAACTCAACTTGTGTTTTTATGAATCTAGTGTAAAAAGAATCGACTCAACTTAACCCCCCCTAAATTTTAAATTTCAATTTGGAAAAAAGAGCTAAATCCAAAAAATACACCAGAGTAACATACACTTTATGTAGACTATTGTTCCACTTGACTTGTCTCCAAATTCCTCTTTGTTTAGGAAATATAAGGTGAGCTGACTCTGTTTCCATTTCAACGGAAAGTGATAAGTCGCAGAAATCCTGTACGGAGTGACCTTACACTTTTGATTTTTTTTCCAAAATTTTGCTAATGCTTTTTGGAATTATTAACATGTGCAACATTCATTTGTTTTGTTTTAGTTTTCCCTGCTAACAGTTTTTTGTTTCTCCTGAAAAATGGCCAAAATTGAGTTATCCGCTTCTTCCGCTTCCTGGATCAATTGCATCTATTCTGTTTGTTTTAGTTGTACCTGGACTCTACTGGTTTCGATGCAGGTGCAGAAATGAGCATTGATGCCATTTTCACGACATTAATCAGTGATGCAAAGGCAGGCGGCCAGAAAATTGCATTTTTCATTGCACCCGAAGGAGAGAAGAATACATATCTGTCAGGTGTGCGATCCCATGTGTCAAAATTGCTTTTTTTATTGCACCCGACCCGAAGGACAAAAAAATACATGTGTCAGGTGTGTGACTTCATGTGTTCCTGACCAGAAACTACTGTGAAATATATTGCCAGCTGTGACTGTGCTAGTTAACTTCCAATTTTTCCCTGTGTTTGAAGTGCAAACAACTCCTCGTACCCCACTGGCAGAGAACACCATACGCTGTGAGAATCAACCACCAGCAACTCCCACTTCAAGGCCAGCAGGTCTGTAAATGTGCATGAAATGTCTGTCTCTTACCTGTCCACCTATTTCATTATTTGTTTATTTTAATTTTGCAGCTGAGAGGTGCATCACAAGGTACCCACACTCTCATTCCAGGAACGTGACATCACGTTGAAACGAACGTGACAAAATGTCACGTTCGTTGGAGCATTGTGTCACGTTCGTTTGAATGTGAACAAGCTGGTTTTTGGTCAATTCACACCCAAACGAATGTGACACAATGCTCAAGCGAACGTGACATTTTGTCACGTTCGTTTCAACGTGATGTCACGTTCCTGGAATGAGAGTGCAGTGCTGCCTATGGACATAGTGAGGAAGACACTGAAGGGTCTGAAGCAGCAAATTGATGAGGCGTCAAGTTTCTCCTGCTTGAGCCTCGTCAAGGCCAGAGACAAAGCGGCTAAGACCATCAGTTCCGAGTTTGGGAGGCACATTCTTCACAGCTGCCCAAATGACTTCAGCAGGAGCACAGTGAGATTCTATGGTGGAGTTGTCTTAAACTCAGACGAAGGAATTTATAGGGATGTATTTGCCCAATTTGTGGGGAACGAGAAGATGAGTGATGGAGAGGAATGGTTTCTGTCGAAGATTTGCCAGGGTTTGCAGTACACTGTTAAAAAAATTATACTGAAAATTCATAATTTTTTGTAAGAAGTCGATTTACTTACATTCAGTCTGAATTTTCATACCAAAACTTTCATACTTCTAGGTCTTAAAGTTTCAGACGACGTTAGTCTGAATTTTCAGATCAATATGTTGCACGAAAAATGATACCAGCCGGTCTATTTTATCAGACTAAATTGTACGAAGAACATAAACAGTCGCACTAAAAAATGCCTCTCTGTAGATTGGAGCCCAAATCGGCTAACTTTTGCCATCAGTTTGACGTAGACGCTCAGCGGACCGTCTCGATGCAAAAATTAGGTACACGGTAGCAAGCACAAGAAGCCAGCAGAACAAAAGAAGAAGAAAAGGGCCCGTGATGATAGTACTGAAGATGCTGCTCGTTTCCTCACAAGATGCCTGGATAAGAATTATGGATGCACGAATTACGCCCCCTCCCTTCTGGTGAGACAGTGGAGAGCCAGACTGCTAAGAGAGAGGCCCTGAAGGCTCTGCACGTGAACCAGAACTGGGGCCAGGCTGCAGAGATAGCATTCAGGGACACTTTCTCCACTCAAAGGCACGACATACTTGGAACCAGGCCTTTCTCTGCATTGGGTACAGAGTTTATTAGCCAATGGCCAATCTTCACAAACGGTGAGTTTACTACAAACTAAATCTATGTTGTTTGTGGTCTCGATAGTTACTATTTTTTTTCCTAGGGAAGTTCCTCTTAATACATTCAGAGTTACTCACAGGGGTCACAGTGACTCACTTCGACAACAGGCTGGGTGACCGAACACCCGATATTGATGGGTCAGGCCACCTTCACAGAGGTGATATTGTGAAGTATATGAAGCGCTTTTGGGCAGATCAGGAGGCTGTCATAAAGGGTGCCCGGACCAAGCTCTCAGCTCAGGCATCCTCTATGCTGAAACTACTCAGAGATGGAGGAGGCGGAGGCATGCACTGCTGGGAGGCGCCGCTCCCATCAGTGCGCTGCTGTGTTTCCTCTCATTTGTGCGTACATGACGGAGAAATTCTCAGCAATGGTAGTTACTGCACCAGTAAGTACATTGAAGCAGGTACAGCATTTAATTGAGTCAGCCTCTCTGCAATGCTTGACCTTTTTTCATCTTTCAGATCCAGGCATCTCTATTCGTGCATTTGCAGTTGACCCCAATTAAGCGACACCAGCAGAGTACGAAATGTTCAATGTCACGCGCGAGAGTGGGCCCATAGAAGTCGACCCATCGAACTGGCGAATTTCAAAATGCTACGCTGAGGACTTTCCTCGCGAGTTTGCATGGGCACAAGTGCACGAGTTGGCTCAACTCGTGGCCTTGTTGCCAGCAGTGAACGACGCGCCCGCTAAGGATGGCGAGAAAATTGGTAGCGTGTGCCTTGCGAGCGTGCCGGGTCGAAGGTTCTTGCCCCGCACGTGTCAGGTGCTGTGTTGCACGTGTGCCTTGCCATTCTTTGCAACTTTTTCTATTGGGCCGAACAGCGCAGCGGTTCTAAAGCGGTGCCGCCTTTGCAGATGTATAATTGGTATTGTCTGTTAGGAAAAGAACCTGTGAGTACATTATGATAGACATGGTTGTAAGTTAAAATGTATTGAATATTTTGTGTAAAGTTCTTCATTTGTTCCTAAATATTCTTTTTGTTGAAAATGCTTTGTTTGCCCCTCTGGTTTAGTGTACCTTTTAACTTCTCAGTGTGTGGTTAAGTATTGAAGGTTGACCGACTTATTTTTGAACAAATAGTCTATTTCGTTGTAAGTCAACAATGCAACTAACAATTTTTTGTTAAAGGAATGTGTTGTAAATATTTCATTATAAACCTCGTTAAATCACTCAGATTGTTATCTGTTGTATCTGTTATCAATAAATTGTCGCAATCCAAGTGAGACATACTTGATAGGTTATTTTTTCTAATACTTCAATGTTTTGATGGAAACCATTGAAGTTGTGCGAGGCAGTTGCCTTCAATCTCTCGACAAGTTAAATCTATGCGGTGTGTGCTTCAGTTAATTTGTGGAAATTCGTTGATGTTATTCCAATATCCTTTTTCCATCAGGTTTCACCGTCTATGTAAACAAAGCAGCCAGACAGGGAGCCCTGGATCATCTGCGATGCAAGTGGATCAGTGCAGGCACACGGTAAAAATACCGCCTTGGAATCCTAGGGGATTTTTTCCAAACCGGGACGAGTTGACCCATTCCTAGGGACTCCCTAGGAACTGGGTTCAGATTCCTAGGGAGTTCCTAGGAAAAGGCCGCTTCGGCGCCCCCCGGCTCCATTTCCTAGGGACTCGCTAGGAAATCGGCACATTTCCTAGGGAGTCCCTAGGAATTCATTTCCAGAGGCCTTGCGCTCTCTGTTCGAGACGCATCCGATGAATCAAAGGTTAGAGTCCGTCATTTCGACAACTTGTATCGAACGTCGCGGGCCTGATGCGTGCGGACGTGCGCGTTCAGAGTGCGGACGAGTGCAAGTCGCGAGTATTTGGCGTGCGCAAGTGCAAAACGTGTGCGCCCTGGAAACGGTGCTGGCTGCTTCAGGAACACAGCGCAAGGTGGTGTGGGGAACTCCCTGTAGACTTCCGCAGGGCAGCGCCTGGAGTGAATTTTCAAAATTGACCGAACACACATCACCTTCCAGAATTAGATTCGCCTCAACAAGACAAACAAAAAATGTCAACACATATCATGGGTTCAAATGGAAAATGAAGGAGTTATAGAACTTCTGATGTCTTTTTGACCATTTTTTCACTCTAAAAATCCAATAACTCTTTCATTTTGTATTTTAACCCATGACATGTGTTGACATTTTTTGTTTGTCTTCTTGAGACGAATCTTAATCTGTAAGGTAATGTCTATTTGGTGAAGTTTGAAAAATCACCCATCTCAGCGTAGTTTTAACGAATACTCATCTTGTCAAAATATCTCCAGCCCAAGGTGGTCCGAGGTGAGGGATTGGGTCCCGGAATCGGTTTATACTTTGTGGGCTCATCAGGTACCATTAGGACCTATCAACACTAATAGGAAGGTTGGCCAGCTCAAATAACAGCTGAGATATTTACATTTTTCTACATTTGACAAATTTAGCGGGAAAATGTCGCTTTCTGATCCTATGATAATTAAAGTTGTTTGCACAGTTCTGGATTGTATTTCTTCTTTCTAGAGAAAAATTGTGCAGACTAAGTTTAGAATGTTGCTTTGGTTTGGCCTACACAAGCAATTTTGTCGAAATCATCGAAACTGTCATCCCCAAAATAATCCACCTTAGATTTCACCCTGGGACTAATGTTTTGAACTGACACGTCGCAAAAAACCCTGAAGTAATGGATCAGTAGCTAATTGCTAAGCCTGTCTTCATTTGGTGCGACAATGTTTTAGAGCAACTTGTTGAACTTAAATATTCCAAAAAACCTAAATAAATGGATCATTAGTTTGTTAATGAGCTCAGCTCATTAGTCCAATCTCCTCAGACAAATCCGGGGTTTTTGACACTTAATATTAAGGTGGAACATTCCCATGATTAAAAGGGCAGCAAATCTTCTAAACCAAGGTAACTAATTAAACTCACACAAAAATAAAGGTGGATTATTTTGGGGATGACAGTTTCGATGATTTCGACAAAATTGCTTGTGTAGGCCAGCCGGTGGCAACTCCCCTTGCCCGGCTGAAACCAGGCTCGGAAGCGGAGCGGCTCCGTTTTCCAACTTTTAAACGAATAAAGCGAATAGAATCTATTTGATTGCCACATAACGAGTACATCAGGGCAACGTAAAATTTCACGTAGATTACGATTCTGCACTTACATTTGCAAAAAGACGAAGGATTGCGGAAATAATCACGGATTATGTTCATATTGCGGCGTCGGCTCGCTCGTATCAGCTCGTCTCATATTTGCCGAGTGTTAATGTAAACAAACTAAAGCAGCTAGAGGAAAACGGTCACTTGCAATCGAAAGATCACATTTTTTTCCTTGGTATAGAGACTATTGCAAAGCTCGAACGCCCGCTAAAACAAGTATTTCTGTAAAGAAACAACAGGGAATGATTTGAACCGACATAACCTCAATTCCGGAACAGGTTTTGTTTCTATGTTTAAATACTTGTTTTAGCCGGCGTTCGAGCTTTGCAATAGTCTCTATACCAAGGGAAAAAGTGTGATCTTTCGATTGCAAGTGACCGTTTTCCTCTAGCTGCTTTAGTTTGTTTACATTAACACTCGGCAAATATGAGACGAGCTGATACGAGCGAGCCGACGCCGCAATATGAACATAATCCGTGATTATTTCCGCAATCCTTCGTCTTTTTGCAAATGTAAGTGCAGAATCGAAATCTACGTGAAATTTTACGTTGCCCTGATGTACTCGTTATGTGGCAATCAAATAGATTCTACTAGCTTTATTCGTTTAAAAGTTGGAAAACGGAGCCGCTCCGCTTCCGAGCCTGGTTTCAGCCGGGCAAGGGGAGTTGCCACCGGCTGTGTAGGCCAAACCAAAGCAACATTCTAAACTTAGTCTGCACAATTTTTCTCTAGAAAGAAGAAATACAATCCAGAACTGTGCAAACAACTTTAATTATCATAGGATCAGAAAGCGACATTTTCCCGCTAAATTTGTCAAATGTAGAAAAATGTAAATATCTCAGCTGTTATTTGAGCTGGCCAACCTTCCTATTAGTGTTGATAGGTCCTAATGGTACCTGATGAGCCCACAAAGTATAAACCGATTCCGGGACCCAATCCCTCACCTCGGACCACCTTGGGCTGGAGATATTTTGACAAGATGAGTATTCCGATGGGTCCTATGAACAAAGACCGATGTCCTTTGGGTCGCTCGAACAAAGTCCGATCTCCTTCGGGTCGCTCGAACAAAGACCGATCTCCATTTCCTAACCTCTCAACGCGTTCATTTTGAAGTCCCAGAACAATCTCTACGTTTTGATTCCGCACAAATGAGTTTTAGATATCATTCCCTAATATGTTTGGAACAAAACCTGCAAACTATTGTTTGAGTTGGGTGTCTGTTGCGAGAACCACAAGATAACGAAGCGGCGAATGCAGAAACGGCCGAAATGGAGATCGGTCTTTGTTCGAGCGACCCGAAGGAGATCGGTCTTTGTTCGAGCGACCCAAAAGACATCGGTCTTTGTTCATAGGACCCATCGATTCGTTAAAACTACGCTGAGATGGGTGATTTTTCAAACTTCACCAAATAGACATTACCTTACAGATTAAGATTTGTCTCGAGAAGACAAACAAAAAATGTCAACACATGTCATGGGTTAAAATACAAAATGAAAGAGTTATTGGATTTTTAGAGTGAAAAAATGGTCAAAAAGACATCAGAAGTTCTATAACTCCTTCATTTTCCATTTGAACCCATGATATGTGTTGACATTTTTTGTTTGTCTTGTTGAGGCGAATCTAATTCTGGAAGGTGATGTGTGTTCGGTCAATTTTGAAAATTCACTCCAGGCGCTGCCCTGCGGAAGTCTACAGGGAGTTCCCCACACCACCTTGCGCTGTGTTCCTGAAGCAGCCAGCACCGTTTCCAGGGCGCACACGTTTTGCACTTGCGCACGCCAAATACTCGCGACTTGCACTCGTCCGCACTCTGAACGCGCACGTCCGCACGCATCA
Organism: Thrips palmi; assembly: GCF_012932325.1. Taxonomy (NCBI): domain Eukaryota; kingdom Metazoa; phylum Arthropoda; class Insecta; order Thysanoptera; family Thripidae; genus Thrips; species Thrips palmi. Next base: position 3,532,772 of record NW_023144625.1, on the reverse strand, counting down.
GGCCCGCGACGTTCGATACAAGTTGTCGAAATGACGGACTCTAACCTTTGATTCATCGGATGCGTCTCGAACAGAGAGCGCAAGGCCTCTGGAAATGAATTCCTAGGGACTCCCTAGGAAATGTGCCGATTTCCTAGCGAGTCCCTAGGAAATGGAGCCGGGGGGCGCCGAAGCGGCCTTTTCCTAGGAACTCCCTAGGAATCTGAACCCAGTTCCTAGGGAGTCCCTAGGAATGGGTCAACTCGTCCCGGTTTGGAAAAAATCCCCTAGGATTCCAAGACGGTATTTTTACCGTGCAGCGCACTGCACCTGTATGGCTGGTTTGGGAGAAGCCTGCTCCCACATTGCAGCATTACTCTTCACCGTAATGCACATGAGGGAGTATGCTGTGATAACTTCGATGACTGATCATCCAGCTTACTGGAAATTGCCCAGCAAGAGGAAGCAACCCAACATGCCGGACATTAACAAAATAGGTTTCAGCACTCCTCACAAAATTCTCCAGATGAAGAAGGGCGTGGCAGAAGCGCCACCCAGGAAGAAGACGTTTCGTTACCCAGACACTACCGACGAAGAATTCATGGAGGCCTTGACAGGTCTGCGATAAGGGAGAATATTAAATCCTATGCAGGCTTGTCAAGAACCATTCGCCTCAGAAAAGGCTCAAAGCTTATCTAAACTTCCCTGCTCACTGCGCAGCCTGTTCAAGAATGAAAACCTTCACGAGAGATTAGAAGAACTAAGGGCTGTTGCAGGTACAGTGAAAATTTCGGTGACTTCAACAGAAGCTGAAAAGATTGTAAAAGCCACTCGCAGGCAATTCCGAGACAAAAGGTGGTTCAATCTGACTGCTGGCAAAGTTCGGGCCTCCACGCTGTACAAATGTACCAGTACAAGCATATCAAATCCAGTCTACTCCACCGTCATTCAAATCTGTGATCCATATAGCCGAAGAATTTTCTCTTCCGTGGCTACAAGGCTGTGACCACGAGAATGGACGCTCTGAACTTCTCGAGCAAAATACAGTTGTAGTTCATAGACCAGTCCATGAGCCATGCCGCTTCATCTTCTTGCAGGCTCTCTATTAGTTTGTCGGCAGCCTTGGTCTGATTGACAATCCGACCAACATGTTTCATATACTTGAAAAAATCATCAACCAAAGTTGTCTTCAGGTCTTGAACTGTGACATAAACCTCTGATTTCTTTGTGACAGATATATTAATCCAACTCTTATTCTTAAAGCTATAAGCTTTTTCTTGACTTGTCACCAGGGTTGGGAACGATAATTTATCGGTTAGCGTCGATACGACGATACGATAACGATATTCGTTATCGTATCGTATCGCGCTAATTTTTTGCCAGGGGGTTAGCGTTAGCGCGATACGCTAATGAAGAACCGATATCGTCGTATCGTATCGACGATAACGCAGTTCTTTTCAAAGGACAAAATGCGGCCAAAATTTTTCCTGAGCCACCCGCGTTTGCCGCGCCGCCGCTGGGCCGCCGAAGCGGCCGAGGCCGAGTGGGTCGCCCCGCCGTGCCGGCGCCGGCCGAGTCGAGCCGTGCCGAGCCGAGCCGAGCCGAGCAAGCTCAGCCGAGTCGAGCCGAGCCAAGCGACGGGCTGCGCGCTGCAAGCAGTGACAGGTCGCGCTGCGGTGTTTATGAGTACGTGCATCAGTTTCTGTTTCAAGTCGAGAAGTGCTTGAATAAACAATGGCAGGCAATGAAAATGTGGAGCCGGAGGGAGAAGGGACCAGTGAAGACATGCCATGGTCGGCATTTAATTGGCTGAGCGATAGCGAAGCCCTTGCCGTGTTTGGGCGCACCAAAAACTGACTGGTCGTGCGTCTGTCTGTTTGTACTCACCAACGATTCTCAGCAAGTAAATGGTCTTTAGCTCTCATATTTCGCATTTAACATCCCCTTAGTTTCTCCCACCACGAGTTTGTTTCAAATCATTGATTAGTATCGTTTGAAATATTCAAAACATCTTTTTGAATCAGGTCATTAGCATGGTAAGGTTGGCAGCAGTCAGCCAGCAGTTACCAATTTCTCATACTTGCGGCTGCGGCTCTCAAATACGGGACAGAAGCTAAACAGCAAATAAAACAAAAAAAAAAGCAGAAGGGTTTGGAAATGAGATCGGCCTTAGTTTTCCAACATTCTAGAATGATTAAAACCCCTTTGGAGTACCAACACAGCGAAATATGGAGAATGGAAGTGAAAATGATTTACGTCTTTCGTTCCCCTCGCCCCCCTCCCCCGTTAGAGGGGAATCTTCTTCAGGTCAGTGCACTTTGACAGATCATTGTAACAAGAATGTTTTTATTTTGACCTTTTGTATTGTGGGCATCTACTTATTTCATTTTCTATAGTGTCATCCTCTTTTTTAAAATTTCATAGTAGAGGAAATCAGGGAAATGCATAAATAACTTGTGTTGAAATTAGCAGCAAATTAGTTTGGACTCGAGTAATACATTCTATTGAAATGCTGCAAGCTGACAAGAGTGCAAAAGTACTATCATGTGTTTATTTATAGAATCAATGTATGGTTGTGTATATTTAATCCTAATAGAGTTTGAATAGATATTGGCTTCAAAGAGACGACTCAGGTTTTGAGCGGTGAGTGAATTAGTGAATGGATTTTATGAGACGATTCCTTTAACTTCACTGAATTTAATATAACTGGTACTACTCAGTATTGTATACCTAAGTAAGATAAATTATGTTGGTTCATTAAGCCTTGGGTAGCCTTGGCATTGGACTCTATGTGACGAATCACTGGATTTGACAATAATTGGTCCCCGTTAACTGGTTCAGATCAGCCTACCCTAAACCGACTCTCTTAATATTAACTGTGATAACGTATTCCAATCAATATTGTTTTATTCACTGGTTCACAATGAAAGAATGACAAAATGTTTCATAGATATTACTTATAAAATTTTGAATTCATCAGTTAAGAAAAAAGAGATTTCGAATAGTGACCCAATCATACGAGTAACCAATTAAGCGATTCAATGCTGGCAATTGAATGTTATTCGACTGAGGGATTCGCATTGGTGTGGCATCAGGGAATTGGTGACGACAGAGGGTGCTTCATGAAGACAAATAGTAACGATATACAGAAATTGAGTCTTAGGTATTGTATGTAGTTTTCAGAGTACTAGCCACAAAAACTACATTTATTTCAATGCCAATCCTACATTTTCATCTTCAGCTACACAATTTGTGGCCAAACTTTCCAAGTTGAGATTTATGTGTTTCCCTGTAGTTTTCAGTGCGCTGTCCTCAATATTGACCTTTAAATTGTCCTCAGATCCAAAATTTATACCGATTTGGGGTCAAATTTTTTAATTGAATTGTACATTGATTCTTGCAGTTTTTTAATTGCTGATACCGAAAATCACTTCTATTTTAACACCAGACCTATATTTTCATCCCATATTAGGTCATTTTGGACCAAAATTTTCAAGTCGAGTTTTATGCTGTTTCCTGCAGTTTTTGGTGTGCTGAACCCAAAAATGACTTCCAAAATTTTCCCAGACTCACACTTAACCGAATTTCGACCAATTTTGGACCAAAATTTTTAAATCGAGTTTGACGTTGATCCCAGCAGTTTTTGGTGTGCTGATAACGAAAATCACTTCCATTTCGACTCCAGACTTATATTTTCACCCCAAATTAGGTCATTTTGAACTAAAATTTTCAAGTCGAGTTTTATATTGCTTCCTGCAGTTTTTGGTGTGCTGAACTCAAAAATGACCTTCAAACTTTTCCCAGACTCACATTTAGCCGAATTTTGACCAATTTTGGACTAAAATTTTTTAATCGAGTTTGACATTGATCCCAGCAGTTTTTGGTGTGCTGATAACGAATATCACTTTCATTTGTACCCCTGGTCTAAAGTTCACTCAATAATGAGCCCATAAGATGCACATTTCGCCACTCAAGCAAAGTCCAAGGGGTACAAACTATGTCAATTCGCATCGCTCAGCCACACTACGCGCCCACACTAAACGGCGCGTACCCCTAGTCCAATGTTCGCGTTTGTCGAGGAACTCAAAGACAAGAAATGTGTTGCCCGGTGCAAGCTCTGCGCGCCGGAGAAGAAGACTGTTAAGTTTAGTTTGTCGACTCATTACAACTTGAAGTCACATCTTGAGGTAAGGAAGTGATTAGTGCTTTTAAATACTCAGTTACATGAATCCCGCCCGACTGAATCGGGTTGAGAAACTATCTTGGCGTCGCATTCACGGGAGTCGATGTGTCAACATAACCTCAACAAAATCGTGGGGGGCGTGCCGCGCAGGCACGAGTGCGAGAGAAGAGACAGGGCAACGAAAACGACTCTCGGAATCTGTCTGTTGTCTTTCTCACACTGCTGGGCATGCCGCGTGGGTGCGAGAGAGACAGGACAACGAAAACGACTCTCGGAATCTGTCTGTTGTCTTTCTCACACTGCTGGGCATGCCGCGCGGGTGCGAGAGAGACAGGGCAACGAAAACGACTCTCGGAATCTGTCTGTTGTCTTTCTCACACTGCTGGGCATGCCGCGCGGGTGCGAGAGAGACAGGGCGTGGCGTCTGTTCTGCTTTAATTATTCGTTATTGTTTTCTGCTTGCAGAGGACGCACAAATGGTCTGAATCTCAACTGAAGGAGCTAAACGTGTCTAATGTAGCATCTAAACCTGCACATGGAGCTACGAAGCGTAAAGCCGCTCCGTCTGATGGCGACTTTTTCGCGAAAAGACGCATTACTCAGGCCGATGTGGACCGGGTCACAGACCGACTTGTGATTCATGAGGCGCTGCCCCACCGGATTGTTGACTCTATTTACTTCAAAGAGGCCGTCCAGCTTGGTTGTCCTTCAAATGTCAAAGTGTCGTCCCGGAAGACATTCAAAGCGAGGCTCGGAAAACACCATACTAAGATGGAAGAGAACATCAAGAAGAAATTTGAAGAAGTTCGTTATGTGTCTACAACGGCCGATGGGTGGTCGAAGTATCGGAGAAGCTTTCTCGGGATGACCGCGCATTGGATTAACCCCACAACCTTTGAGAGAGAATCAGCTGCGTTGGCTCTGGACCGACTGAAAGGGAGGCACACCCATGACAGACTGGCCGTGGCAATCAACAATGTTCATGAGCATTTCGGCCTGGCCCAAAAGGTGACAAAAACCACCACGGACAGCGCGTCAAACTTCAAGAAAGCCTTCCGAGTGTTCGGCGACGACAGCACAGTGTAATGAAAGATCGAAAAGTGGGAAAAAAATATTTTATTGTTCTAACTGACTTAACTTAATGCAGAAAGACGCATTCTGGTAGGAAAAGTGCCACAGGACCATCCAAGCGTCACAGAGACGCCATTTTTGAGAAAAAAAGTGGTAAAAATGCCGTATTTTTAGTTCTTGACACCCACGGCTTCTGCTGTTTAGCGTATCCGCAACTTTTCTCGACGCCAACTACTTAAGGGGTACTAGGACAAAACTTGATAACATTTGGAGCGTTGAACTAGGTGGGGAACTCGAGATATTTCGCCTCAAAGTTAACAAATATTTGAAAAATCTACCAAAAATGCCATTTACTGACACTTTTAAAGGCTTGGCTTCGGCTCTATGGTGAATCCGCAACTTTTCTCCACGCCAACTAGTAGAGGGGTACTAGGACAACACTTTATAGCATTTAGAGCATTGAGCTAGGTGGGGAACTCGAGATATTTCGCCTCAAAGTTTACAAATTTCCTAAAAATCTTCCAAAACTGCCATTTTTTGACTTTTTTGAAACCCTGGCTTCGGCTCTATGGTGAATCCGCAACCTTTCTCGACGCCAACTAGTTAAGGGGTACTAGGACAAGACTTGGGAACATTTGGAGCATTGAGCTAGGTGGGGAACTCGAGATATTTCGCCTCAAAGTTTACAAATGTCCCAAAAATCTACCAAAAATGCCATTTTCTGACCGTTTTGAAAGCTTGGCTTCGGCTCTATGGCGAATCCGCAACTTTTCTCGACGCCATCCAGTAAAGGGGTACTAGGACAACACTTGATAACGTTTGGAGCATTGAGCTAGGTGGGGAACTCAAGGTATTTCGCCTCAAAGTTTACAAATGTCAGAAAAATCTACCAAAAATGCCGTTTTCGAACATTTTTGAAGCCCTGGCTTGGGCTCAATGGTGAATCCGCAACTTTTCTCGACGCCAAGTAGTTGAGGGGCACTAGAACAACAGTTGAGATCATTTGGAGCATTGAGCTAGGTGGGGAACTCGAGATATTTCGCCTCAAAGTTTAAAAATTTTCTAAAACCTACCAAAAATGCCATTTTATGACCTTTTTGAAGCCCTGGCTTCGGCTCTATGGCGAATCCGCAACTTTTCTTGACGCTTACTAGTTGAGGGGTACTAGAACAACACTTGAGATCATTTTGAGCATTGAACTAGGTGGGGAACTCGAGATATTTTGCCTCAAAGTTTAAAAAGTTTCAAAAAACTTACCAAAAATGCCATTTTCTGACCTTTTTGAAGCCCTGACTTCGGCTCAATGGTGAATCCGCAACTTTTCTCGACGCCAAGTAGTTAAGGGGTACTAGAAGAACACTTGAGATCAGTTTGAGCATTGATTTAGGTGGGGAACTCAGGATATTTCGCCTCAAAGTTTAAAAATGTTTTAAAAACCTACCAAAAATGCCATTTTCTGACCTTTTAAAAGCCCTGGCTTCGGCCCCATGGCGAATCCGCAACCTTTTTCGACGCCAACTAGTTTAAGGGTACTAGAACAACACTTGAGATCATTTGGAGCATTGTGCTAGGTGGGGAACTCGAGAGATTTCGCCTCAAAGTTAACCAGTGTCTAAAAAAATCTACCAAAAATGCCAGTGTCTGACCTTTTTGTAGGCTTGGCTACTGCTCTAGGCGAAATATCTCGAGTTCCCCACCCAGCTCAATGCTCCAAATGATCTAGAGTCTTGTCGTAGTAGCCCTTAACTAGTGAGCGTCGAGAAAAGTTGCGGATTCACCTTAGAGCCGAAGCCAGGGCTACAAAAAGGTCAGAAAATAGCAGGTTTTTAGAAAAAAAAATTAACTTTGAGGCGTAATATCTCGAGTTCCCCACCTAGCTCAATGCTCTGAATGTTATCAAGCGTTGTCCTAGTACCCCTTTACTATTTGGCGTAGAGAAAAGTTGCGGATTCACCACAGCCGAAGACAAGCCTTCAAACAGGTCAGAAAATGGCATTTTTGGTAGATTTTTTAGGAAATTAGTTAACTTTGAGGCGAAATATCTCAAGTTCCCCACCTAGATCAATGCTCCAAATGATCTTAAGTGTTGTTCTAGTACCCCTCAACTAGCTGGCGTCGAGAAAAGTAGCGGATTCACCATTGAGCCCAAGCCAGGGCTTCAAAGATGTTCAAAAACGGCATTTTTGGTAGATTTTTCTGATATTTCACTGGTACTTTGACATAGTGACGAATGTCCACAATATCTGATTTTTCAGGAGAGCCAAAACAAGTTTAAAAATTGAGCTGGAAGATAGAGGTATTGGATTTGATTGTAAAATTTTATACCACAGACTCCTGAAGGAATACGTGTTCTTAGGGTTCAAGAGCCGTTGCAATCGGCAGCTTGGTTCCCGAGATAGTGGACATTCGTCATTTCTCAGCGTACGAAACTTAGGCCAAATGGACGAAAGTCCGCCGTACTTTGACAAAATGACGAAAGTCCAACCGTACTTTGACAAAATGACGAATGTCCAACCGTACTTTGACAAAATGACGAATGTCCCAACTGCAAAAAAACGGATATAGTCTATCGGTGCGTTCCCAACAAGAGGAATATCCATGAAAACAGTGACGGCATGATCATGGAACATGCCCGGGATGAAAACTTTCATTTATTTTGTGTTAACAGTAAAGTTGGACTTTCGCCATTTTGTCGAATTACACATGGACATTCGTCATTTTGTCAAAGTACGGTTGGACTTTCGTCATTTTGTCAAAGTACGGCGGACTTTCGTCATTTTGTCAAAGTACAGCTGGACTTTCGTCATTTCGAAGTATTTTCCTGCGCCGAATCTAGAAGAGATATCGATACATGCTTTTCACCAGGCGATAATAAATCAAAAGTTCTATAACGCAGCCAAAAATCTCATTTTATCAAAATTTTGGACATTCGTCACTATGTCAAAGTATCAGTGATTTGTAAACTTTGAGGCGAAATATCTCGAGTTCCCCACCTAGTTCAATGCTACAAACGTTCTCAAGTCTTGTCCTAGTACCCCTTAACAAGTTGGCGTCGAGAAAAGTTGCGGATTCGCTAAACAGCAGAAGCCATGGGTGTCAAGAACTGAAAATAGGGCGTTTTTTACCCCTTTTTTTCTCAAAAATGGCGTCTCTGTGACGCTTGGATGGTCCTGTGGCACTTTTCCTACCAGAATGCGTCTTTCTGCGTTAAGTTAAGTCAGTTAGAACAATAAAATATTTTTTTCCCACTTTTCGATCTTTCATTACACTGTGGACAGCGCGGCATCAGGTACAGTGCAATAGCAGGACATAAGCCCGCCGCACAGTGGGCCAGAGATCGCGCAGGCGGCCCACTGGCCCACTGTGCGCCGGCGGGGCCGGTTACTCTAATACTTACTGCCATGCCACTTATATTGTTTTTTTTTGTTTTTTTTCTCGCAGGTTATGTTTTCAATGAAGATGATGACGAGCAACACGAGGATAGTGATGATGAGAATGAAGATGATGTCGCCCCTATTTCTATTGATGAGGCCCTTGAGTTTCGTTCTAATACGGACGAGGTAGTGCTGCCGCCCCATCAGAGATGTGCTTCGCACATTATTAACCTCATGGCCACTGTTGATGCTAAAGAGGCTGTGAAAGAAAATGCGGCATACAAAAAGATCCATGATTCTACTAATGAAAAGTTAAGGGTGTGGTGGCGCCGACAAAATAGATCGGACATTATTGCTGAAGCAATAAAGGATGGATTGGGAGTGAAATTGATAGTGCCGGGTGAGACTCGATGGAATTCGGAGTTTGACGCCAAGAGACAGGTCAGTAGTTTTTTTGTTTTTTTTGTTGCTTTCTCATGTATAACTTAATAATAATTATTTTATTTCGTCGTTATTACAGATAATTTCTCTCATTGACAAGAATGAGGAGAGTTTCAATGCTACACTAGGCACTGCAGGCCTTGACCGGCTCACCAAATCCGAGGTGAAGTACTTGCGAGAGTATGTTTGGGTGATGGAACCCGTGGCAGCTGCGCTCGACATCCTTCAACGGGAGAAGGACATGTACATCGGGTATCTGATCCCCACTGTGCTACGGATGGAAACCCAGCTGCAATCGCGGCGTCAGATGAACGGCGCTGCCCTTCGACACTGTGACGTGTTGGCGCGGACGCTGCTTGACGCCATTCGCAAGCCACGAAGATTCGGCCAGTACTTGGTCGATCGCGAACTGCAGCTCGCCGCAGTCCTAATCCCTTTTTTCAAGATGAATTGGGTGTCGGATAAGGAACTCCGCGAGGAACTGAAGAGTGACCTGATCGCAGAGGCGTCAGCTGTAACTCTGCCGAACGCGGATGTTCAGGTAAACGTTGGTATTAGTTCATGCAACTCTGAAGGACCGCCCGGTCCGCCGCCCACGCACCGCCACGTGGGTTGCATTCATGCGCCTCACTTGCACCTTTTCTTTCTATTGACAGTCTGCCAATGCTAATGGCGCCGCCGGGGAGGTTGCGGGCGAGGACGAGGACGAGGAGGCCGTGGAGGACCCTGCGCCCGCGGCCATGGACATCGACAGCAACCCAGATGTCTCCTTTTTCGGATTCAACTTTGCTGCCGTCGCATCAGAGGAGGGAACCCAAAAGGAAACCGCTGAACAGGAGGTGGAACGATACCTGGCCACTGGACCCAAGCCGAATGCGGTAGCTGCATACTATGCCAAAGGTGCCAATGGCAAAACAGAGTTTCCTCGCCTAAGTGAGTTGTTCCTCAAGTTCAACACCGCCCTTCCGGCAAGTGGGGGAGTAGAGAGATTTTTCTCATCATGTGGGCATAATTTTAGCAGTCTCAGAACTAACGTGGCAGATGAGACTTTAAAGCAAGAGATGTTACTCAAAATTAATTTTGACTACTGGGAGTAGAGTAATACTAAAATTTTTCGAATTGTCTCAGTAATGTAAGTACTGTAGTAAGTGACGTACAGTAAGAATATTTTTATTTGAAGTTTGACTTTGTTAATTGAAACAACGCATTTCTCTAGTCCGTCCGCGACCGGACGCAACCTGTGAGTGCCATGATATAATAAAACAACATTTTAAACTCTGCGTTTTGTATATTTCTATCCCTGTAACACACAATTTAGCCTTTTTCAGCCAATTTGCGTTCTCAGGTACATTTTTAGTAATTTTGACTATCGTTGGCGATTATCGACGATTATCGTATCGTATCGCGCTAAATTTTGGCCAGGAGGTTAGCGTTAGCGCGATACGCTAACGAAGGCCTAACCTTAGCGTATCGTATCGCGCTAACTTTTTTCGTTAGCGTTCCCAACCCTGCTTGTCACCCACTTGCAGAACATAGCTGGCTTCTGCTGATTGCAAGCAAGTAATTCAATGGATTTTTCACTGCACACCGTGCAGCTTCTTAGAAGACAGTTCACTGTTGAAGGGACGCAGCAAAGGGAGTCGCTGACATCCCGATGTGATCCCTTCAGGACACCATTGGTTTGGCATGACTTCACTAGCAGTTTGATATTTTCACAGGTTTTGCAGAGACAAGTGTCCCTTCCTGTTAGTTTAGGTTCCACAACCCATTTTGGTTTGTACCTACAGAATGTGCGGTAGCTCAGAAAGTAACTGCTACTAGATAACAAGCTAGGCCCGCCCTTCCGTCGAACCGAGTTGCCAGCTCCGCTTCGCTGCGCCGGCAACTCGGTTGGCCCAGCTTGGCCTGCCGGCGGCCTTTCGTCGGGCCTTCGGCCCTCGCATCAGACCCAACTTAGCCAGTCGAAGGCCCGGGCCTTCGGCCCGCTCGCATCACACACCCCGTGAGCGGGTAAAGCAAAGTTATCGATGTACCATCATGACTTAGGCCCGCCCTTCTATTCACAATATGCAAAAGTCCTTACACTTTTTACTCCAACTGTCCTTAGAATATGCCCATTTCACTTGTCTCTTAGCCCTCATTCCGAAAATACCCATATTTGCCATGCTACTGCAACTCCTTGCAATAGAGGCACAGCAGGAGCGCAAAACGAGTCCGTCGCACTTTTTCCCATAACTCATGAAGGCGGGCTCCTGGACCCCCCTTCCGACCCCTCGTTGAAGAGGTCTTGCCAAGACCTATCCAAAACTTAAGTAAAAATTTTCAGTCGGTCGACCCCCTTTTTTCAATATCCTGATGTGACTAATAGACGAAGTCGGGCTCCTGGACCCCCTTTCCGACCCCTCGTTGAAAAGGTCTTGCTGAGACCAATCGAAATCTGCAATAAATTTTTTTAGTCGGTCGACCCCCTTTTTTGAAGATCCTGATCTGGCCAACTTGTAAAAGCGGCCGATGGGGTCGGGACCAGGTCCATTCATCTTGTCTCGTCGCCCCGATTCCAAAAATACCCCTATGTGCCCTGCTAGCACCAATAATGGCGGAAATCCCCCTCCCGCTCATGTAAACCATGATGCACCTGCAGCAGCCCTTGTGCGACCCGGACGGGATTTGCACCACCAAATTATTTGTTTGGGCGGTACTCCTGAAGTACCCTCCAAATCTGGTTACTCTAGCTCAACTCCTTCCTTGTACACAGACGCCAACAACGACAGCAACGACAACAACACACACACCCTATTTTTTGAATAGAAGGGCGGGCCAAAAATTGTTTGTAGAGCCACCTTCTATCACCTGTCATGTACCTTTTTTGCCTCTGGACTCCATCAAATTTTTTTCCCTGCCGTTTACCAGGACAAATTACTGATGCAAGTTTGCTGTGGTAAAAATCATGCACAATCTTTTCAGTGGCAGCACTCTTGAGTTTCTTGTTTTCCAATTTTGACAATTTCAGGGCATCTTTTTCCCGCTTAAGTTTCATTCCTAAACTCAGTGAAACTGATTTCAATATTTTTTCACTTCTTAAAATCTTGCCATTCACCACTTTTCTCAGAACATCCTTCTCCGTGCGAGACTGTAAGCTCTTGAATGAATCGCGTAGTTGAGATATGAGTGCAAGTCCCTCTACTTTGGCAACATTGGGCTGCAAAAATTTCCCCCCTGCTATTCTTGCTGCCTGGGAGCGTGGTGATAATTCTCCAGTTGGAATGTTCTTCTTGGACCGATAAGCAGCCTTCTTGTACCTTGCTACTGTCCGTTTCAATTTAAGAACTTGATTTAGGAGTTCACTGCGATTCTTTTCAGCTTCCCTCCTGTTTTTCAGTCTCACTTTACTACCAGTTTTTCTTTGTCTACTTTTGTTCCTGAAAAAAAAAAAAGAACACACAGATTAATATGACTGAGGTGAGTGGGCAAACAAAGCTTATAAGAAATTTTCATACCCCGAAGGACACTCTACCAAAAATGTCCTGTAAATGCCGTTAATTTATTACCAGTTTTCACTGTAGGTCAATTCACAACGTTTACTGTGATCTGCTCACGGGATTCACTGTGATCTTGTTCGCGGTGTTCACTGTGATCTGGTCCCCAGCAAACACTGTGAGTTTGACGCCGCTAAGCACCGAAGTACTGCAAATCAGGCTCCAATTCACGGCATTACTGTGGCCAGATCACAGTGAACTCTGTAACCGAGATCACAGTGAACGCCGTGAACTAGTTCACAGCAAACGCCGTGAATTGCATAACAGCAAACATTGGTAATAAATTAACGGCGTTGACAGGACATTTTTTGTAGAGTGGACCTCCACAATCCAGCAAAGGGTGGTCACAAGTGGTGCTAGTAGGTTCCATGGTTCCAATAGTGGTTGGTGGAGGTTCGTTATCTTGTGCATCATGAGCTTCAACCCTTGACGGGTAAGAAAAAGTCACTCAAGTAAAAAATCACACAAAAATATAAATGAAGCCAATCATATTAACAGCTAATTCGTTTACCTTTTCTTTTCCCTCCACTTCCGCACCCTCTCTCTTGTTTTCTGTCTTTCTATTTCAACTTCCTCCTCTGTCATATCAGATCTCTTCCGTATTTTGCCTTCACTGCGAGCAATTTTTTACTCGTTCTTTACACACCACTCACTATTATACAAAACTCTGTGTGAAGAGAACGAGTATTGTGTTCAAAAATGAGTTTTGGGGGGACATCTTTCATCTCAGATCTGACAGCATGTGGGAAAATGAGAGTGGTATCAAATGAAAGATGGAGTGTCAGTCGCTAGATCGTGAATGAACTTTTTTTTTGCTTGCAATGAGAAATACTGAGAAAATGAACATGAAAGAGAGACGGTTTTAGTGCATTATGTGAAACTAACCTCTTTTCAAGTGTTTGCATCTTTTGATATAGAACGCCACTGGAACGCAAACAACAACGACAACGACCAGAGATCTTTGGCCAACAAAAAACTAGGAGGGTATTTTCCAAGTGACAATGGATAATTTTGAGAAATTTGGTCATAAAGAAACATCGTTTCACGCTAATCGTGATATATGTCTCAGAACTGCTAGCGGTTTCTTCCTAGTGAAAATTTCTTGGCAGGTGTTGCATGTCTTATGTTGGAGATGAGAGACGAAATAATGAGTTTCATTCGACTTCTTTTTTTAAGAAATGTGTCCTTCTGAGGGTTTTGGTCATGGAAAAAGCAGGTTTTTGGCACGGACTCACGGACTCTAGTGTAAATTCGATTATGCACGAGAATCGATATCTCGAGATATCGCGATGCATCGATGTTCCCTGCCTGAGAGGAGAACCAACCGGAAGCGTTCGTTGAAATGCAAAATTACAAATCGTCTGAGGACAATTCATGTAACGATCAGCGACTGACACATCAATCTAGCTTTGTAAAGAACGAGTCCCTCCCATGTGATATCAATTCTTTGATGTCTTTCCTTCTTGTTTTCTTTCTCGTTCTTTCCTTAAATGTTCTTCATATTCTTTTAAATTTAATCTTCTCCTTTTCCTGTTTTCACTTGCTCTCTCTTGTTTCTGTTTCCTAATTGCATCTAAATTTTTACCACTCATGAAAAAAAAAAAAACATCTTAAAGTAAATGAGAAGGGCACGTAGACTGAGTGTTATCGAGGAATGAAAAGAGATACACTTTTGGGTACTTTTTAATGAGCCTTACTACGGAATGAAGATACCTGTCTAAAATCTAGTAGTCTCATGCGGCAGAGTAAAATTTATAGAAGCAAGAAACGTCACGATCATGTCTATAGGATAAACATTATGGCTTGTAGCTGTCACAGGAAATAACAATAAAAAGTGGTCAACACTAGTACAGCTGCAGGCCATAATGTTAAACTCTTAACACATAGTGATGCATCTTTGTTTCTTTAAATCTCTTTACACCGCATGAAGTTGCCAGATTTTAGATACCCACTTTCATTTCATGGTAATGTTCATTGAGAAGTACATAAAATAAGTCAAAGAGAAAAATGATTGGCATTGAATGATGAGTTAGTTGTAGCATGTAAAGAACCGAAGTTTTCAACAGGGTCAAAAAAATCTCTTTTCATTTCTTGATAACGCTCAATCTAAAGTACATCAACCATCTCAAGCAAGATTATCATTGAAGCTTGTAAGCATGTTCTAGTTCTTACCTTTCCTCTGATTGATTGTGCGGAATGGTAGATTCAGGTTGCATGAACCTTAAGGGCTTTCTTATGTTCCTTTTGGGTCTCTCCATACTGGCTGTAACAAGGCGAGATGTAAATAGATAGGGTGCCATAACCCATCGCAAAGTGGAATACGACCGGCATTCTAAGTCTGTAGCCAAACATTGCGAACAAATGGAGAAAAGCTAGTGTCTGAAACTGCCGCTCTGAAATGTAACAGAAAGACACGGAACGTTACACGAAACGGAACGTTACCAAATCATTCAAACATGACTTTGAAGTACTTCCCCACCGAGTTCGACATCGCCATTTGAGGACAGCATTTCTCCCAGAAATGTTCAACACGTCTCGAAGAAACTAGATCTCAATCACATCTAGGACTCGAGCAACGTACCAAAGAGTAGTCTAGAAGTATGCTTTGACACTGCCGCATTCCAACCTTCAAATTAAGATTCCGAACTTCATTCTCATCTCACAGTGATGCGGTTTGCGCCATTTGAACGAGAAGATATTGCGCATCAAACACGTCCCAGGGCCTACAACTCTCGCCGCAGTGTGGCGCGAAAAAATCGGGAGATTCAAATGTAACGTCCCGCAAAAACAGACACGGAGGACATATTTCGATCAAAAACTAGGGTGTATCAGAAATCGTTAGGGATACTTTTGGTATCGTCTTCGGATAGAAATTGTAACTAAATTTGCGTAGCTGTTCTCAGAATTCTTCTAGACGGCGTATGAACTGAGAAATGTATCTAAAGTTCAAGTTTCCGGGCGGGGGACACGCCGGAACGTTACAAAATGACCCTTTGGGAAAGTTTTCCGGTACTTCTGGTATGTTTAATTGGGCATGTGTAAGGAGAAATGAGTCCGTGGCGTTCAGTTCTTCAAAAGAGTAACTCCACCCCAAGGTGGACCGAGATCTGGGATTGGGTCACGGATTCGGTTCAAACTTTGTGGGTTCAATAGGTACCACTAGGACTTATCAACCCTAAAAGGAAAGTTGGCTAGCTCAAATAGAACCTGAGATATTTGCATTTTTCTAAATTTGACTAATTTAGCGTAAAAATGTCGCTTTCTGAATTTTTTATGGTAAAAGTTGTTCGCTTAGTTCTGGCTTGCATTTCTTCTTTCTAGTCATAAAAAAAGGAGAAAAATGGTGGTAGGCCAAGTTTTGTACGTTGCTTGGTTTGGCCTAATCGAGCAATTTTGTCGAATTCATCGAAACTCTCATACCCAAAATACTCCACCTTGGATTTGACCCTGGTACGTCTCATTTCACTTCTTTTACTCTAATAAACAATTGCTATATAGTCCCTAGCACCAACAATTCCATTTGAGCCCGAAAAATCAGGAACACTATTTTCCAATTTTCTACTTTGACCTATTTTGGGCGCTTTTGTCAAGATTAGGGCTTCTACATGATCTTGGGTGACAGGAAAGATCCTCCCTGCCCTCAATTAAGATAGTATCAACACAAACAAAGAGACCCCAACTCAAGGTGCATTAAAAATTGATAAGGAAATTGTTTCGAGCAAATTTTGCAAGTGTACGAGGGGTGTGAGGAATTTAAATCGGAGGAAAATGTAATGCTTTAGCCAAAAGTGGATTTGTGGTTCATTAGTTAGCTTTCTCAAGTAGGTTTGGTGCCCTTTCAACCATGAGAATGTTCCTCCATGACAGTCAGTGTCTATACCCAGATTTGGTATAGGGTTGTTGGACTTGCAATTTTAACGCATTAACAAAGTAATGATCCATTTATTTAGGTTGTTTGCAATGCATAAGCTGAGCCTCCTAGTCTCAACTCATCTGGCTGGTCTAAAAAATTAACAAACCAAATGAAACCAGGCTCAGTCATTGAGACTAAGCGGTTGAACTTACACGTTGCAAACAACTGGATTAATGGATCGTTACTTTGTTAATGCGTTGAAATCGTATGTCCAACAACCCTATACCAAAACAGGGTTTTAACACTGATTATCAAGGAGGAACATTCTCATGGTTGAAAGGGCACCAAACCTACTTGAGAAAGCTAACTAATGAACCACAAATCCACTTGTGGCTAAAGCATTACATTTTCCTCCGATTTAAATTCCTCACACCCCTCGTACACTTGCAAAATTTGCTCGAAACAATTTCCTTATCAATTTTTAATGCACCTTGAGTTGGGGTCTCTTTGTTTGTGTTGATACTATCTTAATTGAGGGCAGGGAGGATCTTTCCTGTCACCCAAGATCATGTAGAAGCCCTAATCTTGACAAAAGCGCCCAAAATAGATCAAAGTAGAAAATTGGAAAATAGTGTTCCTGATTTTTCGGGCTCAAATGGAATTGTTGGTGCTAGGGACTATATAGCAATTGTTTATTAGAGTAAAAGAAGTGAAATGAGACGTACCAGGGTCAAATCCAAGGTGGAGTATTTTGGGTATGAGAGTTTCGATGAATTCGACAAAATTGCTCGATTAGGCCAAACCAAGCAACGTACAAAACTTGGCCTACCACCATTTTTCTCCTTTTTTTATGACTAGAAAGAAGAAATGCAAGCCAGAACTAAGCAAACAACTTTTACCATAAAAAAATCAGAAAGCGACATTTTTACGCTAAATTAGTCAAATTTAGAAAAATGCAAATATCTCAGGTTCTATTTGAGCTAGCCAACTTTCCTTTTAGGGTTGATAAGTCCTAGTGGTACCTATTGAACCCACAAAGTTTGAACCGAATCCGTGACCCAATCCCAGATCTCGGTCCACCTTGGGGTGGAGTTACTCAAAATGAAAAAAACCGCACCGAAAAAAGTTGAAATTTGACGATGCTAGGTCAAAAAGACACGAAAGTGCCCCTTATTTTGGCAACTGCTCTTATAACCGGTTACAGAAAGCGTGGTAGTCCCACGGAGGCAATGGCCCTGTGCGCGAGGCTAGCTGCGGCCCGCTGTGTCAGAAATTCAGTTGCCTCAACACGTAAACACGCGTGGATGGCTAGCCAGAGGCAACATCAGAGGGGTTAGGTGGGTTTTAGCGTAATGGGCGGTCTATGCGAGAGGGTGCTCTAACGGGAAAGTGCACTCCTTGTTTCGCTTTCCGAAAGATGCTCCGTTGCGAAAAAAGTGGTTGGCGGCAATAGGGAGACCGGCCTGGGTTCCTGACGACGGAGCACGCGTCTGTGACGTAAGTTTTGGTTTAGTTTCTGCATTCGGAGTGCATTTGAACGAACTCTTTTGTGATCTTCACTCTTCGTTTCAGGCGCACTTTTTGCCTCTCTAGATCAACACGAAGACTGGTCGCCCCTTTCCTGAGGTAGTTCCTCAGGTCTCTGCTCCTGTGCTGAGGCTCCTCCTGAAACATCACACTGTGACCATCCATACGCCAGAACTGCAAGTGAACACTGTAGAGTCCACGGGAGGGTGGCGAACGACGCGCAGTGCCGGCTCGTCACCTCCCTCCTTATCCTCATCACTGATGGCCAGCACGCTGATAAACTTCAACGCACACGGACTTCGGCCCCGCCTAGCAGAGCTACGAGACCTCGCCCGCCGATGCCCCGACTTCAAACTTACGGAATTCAAGAAACCCGACTAACCGACCCGCAATCTGCTGGGATCGTCATTCCGGGCTTCCACGCAGTGTCCACGCCCAGCCTCCAGGGAGCGGCCGAACCGAAAGCACGTACGCGCCGCTCCGCGCCGGCCCGCGTCGGCCCGGGACCGCACCGACTCGCGCGCGCCGCCCGCCTACAGTGTAGTGCCGCGATCTCATGCCGCCAAATCGCGCTAGTGACGCTCTCAGTGAATAGTAACAGTGATAAGTGACAACGACAGTGCTTAGTGACGCTACGGTGCCTAGCCTGAAGTGCCACCGCTCCGGCGCACGCGCGGCGTGCGCCCTTCCCATCGGCGTGTGTACCCGCCAGGATGACCCCGTGAACCCGCTCCGCGCCCGCGACCCCCGTCGGCGCCGCTCACCCTACGGCGAGCCACCACCGTGGGCCCTCCCCCGGCCGCCCCGACGGCCCGATGGCCTCCATGAGTGTCTCAGTGTACCCCCAGTGCGTCCCAGTGCCTCCCCAGTGACCCCCCGCGCTCCCTGCGCCAGTGCCGCCCCCACACACTCCCAATTTTCTACTGAGAAATGCCGTGCTGTCATAATACTAAGCTAATTCTCAGTACTCTACGACACAAATCTATCATAATACAAAGAAATTTGTTTGTAATACTAAGAAACTGGTCATAAGTTACTGAGAACCCCTCACCATACGTTACTACCTTCGCTGTGCTGTCATAATACTAAGCTTTTTGTTCGTATTACGAAGAAAAAGCTCAGTAGGATCTTGGGAGTGCAGTGCTCCCAGTGCTCCCTGTGCCTACCCCCATCAGCGCATGGCTCCGCGGCCTCCCGTCAGCCATGCCTAACAACTGCGCCCAAAAACGCTCTAAAAGTGCGGACGGCCGCGCCCCCAAGCACCTGCGCGAAAGCTCCCTCCACGAAGAAGACTTCTACTCCCCGGACATCTCCCCGTTCGGGTCCCGCTCCAACCTCAACATGGACATGGACGACGCCCTTGCCGACGACATCGCCGAGCCCCAGCAGCCGACGGCGCCCCTCCCGTGGCCGGGTGATTCCGTGCGTAGGGGGTCATTTCAGGTCACCGGGGCCTTGTGCCTGAAATGAGGTTGATTTGGTAGCTTGGGCAATTCAAATTTGTTTTACTAAACGAAGACCATGTCCTCATGTGGATAAGTCGATCTAACTTTTGTTTATCTGGGTTTCGTAAGCTGCTAAAGTGTCGTTTTGTAAGTTCCGTCATGGTCACCAACACCTATAAGACAACATTGCCATGCTGCAGTATATGACTCAGCCACATCAAAAGAAAACTGGCTATTTCACTCTCTCCCCTGACTTATTCTTCACAAAATTACGGAGGGTGACCTTTGTATCATCACTTGTTGAACCCGAAACAGCCTTTGGGAAAATGTCCACCGTGTGACCATGTGACTTATGCTGTTTTTACAAATGACGGTCTACTGGGGTTCCTTTTCATTTTAGAAACTCGCGACCACTTGGGATCGAAAGAACATAAACACTTCCAGAAGCCCGTGCCCACGGGACCTGGGGCGGTCAAACGACGCTTCCAGGCCGTCAGAAGAGTTCAAAACGGTAAGGGTGTAAAAATGGATGTAAATTCCGTTTCGGGCCGTAGCTCCTCCATCTGAGGGAGAAAGTTCCCACAACCTTCGCTGAAAAATGCTATTTTGGATGCTGAAAATGACACCGTCAACAGTTTTTACCTATCTTGTAACCCAGCGGTTCAGGAGACTAAAAACTTCGCTTTGTAAATTCCGTAATCTGTAACTTCCGTCATTATTTCTGTAAATTCCGCCGTATTTCATAGGGAGTGAAAATAAAAGTCAACTTGTAGCGCTGCCACGCTCAGAGGGGTACTGTGGGGTACTATGTATGCCATCTACACCAAATTTAGCCCCTAAAGTTGAACTTTAAAAAAGAACATTTGGTACATCCAAAATGACCCCCTACGCACGGAATCACCCGGCCGTCCCCGCGCCCGGCAGGCGTACCCAAACCACCGCCGGTATGCGTCGATTACCCCAGCGAGGCGCTAATCGACCTACTGCCCCGACTGCAGAAGGGACTTCGCTACCAGCTCCAGGCGAACTCCAAGCACACATACCTCGAGCTAGTGACGTTCGACGAAACGGACCACGAACTACTCAAAGTGAACATCGTGGCAGACGGCCAGGGCGACCAGTTACAGTGGCACACGTTCACTGCGCCGTCCCGCCGCCAGCTGCGCGTGGTTGCCACACCACTGCCCAGAAGCTACACCGAGGACGACATCCGGGGCGCCCTCGTGAAGGCAGGACTCCCAGAGCCCCTCCTAAGCAGACTTCCCCAACGCACATTCCGCCGCAACCCGGACGGCACCCCCTCCACGAGTGTGACGCCGTCCCCCTCGGTCCTAGTTGGATTCCCTGCAAGCACAAAGCTAAACGAAGTTCGTAGAGTTAAAAACATCCTCCACTGCAACTTCAACTGGGAAGCGCCCCGCCCCCGGAAAAACAAAACCTCCGGACTCTGCCGCCGCTGCGGCAAGTCCGGCCATCTGGGCACCGGCTGCAACCGCGTGCCGAAATGCCTCACCTGCGCGAGCACTGAGCACAGCAAGGACAACTGCCCCGCCACCGCCGCCAAGCAGTGCACAGTGTGCCAGAGTCCCGACCACACCGCCGAAGATGTTCTGCAAGCCGTCGACACAGCGACCAACCGGCCATGCATCCTGCCCGTGTGCCCCAAACGGCAGCAACAAATCCGCGCGAAGCCGCCGTGGCCCGACAGGCCGCCTCCCGCGAAGCCGCGTCCCCTGCCGCCCCGTCGAGCCGCCGCGCTGGCGACAACCGTGACGACCGTGACAGCCGTGACGGCCGTGTCACAGCCCCCCCTCCACCACGTGTCCACATCCCGGGCTTCCGCGACGCCACTGCTCCACCACCCGGCCGGCCGCAGCGCACCGGCCTGTGGCGAATCCCTGGAAAGGCCAACGCCCCGAGCCACGCCACCACGCGCGCACCGCCTGGCACGAGGACCTACAGTGGGACAGCAACTCACCCCACCTCCCCCCTCCTCTCCCCAGCGCCGCAGCCACGCCGGGCCACCAGCCCACTGGCACACTGCCTACAGCAGAGCAACAGCCAGACCGGCGCTCCCAGGGCCCCCCGCCGCCCCCCCTCCCCACCATCACCGCCGCACCCCGAGTGGAGGACACAGAGGCCCAGAAGTACGCGAGAGACGCACTCGTCAGCCTCCTCACCAATCTCCGCAACGCGCCGCAGCTCCTCAACGGGTCCGTCTCGCCACTAGACCTCCCCTCCATCATCATCCGCGCCTGGGCCCAAATCTCAGCCGCCCCCACGCGGCATGAGCAGACCAGGCTCACCACCAACCTCCTTCTAAACATCATCGCCGATGGCCAGCACACTGCTTAGTTTTAATGCGCACGGTCTCAGACCCCGTCTCGCCGAACTCCGCGATCTCGCCCGCCGCTGCTCCGATTTCAAAGTCATTGGCATCCAAGAAACCAGACTCGCCGACCCACAAGCCACCGGCATCGCCATCCCAGGATTCCACGCGGTCTCGACGCCGTGCCAACCCGGCGCAACCACCGGCCTCACAGTTTACTTCCACCGGACTTCCACCACTCACTCCGCGAAGAAGTTTGCCCCCTCCCGCCCGATCTTCCATTCGAAGCAATCGCCATTCAAACTGCGATGACCGCCAACTACGATGATCACCGGCGCCCTGATACTCATCATCACAGTGTACCTCCCTCCCACCCGAGTCTTTCCCCGGGACAGCCTGCTCGCTCTCCTCAACTCGCAGCGCCGCGTCTCATCATGGGAGACTTCAATGGAAGAAATGCCAATATGAGGAAGTGACTAGTCGAGTTCTAAATTTCATAGGGGTGTTTGATTCAGGGGCCTGATACTAGGGGTACGCGCCGTTTAGTTTGGGCGCGTAGTAGGCGAGCGATGCGTCTGAACACATTCTTATAGGAGATGGCGAAGAATATGTGCAGAATAAGGCCAATACAGTGTCTTCCGTCACGAAAGGGCCGGAATTCATGTCTCTTACTGAAAACTGTAGGAAACAATGAGAAACTCAACTTTGAAATTTTGGTCACAAATTGGTAAATTTTAGGAAAAGTAAAGGTCGGGGATTAAATTGGAAGTCATTTTCGTGATCAGCACACCAAAAACTGCAGGAAACTTTGTAAAACTCGACTAAAAAATTTTTGGTCCAAAATTGGTAAATTTTTGGAAAAAGTAAAGGTCTGAGATGAAATTGGAAGTCATTTTCGTGATCAGCACACCAAAAACTGCAGGAAACTATGTAAAACTCGACTCAAAAATTTTGGTCCAAAATTGGAAAATATTTGGAAAAGTAAAGGTCTGGGATTAAATTGGAAGTCTTTTTCGTGATCAGCACACCAAAAACTGCAGGAAACTATGAAAAACTCGACTCAAAAATTTTGGTCCAAAATTGGTAAATATTTGGAAAAGTAAAGGTCTGGGATTAAATTGGAAGTCATTTTCGTGATCAGCACACCAAAAACTGCAGGAAACTATGTAAAACTCGACTCAAAAATTTTGGCCCAAAAATTTGGTAAATATTTGGAAAAGTAAAGGTCGGGGATTAAATTGGAAGTCATTTTCGTGATCAGCACACCAAAAACTGCAGGAAACTATGTAAAACTCGACTCAAAAATTTTGGTCCAAAATTGGTAAATTTTTGGAAAAGTAAA
Source organism: Thrips palmi (assembly GCF_012932325.1). Taxonomy (NCBI): domain Eukaryota; kingdom Metazoa; phylum Arthropoda; class Insecta; order Thysanoptera; family Thripidae; genus Thrips; species Thrips palmi. The sequence goes on along the minus strand of NW_023144625.1, from coordinate 3,509,692 downwards.
GGTCTGAGATAAAATTTGGAAGTCATTTTCGTGATCAGCACACCAAAAACTGCAGGAAACTATGTAAAACTCGACTCAAAAATTTTGGTCCAAAATTTGGTAAATTTTTGGGAAAAAGTAAAGGTCTGGGATGAAATTGGAAGTCATTTTCGTGATCAGCACCCCCCAAAACTGCAGGAAACTATGTAAAACTCGACTTCAAAATTTTGGTCAGAAATTGGTAAATTTTGGGAAAAGTAATGGTCTGGGATGAAATTGGAAGTCATTTTCGCAATTTCTAAGTGTGTTTCCTGTTCATTGTGTCGTAACATGAACCCTGACACTGTTACTCAGTCGAGTAACATTCAACAGCCAGCATTGAATTACTTAATACGATTCACAAATGCTTCAATTACCATTCGATATCTCCTTGTTATTGAACTTATGAATACACAATGTTATAAGTAATACCAAAAAAGCCTTTTATCTCCCTTGTATTTTAAACTAGTGGATAAAACTACATTGATTTATCTCAATTAATTAAAAAGAGACACATTTACAGGCAGGCTGATTGCAACTTCTTTACGGAGAAGACCTTCTGTCAGATCCAATGAATCGTTCTATTGAATTCAATGTCGAGCCCACTTATTGCTAAAAGCAAGTTAATCTTATTCATAATGATAGTCATGATGTGGTATTTAATCTTTAAAACAGTATAGCATAAGTATTTACCTAACATTCTGAATAAATTAAAAAGACAGCCAACTCAAACCATGACTGACACAAATTACCAGTTGTCGCAGACAATGTATGATGAAGTTAAAAGAATCGTCTCATGAAATCATATGACCAAGTCACTGAATCGTCACATTGAATCAGATGTCAATGTCAAACCATGTATGCGCTACTCTCACTCACCATATAGTTATCTTTAAGGTTAGTACTATAGTAAACTTACAGCATTGCAATGAAGCCTTTCCCCAGAGTCAGTGCCAAGAGTCAGCAAAGACTATTTATTTTGGCAAGATTAGTGTCTGGTTTGTACTTTTAGATTGTATTGATCTATTTTCTAACTGTTATTGAGCAAAGAAAAAAACTAAAAAGTATAATGTCTGAGAATAAAAATGGAAATACACTCTCAAAACTTAAAAAGACCAAATCATTCTTGCAATTATCAAACGATCAAACACACTCCACTGACTAAAACTTTTCCCCCTGTGGGGGGGAGGGGAGGGGGCGAACGGACGGACGAAACGCGTAATAATTGTCACTTTCTTTTTCCGTATTTCACTGTGTTGACACTCCGGAGGGGTTTCAATCATTCTAGAATATCGAAAAACTAAGACCGAACTCACTTCTAAGCCCTTCTCCTCTCTATTTTGTTATAATTGCCAATGTTTTGCCAGTCCCGTATTTGAGAGCCGCGGCCGCCAGTATGAAAAATTGCTATATATGCTGCCAACCTAACCACGCTAAGAACCTAATTCAAAAAGATGTTTTGAATATTTCAAACGGTAGTAATCGTGAATATAAGATAAACTCCCCCTGTGGGACCTTTAGGGGATGTTCGGTGCAAAATTTGGTAACTATTAGTGTTGTAGTTGCTGAGAAACGTGAGCGTGTACGCTACAGACAGACAGACAGACAGACGCACGACCAGTCACTTTTTGGAGCGCCCAAACACGGCAAGGGCTCGCTATCGCTCGCCAATAAATACTTTACCTATCTGCGTATGGTGGTTATTACGGATGCACATTTTGCTATCAAAAGGCAGAGCATTTCAGATACATACGGTGCAGGTTTACCGTGGTGGAGACGCTATCACCATAACATAAAAATCTGCGCGTGGTCTCATTCGATTCATCGCGTCATTTTCTACAAGATGAGATCATCAGAAGTTTTCGTCCATGTATTTTCCCCAAAAACCCCAAGAAAGAACTGTTTTTTTAGGGGGGGGGGGAGAATGACATAATGGTTCCAGTCTCTAAAAAAAATGCTTCTTAAATTTCATAATCTGGATTTGAAGTTATTTGTAGAACAATGGATCTTAAATTTCATATCCAAAAAGTTCTTAAATTTCATAACTTGCTGTTCTAAACTTTCAGAAGTGGTTTATGAAATGTAAGAACTAGTTTATTAATTTTTTAGAATCAATTGGTTTTGTAAATTCACATTTGGTTCTGAATCTCTACAACCAAAATTATGAAACATGATAATATTTTTATTACTGCCCACAAAATGTATAAAAAAAAAATAATTAAATAAAACCTTTATCCCTTTCTTAATGAATATGTTACAAATGATGAAATCTAAGAAAGGTATGATTTCTTTTCACACTCAGTATTATAGCAAATCGTTGCAGCTGGCCAACGGAAATAAGCATTGTACTGTAGTGCAGTCGACGCTGTTAACAGTCAGAGGCGCAGCAGTGCATAAGATCCAGATGCACTTTAGGGAAACTCGGTCGACACGCAGAAACTACTTTGGGGACGAGGATGAAAGAGGAGAAGCGAATTGATATAATACGCCACCCCCCACGTTCATCGCCCGTCCCTACAGTTAAGAAGATGGAATAACAGCACTCAGTAACACCGCTTTTGGCGAAAACACGTCCTTTTTCCGAGGGTCGCCAAAATAGCTTGTAACTCTTGAACACGAGTGGTGGCTGTTCGGCACCACAAGCAACACTTTAACTGCCCCCTCTACGCACTACGCGCACTAACGGTACAGCGAAACAAAATTGATGACGCGAATTTGCGGTGACGCGGACGCGAACTGGATACGATGTGCACAGCACTGGAGACAAAGACACACTAAAAGTGACGCAGTGTCGCCGAAATCCCCTGTGGCCGAGGGATTACGCGACCCTTTGCCGGGCACAGGTAGCTTCGGCCGGCCGGCGAGCGGTGATTTTCCGTGGAGGCAGCGCCGCCGACTCGGCACCCTACGGCTCGGCTCGGGGCGGCTCGGCTCGCCTCGGCCGGCTCGGGGCGGCTCGGCTCGGCTCGGCCGGCTCGGCTCGGCTCGGCCCGGAGGACGGTGGCCGGTCAGGCATTGCAAGGGACGCGATTTGCAGCCTCTTGGGAAATACTACACACAAATTTTGAACATGCATTAACTGGAGCATGCCTGCAAGTACGCTCCAACAAGCGCATGCCCGCCAAGCATGCACTAACTAGTGCATCATGCCATGTACACGCGAACTGAAGCAGACAGCTCTCCATACCTCTCATTAATGTAATAACTGTATGCACTAAAAAGTAGTAGGCATACGCTAGCGCTCATGTTGCGACACCTTCCCGTTACTTGCGCTTGGAGATGACCGCAGGTCAACTGCTTTTGTCACACCGGTCCGACATTCTCAACCTTCATCCTATTCTGGAGAGCAATTGGAGTTTGTTGATGATAGTTTTGTGAGTATTTGTGCAACATCAGGTTGTAGTTGCATGTTCTACTCTTAGGGTAGATGTAAATTTTTCATTGCTTATTTCTTGCCATAATGGTGTTTTAGGTTTATTGTAATCTGTGTTTGCAGAAGCCTGGTACCCATCCAATCATTTTGCTGAACTCCTCTGCCAACTCAGCACGCAATGACGCTATGGAAGAGGTTCGTATCATGCTTCCCAGCTCCACTTGTAATACTCCGGTGATAAGTTTTAGAAATTATCAAAGGTGTGCGTTCCTAGCTTCCAGGTGACAAGCAATCCGCTGTCATTGTCCAGCCTTACAGTTGGGCAAGAAATTGTGTGTTATTTGGAGGGTGGCGATTCAGCATTGTGCCACACCATCAACCCCACAGACTGCACAGCTGGATATGGACAATGTATCCTCTACACACTCAACAGAACAGCACACTGTCGGAGGTATTAAAATAAGTGAAGAGGATTACTACAAGCGGCTCCCAACAGATATCGGGCCCAGTGTGAGTAACTTGCTGTGTTTTGATTTCAGATCATCAAGTAAGACCAATTTCAAATTTTTTATTTAGTAGTGCTCGAGCAGCCAAGGCAGGGAAAGATGGAGACTCAGTATTTTTTAAGGATATACTGGGCCTTCAGCACGATGGCAAACTGCCGGAACCTGCCAATAGAAGTCTGTCTGGGACTGCAAGTTCCAACCCCTCCATCAGACAGCTGCCACAAAGCCTGTCACGCTGCTCCGATTTCAAAGTCATTGGCATCCAAGAAACCAGACTCGCCGACCCACAAGCCACCGGCATCGCCATCCCAGGATTCCACGCGGTCTCGACGCCGTGCCAACCCGGCGCAACCACCGGCCTCACAGTTTACTTCCACCGGACTTCCACCACTCACTCCGCGAAGAAGTTTGCCCCCTCCCGCCCGATCTTCCATTCGAAGCAATCGCCATTCAAACTGCGATGACCGCCAACTACGATGATCACCGGCGCCCTGATACTCATCATCACAGTGTACCTCCCTCCCACCCGAGTCTTTCCCCGGGACAGCCTGCTCGCTCTCCTCAACTCGCAGCGCCGCGTCTCATCATGGGAGACTTCAATGGAAGAAATGCCAATATGAGGAAGTGACTAGTCGAGTTCTAAATTTCATAGGGGTGTTTGATTCAGGGGCCTGATATAAATACTTTACCTATCTGCGTATGGTGGTTATTACGGATGCACATTTTGCTATCAAAAGGCAGAGCATTTCAGATACATACGGTGCAGGTTTACCGTGGTGGAGACGCTATCACCATAACATAAAAATCTGCGCGTGGTCTCATTCGATTCATCGCGTCATTTTCTACAAGATGAGATCATCAGAAGTTTTCGTCCATGTATTTTCCCCAAAAACCCCAAGAAAGAACTGTTTTTTTAGGGGGGGGGGAGAATGACATAATGGTTCCAGTCTCTAAAAAAAATGCTTCTTAAATTTCATAATCTGGATTTGAAGTTATTTGTAGAACAATGGATCTTAAATTTCATATCCAAAAAGTTCTTAAATTTCATAACTTGCTGTTCTAAACTTTCAGAAGTGGTTTATGAAATGTAAGAACTAGTTTATTAATTTTTTAGAATCAATTGGTTTTGTAAATTCACATTTGGTTCTGAATCTCTACAACCAATATTATGAAACATGATAATAGTTTCATTACTGCCCACAAAATGTATAAATAAAAAATAATAATAAATAAAACCTTTATCCCTTTCTTAATGAATATGTTACAAATGATGAAATCTAAGAAAGGTATGATTTCTTTTCACACTCAGTATTATAGCAAATCGTTGCAGCTGGCCAACGGAAATAAGCATTGTACTGTAGTGCAGTCGACGCTGTTAACAGTCAGAGGCGCAGCAGTGCATAAGATCCAGATGCACTTTAGGGAAACTCGGTCGACACGCAGAAACTACTTTGGGGACGAGGATGAAAGAGGAGAAGCGAATTGATATAATACGCCACCCACACGTTCATCGCCCGTCCCTACAGTTAAGAAGATGGAATAACAGCACTCAGTAACACCGCTTTTGGCGAAAACACGTCCTTTTTCCGAGGGTCGCCAAAATAGCTTGTAACTCTTGAACACGAGTGGTGGCTGTTCGGCACCACAAGCAACACTTTAACTGCACTCTACGCACTACGCGCACTAACGGTACAGCGAAACAAAATTGATGACGCGAATTTGCGGTGACGCGGACGCGAACTGGATACGATGTGCACAGCACTGGAGACAAAGACACACTAAAAGTGACGCAGTGTCGCCGAAATCCCGTGTGGCCGAGGGATTACGCGACCCTTTGCCGGGCACAGGTAGCTTCGGCCGGCCGGCGAGCGGTGATTTTCCGTGGAGGCAGCGCCGCCGACTCGGCACCCTACGGCTCGGCTCGGGGCGGCTCGGCTCGCCTCGGCCGGCTCGGGGCGGCTCGGCTCGGCTCGGCCCGGAGGACGGTGGCCGGTCAGGCATTGCAAGGGACGCGATTTGCAGCCTCTTGGGAAATACTACACACAAATTTTGAACATGCATTAACTGGAGCATGCCTGCAAGTACGCTCCAACAAGCGCATGCCCGCCAAGCATGCACTAACTAGTGCATCATGCCATGTACACGCGAACTGAAGCAGACAGCTCTCCATACCTCTCATTAATGTAATAACTGTATGCACTAAAAAGTAGTAGGCATACGCTAGCGCTCATGTTGCGACACCTTCACAGTTACTTGCGCTTGGAGATGACCGCAGGTCAACTGCTTTTGTCACACCGGTCCGACATTCTCAACCTTCATCCTATTCTGGAGAGCAATTGGAGTTTGTTGATGATAGTTTTGTGAGTATTTGTGCAACATCAGGTTGTAGTTGCATGTTCTACTCTTAGGGTAGATGTAAATTTTTCATTGCTTATTTCTTGCCATAATGGTGTTTTAGGTTTATTGTAATCTGTGTTTGCAGAAGCCTGGTACCCATCCAATCATTTTGCTGAACTCCTCTGCCAACTCAGCACGCAATGACGCTATGGAAGAGGTTCGTATCATGCTTCCCAGCTCCACTTGTAATACTCCGGTGATAAGTTTTAGAAATTATCAAAGGTGTGCGTTCCTAGCTTCCAGGTGACAAGCAATCCGCTGTCATTGTCCAGCCTTACAGTTGGGCAAGAAATTGTGTGTTATTTGGAGGGTGGCGATTCAGCATTGTGCCACACCATCAACCCCACAGACTGCACAGCTGGATATGGACAATGTATCCTCTACACACTCAACAGAACAGCACACTGTCGGAGGTATTAAAATAAGTGAAGAGGATTACTACAAGCGGCTCCCAACAGATATCGGGCCCAGTGTGAGTAACTTGCTGTGTTTTGATTTCAGATCATCAAGTAAGACCAATTTCAAATTTTTTATTTAGTAGTGCTCGAGCAGCCAAGGCAGGGAAAGATGGAGACTCAGTATTTTTTAAGGATATACTGGGCCTTCAGCACGATGGCAAACTGCCGGAACCTGCCAATAGAAGTCTGTCTGGGACTGCAAGTTCCAACCCCTCCATCAGACAGCTGCCACAAAGCCTGTCACGCCAGAAAAAATGCAAGACGCCACTGGTATGCTGTTTTATCCGCCTCATCAAGAACCTATATAGCCCCAATCCGACTGACTCACTCACTCACTCACTCACTCATAGAAATGTTTGGGGTCAAGGAGTGGTCGTAGAGACTTGCGGTTTTTTCCATTCGATTCCAAATTTTATGGGAAAATTGGGAAAAATCCCAAAAGATGAAAATTTCTCACCGTTTCCGAGCAAACCCACTTTATCTTCAAAAAAGGGGACCAAATTCCTTACCGTTTCCGAGCAAACCTACTCAATCTTCAAAAAAGGGGACCGACCGACTAAAAATTTTTATTCGCCCCATCGGTAGGTCTGGTCCAGACATTTCCGAAACTGTGCCGCAATGTGGTGCCCGTCACCGGCAACATCCTCAAAAACGATTCAATAGGCCTAAATTCAACAAAATCCACTATCTTCAAAACAAGCTAGGGCCCGCCCTTCCGTCGAACCGAGTTGCCAGCTCCGCTTCGCTGCGCCGGCAACTCGGTTCGACAGGGGGCCGGCCCAGCTTGGCCTGCCGGCGGCCTTTTCTCGGGCCTTCGGCCCTCGCATCAGACCCAACTTGGCCAACTTCGGCCCGCTCGCATCACACACACTGTGAGCGGGTAAAGCAAAGTTATCGATGTACCATCGTGACTTAGGCCCGCCCTTCTATTCACAATATGCAATAGTCCTTACACTTTTTACTACTGTCCTTAGAATATGCCCATTTCATTTGTCTCTTCGCCCTCATTCCGAAAATACCCATAATTGCCATGCTACTGCAACTCCTTGCAATAGAGGCACAGCAGGAGCGCAAAACGAGTTCGTCGCACTTTTTCCCATAACTCTTGAAGGCGGGCTCCTGGACCCCCCTTCCGACCCCTCGTTGAAGAGGTCTTGCCAAGACCTATCGAAAACTTAAGTAAAAATTTTCAGTCGGTCGACCCCCTCTTTTCAAGATCCTGATGGGACTAATAGACGAAGTCGGGCTCCTGGACCCCCTTTCCGACCCCTCGTTGAAAAGGTCTTGCTGAGACCAATCGAAATCTGCAATAATTTTTTTTAGTCGGTCGACCCCCTTTTTTGAAGATCCTGATGTGACTAATAGATGAAGTCGGGCTCCTGGACCCCCTTTCCGACCCCTCGTTGAAAAGGTCTTGCTGAGACCAATCGAAATCTGCAATAAATTTTTTTAGTCGGTCGACCCCCTTTTTTGAAGATCCTGATCTGGCCAAGTTGTAAAAGCGGCCGATGGGGTCGGGACCAGGTCCATTCATCTTGTCTCGTCGCCCCGATTCCAAAAATACCCCTATGTGCCCTGCTAGCACCAATAATGGCGCAAATCCCCCTCCCGCTCATGTAAACCATGATGCACCTGCAGCAGCCCTTGTGCGACCCGGACGGGATTTGCACCACCGGATTATTTGTTTGGACGGTACTCCTGAAGTACACTTCAAATCTGGTTACTCTAGCTCAACTCCTTCCTTGTACACAGACGCCAACAACAACAACAACAACAACGACAACAACAACAACACACAGACACAAAGGCAAATGCATAGGCCCTCCCCCTATTTTTTGAATAGAAGGGCGGGCCAAAAAGGGGACCGACCGACTAAAAATTTTTATTCGCCCCATCGGTAGGTCTGGTCGAGACATTTCCGAAACTGTGCCGCAATCGGGTCCCCGTCACCGGCAACGTCGATAGGGGAAGTTGCCAAAATTGTGGGTCCTTTTGGCTCCTAAAAAAATGAAAAAAATATCTCGTTCTAAATTTTTTTTAGTATTTTTCCTGTATTTTAGGGGTCATTCTAAACGCATTTCCGAAGGAGGCCAGAATTTTTTCGCACTTCGATTTTTCCCCTATACTTTACATGGGGGAATGGCACGGAAGTTACCGAAAATGTGCATGGCACGGAAGTTACATCATCAAACAAACCGTGAAAACGGACCAACCCGTTCACCAAATCGAACGGGTGTCTCGCCTAAAGTTTAAAAGACGTGAAAGCGCAAAATGGCCAGGTGGACCGAAGTCGATAGGTCGAGTAGCAAGCTCGCTATTGATGACACGGAATGTTACACTCAAACCTGACACATGCCGGATTTTTACCTTCGATGGTCTAGCTAGCCGGAATGGAGCCCTCCAGCGAAAATCCGCCTACCGCGCTGGAAAGAGGAAACCGTGCTGCTGATTCTGGACGCTGAGCCGAACTTTTCCCGCTACAGGTTCGGCGCTGAGGCGCGAAACTAAAGCTGACGATGTTTGAAATCCAGTACACGGTGGACATTTTTTCATCCAATAAAGCAGGAGGTGAGAGTCACTGGAAGAAATTGCTATCCAAGGGTGTCATAAAGGGTTGCCAACGGAACAAAAGGCTGTTCGCGGATTTGCTCTCCGACAAATAGTTCAGGAGATTTTCGCCTTGGAACACGGACTTTTTGGACAATGGACAGCACGGAAGTTACATTTTGCCCAGTTTTGGCCTGTTTTGACAGGGAAATGCTTGACCTGCATGCTCCGTTAGTGGGTGGGATAGCAGGGGAGATGAAGCCCAATCATAGGAATCAAACCGCAGGTCGATACGTTGAAAAATAAGGAAACTGTGGCCCAAAGACACAAAAGGACCCACAATTTTGGCAACTTCCCATAGGTCAAGTCGAGACATTTCAGAAACTATGCCGCAATCAGGCCCCGTCACCGGCAACGTCCTCAAAATCATCAATCAAGAACCTACATAGCCCCAACCCGCCTGACTGACTCACTGACTCACTCACTCATAGAAATGTTTAGGGTCAAGGGGTGGTCGTAGAGACTTGCGGTTTTTTCCATTCACCTCTATCCTTGTCAAAGCAGTCTTCAATATTTTCCGGACCTTGTATGCACCCATTGACTGCCACAGTAGCCAATGCAATTCAAGCTATCTATTTGGGCAGTAAAAGTAGCTTAATTATATGGTCAAAAGCTGTTAAATAGACCTTTCAAAGAAGCAGTACATTTACTTAATTAGAAAATTTGCCTCTGGTCACCACGGACTTACTGAAAATACTTCGGCACGCGCCCCACACATGCGGGGGTCTGGGGGCGGAGCCCCCAGCGAGCAGCGCGAGTTGATCTTTAACACTAGAACCGCGGAAGGGGTCAATTTGACCCCTTTTAATTTTCGTCATAAATTTTTCTGACTTATTTTTTTCTTCTCGGATTTGGGGCTTTTTGACTTTTTATAAATACCAGAAAAGAACATTTGAGTGAAATTTCGGCGCTGTCGGACCATTTTTGTAGGCGTAGGACAACAATATACCTAGAACCGCGGCAGGGGTCATTTTGACCCCTGTATTGTTTGCACTCAGGAAGTTCGAATTTTGGCAATAAAAAAGCGTCACAAGCGTCAATTTTAGTGGTGAATCATTTGGGAGTGCTATGGACTGCCCTGGGAGACCTAACTTGGCCAACGGCGTAGGCGACCCGCCGAGCAAACGCCTAAATGTATGCAAGATGCGTGTGTTCCGCGTAAGGTATCTGTCTGTAGAATAAAAAAATCTCATTCAACGAACGTTAAGGAAAGTAGATGATACTCGTTTGGTTTTCTTCGAGGTAGTAGTTCGGGCTTTTTTATAACTGTGTATGAGATAAATAGATAGCCCAATAATATACATGGACCTAAGCGAGCTGGCCAATGTCGGTGCGAGCCGAGCTGTGGCTTGCACCGGACGAGCCGTGAGACATTATTGCTGTTCTATGCGCACTGTACGCGGGGACAGGGGATTGTTGGCCGGTGCCGCTCGCGCTGTACCCGCGAGGTATTGTCGATGTTTCGAGCAGACTGCCTGCCATGCGACACTCACGATCCCGCCCGGCAGCCACCACCCTAATATTATTGTATTATTGTTAGGATACCGCTTGGTTTCTGGACTCAGCAGTAAAAGCACGGTGACACCTTTATGTGTCTAATAGTTTTAGATACGTTTCAAGTGTAAAGGTATCATCTGGTAAAAAATCTACGTCACTTAGTACCCATCCCCACACTGAATAACAGGAAAAGTTGCCATATACATCGGCAACTTTCGCCCGCCCCGTACATTGAGGAATGTATTAATTTCGCCTATTTTTAATCCGGACGGGACTTGAACCTGAGTCTGGGGTCAAAATAGATGTTTTTAGATCAGCATAAATTAGATCAGCACCCTCATACACATCAACAACAATGCAAAAACTCAAATAAAAAGAATGTTCTAAATGAACCCCACTGGGATTTGAACCCGGGTTCAAACCTCTCCGATTCGCTTGAAACTGGCTACCGTTGGTTTAGTCTCGTCGCCCCGATTCCAAAAATTTCCCTGCATGCTCTTCTAGCTGTATCCGTTACCGAAATCCTCCTCGACCTAAGGTAGACCATGATGCACCTGCAGCAGCGCCCCCGGGGCTCGGATCGAATTTGCTGGCAGCGGGCGGTTCTTAAGGGTCACCCAAGTAGGCTGCATATCAAATTTGGTCAAGATCGGACCACGGGAAGTCCTCAGACGGACAAACGAACGGACGGACACACAGCATGGATCATACTCCGCCCCTCCGTCATTTTTTTAACAAAAAATACAAGGGACGGGCCAAAAATGGTAGAAAAGGAGCAAAACAGGTTATTCGTGCCATGCGGGTTGCCTACCTTTGGCCTTTTAAAGCCCTACATAATTCAAAATATCATTGTTGATCTCAGATACATCATTTTACATCGTTAAGGGCCCATAACATGAGCAAAATAAGAAAAATACGGGCAGAAAAAATGGGGGGTCAAAATGACCCCTTCCGCGGTTCTAGGTATACGAAAAAGTCAGCGGTTCTAGTGTTAAACGAGGAATTACGTAGTACATTTTATGAATACGACTAAACCAGTTTCTCTTTTGTTAAAAAGTCAGACATACTGAAAATCAGGATCAGTGGATCCATACATGTGTGCTAGAGTCGGGACAGTAATTCCTATGAATTTTTTTTCAGAGGCGTTCGAGACTGTGTGCGCTTTGCCAGGGAAGGTGTTCACATTGAAGGACTTGGACAAGTCTTGGAGCACTACAGCGTCCTCTGGCTCAGCAAGAGAAAGCGGGAGGCCAACAAGTTCGGTGCGCCAAAACCGTCCACGGAAGCCGGCACGTTGCCGTGGAAGTGGCGCGAGGAGGCACAGACTCTACTGAACAAGATGGAGAACAGGCGTTAATGACTAAGGACTATACTAATATTAATTCATGTATAAATTTGTTGCATTAAGGGGGGACATCACTCCAAAATGATCAAAAATTGCAACTTTTTTTTAATAGTTTATATTATAGACCATTCCTTTCTGCGTCAAATGGTAAAAACCGCATCCCGGAATTCAAAAAATTGCAGTTTTAGTAGGTTGTGCGCCGCAAACATGCATAGGGGAAAAGCCCAGTTTCCCCAACTTTGATCGCGTTTTTCTCGGAACATGAAATTGCAAACGGTTGCAGGCCTCTAGGGCGCAGTTTTTGAGCTACAACGGGGAGATTTAGCATGGAAGCTCCTACAATATGCCGCTATGGTGGGTAGCAAAATAATTTGCATTGGTCAATTTTTATTATTTTTTTAACGTTTAAAATTAAACAATTTTGTCCAAAAAAAGTTAACAATAATTTTTGGTCAATAACATACACAACTTAAAATGATTTTTTAAATGTGATTGAGGTACCCACCATAGCCAGACATCTCAGGAAGGCTGTCACCAAATTTCAATGTTCTAGGTCAAACCGTTTGGCGTCCAGCGCTGCAACAGTGCGAAATGGTCTAACCTAACGCTCAAAAATGTGTTTTCAGCGAAAGCGCTGTACTGCCCTGGCGGATTGACTTTGTGTTGTTTTATACTTTATCTGTTAAAATATGAACAATTTTTCTCTTTCCGTTTGGTTTTTATGACGTTTTTACAAAGGCACTGTTTTTGGAGTGATGTCCCCCCTTAAATTGGACAGATTTATGTGTAACTTTCGTTGTTTTATATTTGCATGCCCCGCGGCATGTGCGTTCCTTGATTCCTGTTTCGAGCTCTGATCATTTTTTGCAAAGGTGTCTATCACATAGTTTTGGGGGGATTGGTTTTCCCCACATAACTGATGAACCTTGACTAGTCATCTTGTCTCATGCTCATGAAATTTCCTGCCAATGAAATTATGTGGATATTTTCTCACATATGTTCGTGTATTCAAAATAAAGTGAAAGGGTAGTCAGTAACTGTAGGGGTTGTGCGGTGCAAGAGGCCAAGCTTTTCAGAGAAGACCATTGGCACTGCCTCGAGGCTAGACGAAAGACGGGTGAGTGTGTAGGTTTCGATCAAAGATTATATGAGTGTCGTCTTAAGTGGTTCAAACATTTTCTTTTTCTGCAGACCTATTACAGGACTTTTGTCTTGCCATTGCGGCTTTCATGACAAGGTGCAGCATGCAGATGTTCAATCTGGTTGGTGAGGTACGTGTGCTGCATTACTAGATGCAACTGCTTCTTTTCACAAAAACTGACACGTACTTAATTTTTAATTTCTTTCCTTTATAAGGTTGAGCCCATTACCGAGTATCCGGTATTGAGGATACTCCTTGGAGCCACTGGATCTATATTTGACAGAGATATGAGAATGGAGTCAGTATACAAGTATCAGGTGCTGTGCAGCAGCCCAGCTGATGATAATTTTACAGTGGCCGATGGGGTCGATGCTCTGATGTCATCACTCTTTCTGTTTGATCTACAATACCACCCAACGATGACAGCTGTGTGGCGGTTACGCTGGTGGAGGCGTTTGAACGCCTTCTGGCGGCAAACAGCCATCTCAAGTTATGAAAAACTAATATCTCAAAGAAGAACTACAAGAAAGTACACCACCTACAAGGCGGTGGTCTCTACAAAGAAAAACCCTGGCCTACATGCCTTGCGGCAGGCCATTCTCTTTTACACAAGAAGTCCCCCCCACCCCCCTGTGTGGCGATTCCTTGCGGAGATAGTGTATGGCTTCCCTATGAATAGAATAAACCACGCATGGGGGACAAAACAGTACGCACTGATCGGTATGCAAAAATTAGTTAATGCAATAGTGTAGTATTTGGCCCAATTTTTCCAACTGTTACACCTTCCTGCGTTCATAGTTAAGATTTATTTGGCCCCAAGTTTTCTCACAGTACTTATGTAATTTCATCCACATCTCACCTTAACTTCATTTGCAAAGAAGAGATAACAGACTGAAGATTTAGATGGTAGTTCATTTTAATCTTCACAAACGCGTTTTTCTGATTGTACGTAATAATTTTACTGTGATTACTATGTGTTGTCGTAGGCGTGACAGTATCATACAGGGTATCACAAGGTGCACAAGGTAATAAGTGAATTCGGAAACTCTAGTTTGAAGTTCCATCTAATGACTTCTTAATCTTGGTGGCTGCGGTGGTGGTGTTAGTCCTTGATGTTGACTCTGCTAATGAGGATTGCAGTATTTAAGCACGTGAAAAGTTCCTTTTTATCGTCCATGAGGTTGACTTCGGCCCTCCAGACGTTGCCTGCAATGTTGATGTGGGCAATGGTCTCTCCCAGGGAGACGTCTAACGTCGCGTTTTCCAGAAAATAAATCCCCTGCAACATACGCAAAGAAGATTTACTTAGTTAGGGAGAATCTTAAACACCGTTGACCGGCCGGGGAGGTCGGTCAGAGAGGGGGCAAGAAGGGACGGGGTGGCTGTGAGGAGTGGGGACTGGCGCGGCTGTGAGGAGTGGGGACTGGCGCGGCGAGGCGGCGCGACAGGACGACAGACGACCAACACGACCATGTAGTCCCCTCTGAGCGCGCTGAATGGATGGATGGATGAATGGGATACGTGGGATCGTATGCAAAGCTAGAAGCGGTAGCAAGACCGCTTAATAATCGTGTCAAGATGTACTCTGCAAATCGAAAAGCGTAGCAGGCCTGCAAGCACGCGCTAGCTGGCGCATGCCTGCCAAGCAGGCACTCATTAGTACATACATGCCATGTACACGCTTCCCCTATCTCCCTATCTCTAATGCACTAGATGTATGCTTCAGTTGGCGTGTACATGGCATGTATGTACTAGTAAGTGCATACTTCGCAGCCATGCGCTGGCTAGAGCGTGCTTGCAGGCATGCTCCAGGAGGACCATAAAATGTACGCTTTTGGATTTGTAGAGTAAGATGGTGATCACCCACGAGGATGCACTTGAAACGTGCGACCCAATGTCTCACACTATCTAGTGCATGCCTGTTCCGCCACAATGGGATTTGCAATGTACCTTTGTGACGGGGCACTTGAAGTCAGGGCGAAAGGCGTTCATGAAACCACTCCACATCATGCCTTTGGTCGTGACCATGTTGCAGATCGCTGCGGTAAACGGCCAGGTGGCGAAGTACTCGCATGTGTTGGACGACACGGCCTCCCGACACTTGTGTAGCACGATCTTCATCTGCACAGGCAGAAAGTGTCACCCTGCTCGTTAATTACAGTCCGTCAAAGTGACTGAATAACACTCCTAACAGGAGGGCATTCTCCCCATATTACATTTGGAAACTTGATGGTGCATCGAAACGTTGGTCACTCGCACACGGTAAAAACGGAACCTGGTTTTCCCAGGAAGCCAATGGCTAATGCATACACTGTGGCAAAAAGGTACGGAAAATTCTTTTAATTTTTTTGCTAGGATTCTCCGTTGCCCTCTTATCAATATTCTCCGTAGGCTCTTACAGTATTCTCCGTAGGACCACACAGTCTTCTCCGTAGGGCTGGGAAGACTGTATAGCCATACGGAGAACACTGTAAGGTCCTACGGAAAATACTGTAAGAGCCTACGGAGAATACTGAGAAGGGGCCTACGGAGAATTACCACAACCTCTTTACAGAATTTTCCGTAGCTTTTAGCCACAGTGTAGGCGATTTCCAGGGAGTTTCTGGGAAAACCAGGAGACGTTTTTACCGTGTACTGTTAGTCCTGGTAGTCCTTACCCTAGCGGCGTTGTTAAAGACCTTGTTACAGACCCAATCCATTTAATTCAACCTGGAATATGGTGTTTCGCTGTCCAGCTCAAACTCTATCCGGCCTCCAACACCCACCCATTGTACCTGCTCACCACATTAATACAGTAAACAGTACGGTGAGGCATGTTGGCTCCATTCTGCCATCATACTGTGAATACCAGTCAGTGTGGGCAGAATGTTTCTTGGTTTAATTTTATAATTTACTCATACTTTGCTGTAAACTTTGTCCGAACAGGCTCATGGGAACTCGTGTCTGGGCTTGGAAAATTAACCGAGTCACTCAACAGCTGGAGTACTGAGTCTTAGTGATGACTCAATACTCAAACTGTTTCTCAATGGTTTGCACAAACATTCCCAAGAGGAAGCAGAGATGCGCGTTGCCAGCCATCAGCAACCCCGAAAATTACTTGCGGTAAAGATTTTTGTTATTTGTCTATCTGTGCTTGATTGTGCTGGCGAGACCAATTTCTCATAGGAAAAGTGGCATAAGTGTTCTCATAGTTAGTATTGTTTGTTATACAGCTGGATTACAATGTGAAGGGTTAGGTTAGTGTAAGGTAAGTGTAAGGTCTGCCGGGTTTCCGGGTCCGGGTGTCGCTTCTCCGGGTGTTTCTGTACAGTGTGTGTGTGTTGAGGATTAAAGAGTGATTATCCAGTTGAATCAAGTTCTTCTGTACCTACTACTCTTAGCCTACCTACCCTGAACAACAGGTTGCTCTACTGACAAGCACCTGAATTTATTTATATTCCTACTTTGTTTTGCAGCTGCCACCTCACTACTTGCGGCGGCACAAGGATAAGGTGAAATCTAGCAAAGCTTTCTCAGTAAATTGTTTATTTTACGTTGAACAGCTTTCTTTACGTTTATGTTCTTTCTTAGGTTGTATATGTCCGTGGAATTTTTCAGTGCACCAGTGAGGTGGCAGCCATTGAGAGCAGACTCGAGTGCTATGCCCACGATGATTGGGAAAGATATGTTGATGTCGTCCTTACAAGATTGTATGGAGACACTCTGATATGGTTGGCGGGGCAATGCAAGCGAAATACTGTAGAGATCAATCAGACCATGCACTGTTAAAAAATTCGGATTGAAATTTCATAACATGTTAATGTAATTATTATCACTTTTCTGTTATGAAATTTCATGGCGATTTTCTGCAATGAAATAAATTTCATTGCAGAAAATCACCATGAAATTTCATAGCAAAGTGTTGTGAAACTTCATTAAATTGTTAATGAAAATTCATATGCGAGTTTTGACATTTTATTTCCAATTGTGGTATTGTATTTCATAAACGGGTGATGTAATCTCGACCGGTATCTTGACTCTTAGTTCAATACCAGTTCTAAAAATTGCAAGCGGGCTAAGTCCACCTTAGACATAGAGCTTAACCCGGAGTGTAACTCAGTGAGATGAGTTGGCGGCAAGTTGTACTACAATCACGAGGAGGCTCTCGCTGGACCTAACCCAATGGCCGACTGTAGGCGCCAGCGAGTCGCAACATGGTTCTGCGTTTTTCTCGACTTCAGAGTAATATTTTGTTTAACACTTTTAGCATACGTCTAGAGTAGATATTCACTTAGGTAACCAAGGATAAACTTTTGAAAAAATATTGATTTTACTTAAATGAATAGGCAAAACTTACAAGTGAACGAACACGGCACTCCGAGCGCCACCTAGCGGCAGCTTCTTGAAACCTGACTTTGAGCCCAGGTGGCTGACAGGCCGCACCATGTGAGCAGTGGATTGACCACAGTTTGCGTTAAATGATACTAAAATTCTTTTTTGGTGCGACGTTTGATTTACTATACTCATATTATCACGCTACATTTACTCAGGGAAGAGCATAGGAATATTCCGAATCACGATTAGCTTCAAACTCAGTCAAACCTGAAGTTCCTTCCACCCGGGCAATGTGCACTGTTAAAAAATGGTTGTACAGAAATAATCAGATGAGTGAAAATTTAGTCGTTCCAAAACATAGAATTTCATCATGAACCAAAGCGAAACAAATGTCGTTGAGTCTAGTAAGCGACATTATGTCGTTGAAGGACAAAATTCTTGTTATCACTCTTTACGATACAATTTATGTGGAAACAACATCTTTTGCAATTATCTGCTCAATTAAAGCAAATTATGAATAATCATCTATTTTGTTCTTCTAAGTCATAGGGAAATTACTAATGTTTAAAAAAACCATGCTAAATAAATTTAGCGACAAAATAACTCTATGAATATAGTCGCAGACATTACAAAATACCTTTTGGACTTTCAATACTTGTCGTTGATGTGTTATTGTTGGTGCGTTATTACAATTTAGTCGTTGTGAAATTATCCCTTAGTTCCAATACGCCTACGGTTTAACAAGCTATTTGTTCCACAACAAATCTTGTCGCTAAAAAAGTTAGCAATAAATGTGTCGCTAAGTTACGTCAAAATTTTTATCAGTGTAAGAGCCATCAAAACCTGCCCATCACAAGTCAAAGACCGACATGAAATTTTATATCTTGGTTATAAATTTTCAGAACCACACTAAATTTGTAGTTTCACGTTTTGACTTTTGATCAAATTTCTTGACGTTTCATTGCAGACTTGATTTTTCAAGGAGATATTATAACGTTTCATGGAATGTGTTCTGACATTTCATTATATTTATGAAATTTTATGGCCGCTATGAAATTTAATTGCGTTCATGAATTTTCAATGCATATTTGTAATGAAAATTCATAACATTTTTAACAGTGTGTGGGTACAATGTGTGTCACACCCAAAGTAATGCGACAAAGCGGTTCGGTGTGTCACATTCGTTTGTCTGTAAATTTTCGCCGCTTGTCGCGCTTAAACTAACATCGCCGTATACACGTGAGGAACAACGTGACGTCACATTCGTCGGCCACCAATGCTGCACTGACCATAGTGAGCGCTTTAGCAGTCCTCGTGTACTCCATGACCGCGTTAAGGTAGACGACGCCGCGGCCGTCGACAAGCGACGAGTAGTTGTGCACTATCAGTGAGTGCTGCCGTTCATCCTTGCAGTGCTCCATGTACAGAACGCGGGGCACCAGGATGGTGTGTCGTCCGCCTGGCCGGCCCTGCAGCCCAACACAAGAACCATCACGTTAGGGCAGTGGTTCCCTTTGCGATAGTGAAGAAGAAGATAAGGAAGAAGATGCGGCGGTGGGGGTAAAACAAAACAAACCCTCATTTGTTGAGGCAGTGCGTCTGCTTGCGGGGCGGAGGCGTGTGGCGGCCATCGTGGCCGCCAAACAAATGAGGGTTTGTGATGTTCTACCCCCACCGCCGCATCTTCTCCTTTCTCTTCTTCACTATCGCAAAATACCTCATTCACTGCGGCAAAAGGCAAACAGAAAATTCTGTTATCGTTTATGTCACTACTCTCCGTAAGACCTCCTTCAGTATTCTCCGTAGCATCCCACAGTTTTCGGAGACTGCAAGGACACGGAGAATACTGTGAGGTCCTGCGGAGAATGCCTGACGCCCCGGAGAATCTTGAGAGGGCGTTACGAGAGATCTACACCTAGGATTTCTGACGAAAACATCGGCTTTTTGCTAAATGTGAATGCTTTGAACAGAACCCTCTTCAGTTTGTTGCAGGTATGCATAAGAATCCCTCCAATGTAGTGGTGATTACATTGAGGCATGGGGGTGGTGACACATTTGGCCGACTTCAAGACGAACCAGGAGATTAAGGAGTCTGGAGACGTGGTGTATATTCCACGGCGTCCTAGTCCTAAAGCTATTCATCATTTACGCACAGCTCTTGTGCTTGGTTTTGGGGTAAGTTTCGAATGTGAACGGAAACTAACGTACATTCTTCAAGGAGTAGCCCAGCACATTGGATGACTGATCTGCCCAGCCCAGCTGATAAGGACTTAGAAATGTAAAGGAGGAAGAGGAAGCTTACGAGAGGTTGGTAAATGGTACCTGGATGACAGTTACTCTTTTCCTTACTTCTCCCATCTTGCACTAGACCTCCCAAAAAACGAAGTCGGGTCGCGAGTTTGTGCCTTCTGGACTGGGTCCCGCTTTTGAAGGGTGAACGGGGCGAGGTGTCCGTGGGGAAGAGGACGTGTGTAACTAATTTGCGTCAATGCAATTTTTTCACCATAGCTAATTTATATTCGCAATGAAATTTTTCGTACTTTCTTTCTTAGAATGTTTGGAAACAACTAGGCTGTTTGACCACCTGACCAAGGACATCGAAGATTCTCCTTTGAACAGCAACGATCCACTCCACTCTTTGTTGCTGCACTTTCCTGTCTGCTCTGCGGGATAAGGAACATGTGAAGACGAAGCAGTCCTGAAGGCTAGAGAATATGTAAAGTACTGTTTGCGTGCTTTCCATGTGGACAGTGCCTCGCCGATAGTCGACTATTATTTCAATAATTTGGATAGGTTTCAAGAAAAGTCCCAAAGACCTGGTTATGACAATTTAGGTAAGTGTGTGGACTTACTTTGTCCAGTATTCATGATTCCTTTCTTGTTATTGTGCGTTAAAACAGAAGTAACAAGATTATCTTTTTTCACGTGACAATTGTGAAGATGCTAGAAGTGCAGAAAGTGACAGCAATGCAGCAGGCAGACTGCCAGTTGGAGGTTTTCTTTGCCCACAATACATATAACCTCCTCACAGAAAAACCCTTCGATGATGCAGAGCTTGTTGGAAGCACTGTGAAAGGAAAAATGTGCAATGCTCGGAAACTATGTATCTCATGGGGACAACGTTGGCCAAGCGTTGTGCCCATTAAAAAGCGCAGCTATTGAGCGCGAGTTAAAATATTTCTAGTGCTTTGGTTAGGTCTTCTTGTGTCTAAGCAGTGTATTTATTTATTCATCTTCTTTTGTAGGGACTTAAGATAGACGGGTGTCTTTTGAAGTTGAGAAACTTCCTCAGGCGTTCAACGATGGCGCCATTCTAACGAGGTGTAAGCCAGCATTCATCAATGCAGCAATTGGATCAGTGATAGTAAACGCCAAAAAGGTACAACAGAGCATTATTCCGACGTGTGCTTGTAGAAACCCAAAATGTGAACGAGCCGCAGAAAGAGGACATACTTAAGTCTAGGGTTAAAATGACAATAGTTAATAAATGGGTTGGGGAAGTTATAGGTAAATATAAGCGTAGGTAAAGAGAGCTGTGGCTAAGAGTCAGAAAGTAGATTAAGAGTTGGGAAGATTTAAGTTATAATTTCACGGAATAGTAAATTTGTTTGTAATTGTATATAAGTAGCTACTTCATATGTACTGTAAATTCGCTTGTAATTGTACAAAAGTGCAGCTGAATGTATTGTAAATTCCTTTGTAGTTGTAAGTGTAGCTTATTGCTTCATGCATTGTTAATTCGTTCGTAATTGCATTAAAGTGTTTTCAACCAAGTGTGCGTGCTAATTATCTAATGTTTGATTGCTAGTGTTATAAGGTTAAGTAAAAAAATGGAAATGCTAGTGAATTTTGAATTATTGCATGCCACTTTTGTGAGCGATCCGCACGCCCCAGGTAGGGTGGCCCACTTTTTTTTTAAGTTTCAAAAATTGAGGAGCGCCGTCCAGATTCTGAAAGTAGGTGTAAAATCATGAATTTTGATATAAATATGATTAGATTTGGACCATGTTTAGGGGTCCATCAACGCACCTGAACTTTAAAGAAAAATTGAAAATGGACTGGTTTACTAAAATCGATGTTGTTTCGAGAGTCTTTGACCGATTTTCGATTGCAAAACGGCGATCTTTTCGAAAAAGTGCGTTTCACTCGATGAGGTACATTACATAACGATCAAACGCATTGCCTATTTTCCAGGGGCGTACAATCTCGTTTTTAGCCCCTAAATCCAACATGTTCTTGCGTTTCGAAGGTGTTTGAGTCGTCCGATCGTATTGCTTGGGGCACCATTCGACGCGCCTGATCAAAACCTTTCAAAAACTGTCTCGGGCGTCAAAATCGGTTAGGTTGCCTACCGTACAGGAGCAAAAAACGCTGAAATTTGCCGGAAAAGTGCACTTTTGTGTTACAAAATATCTGGTTTGGCTTCTGGTCGGATTTTTTGTGGTGCCATTTGACGCGCCTGGTCAAAAACTTTCGATAACCGTCGCAGACGTCCAAAATCCGGTGGGTTGCCGACCCTACAAGCAAAAAATGTCGAATGTCAAAAATTCGTCTGGAGGATAGGCAACCCACCGGATTTGGACGTCTGCGACGGTTTTCGAAAGTTTTTGACCAGTCGCGTCAAATGGCACCACAAATAATCCGACCAGATGCTAAACCAGATATTTTGTATCACAAAAGTGCACTTTACCGGCAAATTTCAGTGGTTTTTTGGCAGGGTCGACATGAGCCCCATCCCGATTGAGCCCCGATGACCTGAGCCCCGACCAGAGCCCCGTTTGAGCCCGACTCGAGCCCCGACTCGAGCCCCGACTGAGCCCCGATGGCCAGAGCCCCGACCTGAGCCCGGTTTGAGCCCCGACCTGAGCCCCATTTGAGCCCCTTTTAAGCCCCACGCCAAAAAACTTCCATTTTTGAACTTTTTTAGTGAAGATTTTGCTCATATTGCAACTTTTTTGGCGCGGGGCTCAAATGGGGCTCAAACGGGGCTCAGGCCGGGGCTCAAAACGGGCTCAGGTCGGGGCTCTGGCAATCGGGGCTCAGTCGGGGCTCGAGTCGGGGCTCGAGTCGGGCTCGGCCGGGGCTCTGCCGGGGCTCAGGTCATCGGGGCTCAATCGGGACGGGGCTCATGTCGACCCTGCCGGTTTTTTGCTCCAGTACAGTAGGCAACCTAACCGATTTTGACGCCCGAGACATTTTTTGAAAGGTTTTGATCAGGCGCGTCGAATGGTACCCCAAACAATCCGATCAGACGACTCAAACACCTTCAAAGCGCAGGAACATGTTGGATTTAGGGGCTAAAAACGAGATTGTACGCCCCTGGAAAATAGGCAATGCGTTTGATCGTTATGTAATGTACCTCATCGAGTGAAACGCACTTTTTCGAAAAGATCGCCGTTTTGCAATCGAAAATCGGTCAAAGACTCTCGAAACAACATCGATTTTAGTAAACCAGTCCATTTTCAATTTTTCTTTAAAGTTCAGGTGCGTTGATGGACCCCTAAACATGGTCCAAATCTAATCATATTTATATCAAAATTCATGATTTTACACCTACTTTCAGAATCTGGACGGTGCTCCTCAAGTTTTGAAACTTTAAAAAAAAGTGGGCCACCCTAGCCCCAGGGCCGAAGGATTTCATTCGATGGTGGCGTATCTCTTCCACTGTGGTCGAAGAACCTCTGTAATCATGGCCGAAGAATCTCATTATGGTCGAACCCATGAACCCACACTGCTAGAAATTTTTGTTAATTGACGAAATATTTTAGCACGAAACATTTCGTAAAATATTCTTTAAAAAAGGTATCTTGAAATTAAGAGATTATTTCCTTCTTTGACATTATAAATCTTGTATTAGCCACAAAACGATATTTGTGATATTTTTAGCAAACATTTTGTAGACAAGTGAAACAGTTGTGAAATTGACAAAATACGTCGTAGAGATTGCCAAAGCCAGCTGGCCATCGAGCTTCAAATGCCCTTGAAGAGCTGTGGCAGCTAGGCTGCCGGCGGGCCAGAAAGTCCTGGTTTGGAGTCTCCGACGAACATTTTTTCTCAGCACTATTTGCTGCATGTTAGGGTGCATGTTACTTACAATTATCACATACGGAATGTTTATTAGATTTTCAAAGAATCTTGTAAATTGATGTTTACGATGAATTTTTGGACTATACGGCATATTTCATCAACTACGATTTACAAAGCTCTCGTTTATAAAAATTTCCAGCGAAATCTTTGTAAATTTACAAAAAAAAATTCGAACAGTGCATGTAAATGGGTACGGAAAAAAATGTACGGAACGTTCCGTAGTTGGCAAGTACGGACGGTCCAGGCAAATTATTAAGCAGACATGTTCATGTTCAGTACTCATCATATCATTTCTCAAATATTATTTCATCTTCTGGTTCCTCAGGAAACAAAGTTGCGAGGACAAGGACTCGCTCAGTGAAGGCAGATCAGTTCTATTTTAATCCAAACTGTACCACGTGTGCACGCGTGGGACAAACCGTGCCGCACACTGACGACCGTGGAACAGTTCGTCTGACACTTGGATTTCCAGTGCAGGGAGGCACAGTCCTTGGTGCAGAACAAGACCACCGATGCGACGGAGCGATTCATGTCGCATATGCCAAGAGATTGAGAGGAATGTAGAGTAAGTGAACGATTGTCATGCAACCCAGAGATACAACACCAATAAAAGTGTACTCTTTTCCTCGATGTAAAAATAGACCAAATTGACTGGAGAAGGCGCAGCAGTTGCTTCTCGTTCGGGCTTCGCAACACGTGTAATACTGTTCCCACTAACTCCAAGCCAAACTTGTCACATTCGGGCACATGGGTTTGGAACAAAAACACTGTGACTTACAGACTTCCGAAAGTCAGCGCTGTTCGTGAACGGAGCCAAGACGAGGATGACCAGAAGTTTGGCGTTCATAGCGGAGGAAAAGATTTACCTGCGAAGACAGACTTTACTGGTAGCCAACGAATGTGACGTCATATTCGTTCGAGTTAATTTTGTCACGTTTTGTTGAATATGTATAATGTCACATTCGGTTGAATGTTGATCCACGTTCAAACGAATGTGGCACCATATTCAAACGAACGTGACAAAATTCACACACGATTATGCTTGTAACAAAAAGGAAAAATCCTTTGAAGCCTGCGAAGGATTTTTTCTTTGTAGTACAAACAAAATCGTTTGTATTACAAACGATTTCCTTCGTACGCTGCGAAGCCTTCGCTTTCTTTGTACTACGACGAGCAGTTCTTTGTAGGAATTCATGTGTTTTCAATTTCGGATGCATAACAAGAATTAGGCACTGTCGTGATTTTCTTCCCGAGTGACTGAAAATTGCCATGGTTTCATCACAAGAAACGTGTGATATTGGCCGAAATCAGACGAGAGAGGACGTGAGGTCGAAGAGAAATGTAGCTGCTGAAGTACACTCTACAAATCGAAAAGCGTACATTGTATGCTCTAACTGGAGCATGCCTGCAAGCACGCTCTAGCTAGCGCATGCCTGCCAAGCATGCACTTACTAGTGCATACATGCTATGTACACGCTAACTGAAGCATGCATCTAGTGCATAAGGGATAGGGAGTTTCCTGCATCAGGAAGCGTGTACATGGCATGTATGCACTAGTAAGAGCATGCTTGGCAGGCATGCGCTGGCTAGAGTGTGCTTGCAGGCATGCTCCAGTTAGAGCATACACTGTACGCTCTTCGAGTTGTAGAGCAGTCAGTACGGAGTAGAACTGGGCAGACACACTTAGAACTCTCTAATGAACTGCTCGTTGTAATACAAAGAAATCGGAGGCTTCGCAACCTACGAAGGAAATCGTTTGTAATACTAACGATTTTGTTTGAACTACAAAGGAAAAATCTTTTGTAGCCTACGAAGAACTTCTTCGCAGCCTGCGAAGGATTTTTTCTTTGCGTTACAAACGATCTCCTTCGTAGGCTGCGAAGCCTCCATTTTCTTGGCATTACAACGAGCAGTTCTTTGTAGGAATTTATCTGTGGAGGAAGAACACCCCATATTTTACTTCAAATACCGTATGCACCGGCAAAACAACCATCAAAAGTTGTTTCGTGGAATCAGCGGATCATACATGAAAGTCATTGAGCCTGTGCATACAGTATTTGCAGTAAAATATGAGGTGAAGCAATTCTTCTCCTGTCCAGTATTTTTCGTACCGACCGCGGTACTGGCCCAAGTGTCCGTCCGACGCTCCTCCAATGTTACGTTTCTCATTGCTGTGGGCGGTGTTGTCAAACAGTGGCCGGCTCGCTTACCGAACGTATTGATGCCCCGGGCAGAACAGAGCTGTGACCTGCCGCACGGAACGGCCGGACCCAATGACCACGGCCATTCAACGCGATGGGAGAGGGTGAGGCGTCACACCGCCCATTGTGCCCGTTGAAAGCAGTTTTTGGCTTTTCACAGTTTGCCACCTGGGCAACAAAGCAGGTGCGGTCAACAACACGCTGCTCTCTAAATGGCCTCGGCGGCTTGCCTGGCCTGCGAGCAAGCCGCCTCACCCAAAAATACAAATGCTCGTTGTACGGCGTACAGGACCTGAGCCCCAACCTGACATCCCCCGACTTGTGCCCCAATTTTAGAGCCCGGATTGAGCCCCGAACTGAGCCCCGCTTGAGCCCTACTTGAGCTCCATGGCAATAAATCATGCAAAATTGCGTGATCTCAGCTCGCGGGCTCCGGGATCTGGAAATTGGGGCTTGGGTCGGGGCTCAACCCGGGCTCAGGAAATTGGGGCTTGGGTCGGGGCTCAACCCGGGCTCAGGTTGGGCCTCAGGTGGGCTCAGACCATCGGGGCTCAAACGGGACGGGGCTCATGTCCTGTATGCCCGTTGAACTTCACCCTGTCACCGCAGTAACTGCATTGGTAAAATAGTGGCACTGAAATGGTTTTCTGCTTGGTTGTGCAAGCACCAGTCTGAGCAGACTGTCAAATTTCAGCCCGCACCAACTGCTGCATGTGTGTGCCTTCGGTGGTGATAGAAAAAGAGTACTCCATAGAAGCTCTGGCCCGGAAGCAGAAGAACAAAAACGGAAGTAAGAAATTGCAGTTACGTACAATGAGAAATATACGCTGCGCACGAGGTCCGCAGCGTATATTTCCCATAGAAACTGCAATTTCTTACTTCCGTTTTCGTTCTTCTTCTTCCGGGCCAGAGCTTCTTTGAAGTACTCTATTCAGTAGCTGGTTGGGAGAAGAAATCATCCTCATGGCCGACTACTGTTTCTATCCAGTACTTTAAAAGATGTTTCAACAGCAATCCATCCCGACTCCATTCGGTTCAATGACCGACGCACAGTGGGCCAGAAAACCGGCGCCGGCGACCGATACTCAAGTTGCGCTTTGAGCACCAGAGTCGCGAAAGAGGACTCGAACCGCGCAAGTGATCCCACCGATGGATTCTTCGTTGGAAGAGCAATCCATTGATGGGGTCACAAGCCCGGTTAGAGTCCCATTTAGCGACTCTAGAGCTCAGAACTCATCAAGAGTTCTTGCCGCCTCCACTGGTTTTCTGGCCCACTGCGTGATCCCCCGTTGAGATGCGGCGATGCGAGCGAGACTTAACAACGATGCACTGTACGAAAACAGCCCCTAGTAGCCACTAAAAATCAGCTACACGAACACGGAAAAAAATTATTTCGCTAGATTAGCTGTTTGCTAGAGCAAAATTTGCTGGAATGACAAACAAATTCGCTATTTCAGTGCATTTGGGACGTCGATGTAGCGAACCTCCACTTGCTGTTCTACCGATAATTTATTACTTACTTTCCAACGAACATTTTTGCTGGAGGAGCGAACAATATGCGCTAACTTTTGAATGCTGTTCGAGCGATCTCCTTTTAATTGCCATCCAACGAACATTTCTGCTGGACAAGCGAACAATATTCGCTACATTAGTTTTCTGTGTGTTCTCTAGATAGCAAGGCTTTCCAAGCCAAGAGAAGACCTCTGGCCTGTTCTCCTCAGGTTGCTTGGTGGTCTCGTGGCAAAGCCTCTGACTGCTAACAAAGAATTCGAAGGTTCGATCCCGGGCAGAATTGGGCAAGGTTTACCACTAGTACCCTGATTACGAGATCGCCGACATTCCATTATCGGCCGATTGTCTTTTTGAAAGTCGCCAACAAACTTACGGTCATAATGTCAGCGAGAAGTGTTCGCTAACGTAGCGAACATCCTGGCAGCAAACACAATTTCGCTGTATTTTTTAGGAGATTTTTATGGCTAATTTAGCTCATATTTTTCGCTATTATAGTAAAAAATGTGCGCTGAAGTAGCGAATTTTCAGTAGCGAACAAAAGTTAGCCCGATCAGCGAAAATATTACTAGGTGCCCAAATGACGAACAAAATTTCGCTAGCTCAACAAAAATTTCGCTGGATCAGCGAAAAATTTTTTTCCGTGAACGCAACAACCTGAGCAGTGTGCATGGCACACTACATCTAGAGCGTGCCCGCATGCACGCTTCACCCAAGCGCACGGCTCGTTGAAGCGTGCATGCGGGGACGCTCCAGCTGGAGTGGGCCACGCACACTGTCCAGTTTGTGAAGAAAGAAGCCACCACTTGCTGACGCGCCCCCTCACACAGCAGGCCTTGCGCCTCGAGAACAGTACACTCTAAATTACTGTGTACTTTTTTGATGCTAAGCTCTGCACGAAATAGGGCATACGCGTACAACGCACGCATTTGTACGCCACAGCGCACGGTGCTGCATAGCAAAGCACAGAACCGTGTGAGTTACACACAAAAACGTGTGAAGAACTTCGAGCATAGATAAGCATCAACAAAGATGACAGTAATTTAGTTTGTACTTACGGCGCACTAAATTATTCTGTATTCTTTGTGCAGAAGCTATGCCCGAAACGGAGCACAGCTTGTGCACAGAAAACTACATAGTAATTAGTACTTGGAAAGGTGCCCATGTCAACCGCGAGCTGCACAGTGCCAAACCAAGTGTACGGTAAAAAACGAGTGTACGGTAAAAACTTTGTCGTGTTTAACAAGGACCGGTCACCTCACCTAAGGGTCTTGGCCCCTGGTTCTTAGGGAGACCCGTCTGGCTAAGGTAGCTCCTTAACCAAGCGTTTGTTTACATGGCGGCCATGTTGAGCCTACAGGGTGAGTTTTCTCAATGTGTCAATAATTTGCAGGCAGTTTGGGCATCCCTAGGGGACCATTTTTCACCAATGAACTAGTGGGCGCAAACGTCTAGATACGGAGATAATTGGTGTTTTGAACTTGGATTTTGCGCCTACAAGGTAGGCACCCGGTGCCACTGAGGGTGGCAGGACCTGTCGAGGGGGTGTCGCGGGACTAGCAGTACTCGCGGGAGTGCCACTTACCTCGCGGAAGTATCCGTGGAATCCCGCCACCCTCGCAAAGACAGCCGTGAGATCCACTGTAACGGGGGCCACCATGACAGCCCCTTGAGACCCGCGGCAACCCCTCCCAAAAGACATTTGAAAGGTCCGCCGCACCCCTTCGAGACTCGAAGCACCCCTCCTAGACCCGCGACACTCCCACGTGAGGTCCTGCGCCCATCAGTGGCAGCGGGTGCCTACCTCGCAGGCGCGAAGGCTAATTACAAAACACCAATTATCTCCGTACCTAGACGTTTGCGCCCACTAGTTCATTGGTAGAAAATGATCCCCTTGGGGTGCCCAAACTACCTACAAATTATTGACACATTGAGAAAACTCACCCTGTATAACCTAATTATACCGACGCTTCACGCTCAACAGACGGATTTAACCGACTAAAGGTAGTTAAAATTCATAAAATACCACGGTAAAATGTGCGATTTTTCCATTACGAGTGCTCGTTTGCTCGCTCGTTTGCCTCTGGATGATCTGGTTCATTCACGTTCGTGAAATATGTGGTCGGCTAAGGGAGCGCCGTAGCGTAAACGTAATCCAAATTTCTTTCAACAATCCTTCCTTCTTTTCGAAAAGCGAGTACAGAATCGGGTTCAGCGTTTATTTTTACGTGGGAAAACATGTTACATTGTGTTTTATTAGCTTATTTTCTGAATTCCTACAATTCGCAAATGTGAGGTTAAAAATGGCGGAACGCACTGCCCGGGTGGAAGGATCTGTAGTTCAAACTGCATCAGTGAGCTACTGTCTTTCTGTTCCTGTCAGTTCAGTTCCTTTTCAGAAATTTCAGCAGATGGAAGTT
The DNA here is from genome assembly GCF_012932325.1 of Thrips palmi. Classification (NCBI taxonomy): domain Eukaryota; kingdom Metazoa; phylum Arthropoda; class Insecta; order Thysanoptera; family Thripidae; genus Thrips; species Thrips palmi. The sequence continues at coordinate 3,479,819 of NW_023144625.1, read as the reverse complement.
AAAGTTTAAATTGGTCTAAAAGAGGGATTTTTGAATAGATTTATTGATGTTTGTTTATTGTTAAGATGAAGTTTAAGTGCAGGTAAAGTGTAAAAAACTGCAGTTAAACTGCAGAAAAAGTACCAGTTATTTCGGACAACTATAGTTTCTGGCAGTTCTCCCCCTTAGTCGTGCCAGTTCCCACTACAGTTGCAGTACAGTTAGATTTCAGTTCAGAGCGAGATACTACTTTATTTAGAAGTAGTTGCACAACTCAAGAAACAGTGCAAACTTCGGCACATTAAATGTGCAAATCCAACTTAGATTCTACTTGCAAAATATCTGATTTCCCTCTCCAAGTACCTTTACGCTTCTATGTCAGTTTCCAAAGGAGGGGTTTCTTCAAATGAAACTAAAGAGACATTGTTAAATGCACCACTTTTATTTAACAGTTAGCAACAAAATGGTGTACAGCCAGATATCAGTTTCCCATGCAAAATGACGTTACAGTCCTGGCTCGCAACCTGCAAGAGTAACGGCATAAGTGAGACACTGGCAGAAAATTTACAAATAAAATGGTGGCGTTTCACTTTACTCACCTAGTTTCAATTCGCCCCCAATTAATAGCCATCCTCTATTCAGTTTCCAACTCGATGGTTTGGGCATTGGTCATCAACGAACACCTGAGCACATAAAAACAAGAAATATGAAGTTGAGATCTATTATAAATTAATCAACTTTAAGACATGAGGATGACTCACCAATAGTCCTCCCCAAATGTTGATTGATAAACAACTCATGTTGAGAACCCCCTGAAGACTTAAATAGTGAACGTGGTTAGGCCATCACTTCAACGCTGTGTGTTATGCAAAGACACCAGTAGAGCACCTGTCGAACAAAAAGAAGAACCATTCACATTACAAACTGGCCGGAACATTGAGCAGAAGAACACAACAAATGAGAGTGCTGAAGATGACTCACCGAGCATCCAAGTAGTCTACTAGAAACTCTTTGTTCAGAAAAGACATGGGCATTCTCGAGTCCTCTGAACCGATTCAAGCAACACTGCCTCTGTTCATTTCAACATTCCCCACCTGTAAAGAAAGCAAATATCAATACTTAGCTTAACACGAGAAAGTTCTGTGAGGGAAGAAATATGGAAAATGGAGACACTCACACACATTCCATCTTGATCACTATGGGTCACACCAGCTTCTGAATGGAACACAAGACGACTCCATGGTTTCTGTGGTTGACTTATCAGGTGTGGCGTGTGGAGGTTAGGTAACCAAAGTGGAGGGAGATAGAGTCTGGGATCCTCTGAATCCATTCCAGCCACTGTGAACGTTCGTCTGAATACTCAGCCTGCTGAAGGAGAATGCAAGTAACAATGGTTAGCCTTACACTTGAAAATTTTGAAGAATGAACAAGATATAGCTCAAATAATAAATATAAGCACTTACGAACGTTCCACGCAAAAAGAATCTTCTCCCCCACGAATCATAACACCATCAGTCACATCAGCTGGAGTGAAGGTTATGTGACAAATGTTGCTGGAGATGGCCACTGCAATAAGAACGGACGGATCAGTCATAAACTTCTGCTAAATTGGTGGTGAGGTAAAGAGCATGTGGGACCGGGTGGGGTGAACACTTCAAAATGTCGCGTGGTAAAAAGAAATCACGAAAGTGTTTGGTATCAGTGGCTCACGATCACCATAAACCGAGGGAGAGAAACTCACGTGAAAATGACGGCATTTCTCGCACAAAATGTGAAGTGCTTGTAGGCTTGAGGTAGCTTGAGGATAAAGAGCTCAGAATTTGGCGTCTTCAGAAGAGTTTAGCAGAGTTTTCGATGGCCTAACCGCACAGATCACACAACAAACGTCGAGCACAGCGAGCCGCCATCTTGAGAGTCGAGCTTCCGGCTGCGGCCCGTCCGGCACCGGCAACTGTCTGTTGTTGCCAACCTCACCACGTTTGAAATCTGCCGGCATGAAGCCATCAATTTCAATATAATACCTTAATTAAAAATAAAAAAACTTCATAAATTTAATTTTAAAAAATACTACTGCCTCAAATATATTGACATTTAGCAACCATTGTTCGTTTTACCTCCAGTCATTGCGCATGTGGCTCACCTGGCTGGGAGGAAAAAGCAGGAAAAGAACAAGAAAACAAACTATAAATTGAAGGCCCATTGATCTGAAATTTCAGTTGCCGGTGTGACAATTTCCCAAGTGGTGGAAAGCTTCATTTGTGATCTGTGATCGTGTTGCCAGTTTCTAGGAGTTTGCGTTTGTTCACTATTCGCTTCAGTGTTTCCTACGAGTTGTGTGTCATCATGCCTCGCTCGTCTAACAAGACTCCGGAAGATCGTCATGCGTTGGTCAAATGGACCGAAGGTGTCCATGCCGGCATGTACACACACAATGTGGCTTTGGACTGGATTCATGATTTTGATGCTACGTCTCCGCGCTACCCCGAGACGTACGCCATCGATTGGCGTGTGCCTCCCAAGCCCCGAAGCGGATGGCCCGTTATTGAAGGGCTCGTTTTGGACATCAGCTGTGAGTTCCCCCATTTCACCTGCCAGCTGCATTTTGTATTTTCTTAGCTGTCTGACTCCAATGAAATGCCGCACGCGCCGCAGGGCTCTCTTGCATTGTCATGTTTCCTGTTGTCTGTTACCTTTTACTCATGAGAGGTTATCTGTTCCAGCTGATCTTGAGTACCTCAAGTCTAAAGCTGATCAGCTTACCAAGAAGGACCAACAACGCCTCAACTCCAGTGGAAGGAATGACAACGAAGATGCTGGCTCCTCATCCAGTGAGAGAGATTCCAACCTCATGGATGTCAATTCAGAAGGTATGTTTTCCCACTCCAGTTTCTGATCTGATTGTGTAGGCTCGCATTGTTCACTTAAATCAAAATTTCTTTCAGCATTCATCGCTTTAGTTGCTCGTCTTTCGAAGAGTCATGCCAATCAGAGTACTGGTAGTTCCTCCTCAAGCAGGAGTTCTTCCTTCAGCAACAGGAGTTGCTCGAATGAATCTACTTCACCTCCGCCACAGCAAAAGGTACATCATTTCTGTATTTTTCTTGTGTCACAATGCAAGTTTGTTGCCTAGCGTTGCTTCACTAGTTCTACTTTGTTGTGTATCTTATCATTTTATCTCTTTCCCCAGGTGAGCGTGGGCAAGAGTTTGTGTGTTGACAAAACTGTCTACACATTGGCATTGAATGCTGGTTCACCAGGGCGCATGGTGCGACCCCTACTCCGTCAGGCTTTCTCCAGGCGACGTTTAATTGCCTCCACATATGCTGGTCAGAAGAGGATGGTGGACGGCAATCTTCGTGTTAAACCTTCCCTAAAGAAGTATCAGAAGATGGCTGATATACACAGTATGTTTTAAATTATCCATTGCGTTGGTTGTATTCCCTTTTGCATATGCATGTTTTTGACTCCGGATTCATTTCTTTTCAGGTTTTGTACTTCGGAAGTATCCTTACCTTTCTCAATCCAACTTTGGAGCTATTGTGAACAGCTTTTTAGGAGAGAAACCTAACGCAATCCAGAATATAGAGGTGAGTTAACTTCACTAACTATGATAGTTAATTTTAGTGTGTCTTGCTTCTCATAACTTGTTTTCTTTCTGTGTTTCAGTATGTTGAAGACAGCTCAGAGAGTGAATCTGAATGATTTCTACTGCAAGTTCTGCCTGAATTTTATTATTTTACTGTGTACTTTTGTACTGTGTACAAAATTTTATTTTACTGTGTACATATGAAATGTCCATGATTTTCTCTTGGTTCCAATAAACCATCTCCATAACAACATTTATCTTGTCAGTATTGTCTCTCCTTCAAGAAAGTCCTCTCTCTACTTTTGGTTACCACAATACACTTATATAATTCAGAGCTTATGAACTTTGGACCTACTGTTTGAATAAAGATTGGAAACATTCCTTCAAGGGTGTAGGTTGCTAGAAACTTCTTGAATAGGTGGAAAGATGAGTATGTAACCATCTTGATTTGTTCAAAGAACAGTCACATTATGAACTGAGTAAAAGGAAATTGTAGGGTGGGCCAGAAGAGGTAATGAGCTAAATAAAAATCAGTCAGATTTAATTCTTTTATTACAAAAATAAGAAACAACCACATAGCAAGAATTAAAGTATTCACAAGGACTAGAACAACCTATGAGAACTTTCAGACAGAAGTCAAGGCTTTACCTTTATTTTATTAAAACTCAAGACTAGGACAATTTGCGAGAACTTACTGTAAAAATGACACAACTGCATTGCAAGAATTTAAGTTTACTCAAGACTAGGACAACTTACGAGAACTTTATTGTGAAAATGAGACACAACCACCGCAAAGAATTGATCACACAGGACTACCACAACTGCAGAGAACTTTAATACAGAAGTCAAGGCTTTATACAATGTCAAGCAGAGGACTGAAAAATAAATAAGAATGCATGTTGAGCTGCCATAAAGATTGGTTTTATTAAACATTATTTTCCAGTTGCAGATCTCAAACGCTCTTCAAGATCAGCAATTTTCTTGAGTAGACCATCCCGTTCACATTGTGAGCACAGAGGCTCAACTTCCAGTTCCTCCTCGTGTTCTGCCAATGATTTCTTGTGCTGCTCATATCCACCAGGTAACTTGCTCAAAGAGTGACGATAGACATGGCAATGCCACAATGCATGTTCAAGTCTCTCATTGGCAACACGCACATCTTTCTCCAGTTTTTTAATCTAAAGGAACAGGAGCAAAATTTAGACTTTCCGTTGCAGGTTGCACTTGTGACTTGAATCATTGACAATAAATTAATAATGAACTACATTTGTACCTGTTTAGCTTGATTGTCCACAATATCATCCCATGTCTCATGATGACCACAAAGCTCCTGAGAAGTTCCACTTCCACTGCTGTCAGACATTGTGCTGTGTTCTTCTGGTCACTACTGCTTGGTGGTCTGCTGAGAGAAAAGTGGGGCTGCCCATAAACAGGCAGAGTGGCCTAGTAAACTCACGGGAGGAGGGGTATATCTCCCTGCTCTCTCCCACCCCTTCCACTCCCTACTTCCCCTCTGATCCAACTGAACAATACCCCTCCCTTCCCTCCCCCCTGTTTCTTATGATTGAATTGTGGAATTGTAAAATTCTACCAAAAAATAATTTCTGCTTATAGATTTAAGCTTAACTTTTTACTTTCATTTCATTTTACAGAACACAAGAGAAATATGTTTATTAAAATTTTTGGAGGTTTCATTGAAAAAGAAAAAAATCTAATGTGTATTCAAATCCATCTGATGAGCGAATAATGCACATGTTCAAATTCATTGATATGAGTTGGGACTTAAATTTTAGTCAAAATTTTAGTCAAAATAGTCAACATAATATTTTTAATCGCAGCCTGATTCTCCATCTAAAATCAAATACAGACCAATGCCGCATAGCAATGATGGGCGTTCTTAAGAGCTATTTCCCCCGAAGTACAGTTAAAAAAACTAAAATATATTAAGTAGTAAGAAAAATAAAATACCTCAAAACAAAAAAAAAAGGAAATACAAGCAATGGAAAACATGATTATAGGACAAGGTATAAAATAAAACAAATTACAATTGGTAGTCCATTAAAAGCAAATTGCATAAAAAAATTATTCTACAAATCTCTTATAAAAAATACACTGGTAACAAAGAAGATGAGAGGTTGAAGGAGAAGCAGATAATACATAAGGATAATACATTCAATGGAGCATTTCCATTTGTAGTACATCAACACAAGCAAATCTGAGAGGCCCAGAATCAGAAATGTTAAGTGAGAATGAAAGAAGTTTCACATCAAAGTGAGAAATAGGAACACATCTTAATGTTTCTTCAACCTCTTCATTAAATATTTTGACATGAGGAATTTGATCATTGCAGAGTCTTGTATGATTTCTTACTAGATAGTGTCCTAATGCAATGCCAATATTATCAATAACTATGAAAGAGTGGATTTAAAAAACCCTATCGTCTGATAATAAAACTATAGAATTGTTCTGCTTTTCAGCTTTAGAGTAAGCAACTGACTGATACACAACACCATTTACACTACACCTGTCAAACATAAAATATTCTTTGCCAAGCACAGCCTCAATTCCCTCTCTCACAATTGTACGATGCAAGTTAGGAGCCAAAAGAACAGTTTTTGGCACACCATGGAAACCTACATCACCAATAGTAAGATAAGGTTGTACCAATGGACTAGCAGCACACATTACAGACTGGAAGAAGGCCTTCTCCTTTTCACTCATAGCATGTTCTAAATCTTTATACATAGCATTTAAAGCAATTTTTAATTGCATATACTTTGAAATCTGATGGGCAACTCCATTACCGCTATGAACAGCTGACTTAATTTCACCATTGAAACTTTCAAAAACAAATGCAGAGTGGGTCCAAGGCTGAGCAAAATTAATAGTACTAGTTCCTAAATGTGTAAGTAAATGTGTACTAAAAGTGACATGTTCTGGTCCATATAATGTATCAATCTCAACATTAAACTGTCTCAGAAATCTTCTGGCATGAACTACATCACTTTTAGATACGGAATTCTGCATCAGAATTACAATTCCACGTACCAAAAGACTCCAGTGGTTGAGGTAGCGCTTGGGCAGAATTCCTGCCAAGACTGGAATACTATAAAAAACAACCCAGTGGAACCACTCATGACCTCTCCAATCTGAACGATCCTCTAAAGAGCGAGGAGCTCTTGAGACAGTATCAGTGATTGTTATGGACAGTAAACGTCGATCAACCTCATTCAACCTGGACCTTACACTGAAGTCTTTAGATGAATATCTCTTACTAAACCACAAGTTTGCAAACCTCTTGGCACAGTTGACAAGCGCATGAAATAGATCAAGGTCCAGGCAATTAACAATATCGAACCCTGGTATTTCAGTTAAGATGGAAAGACCCTTGATGCCACGTTGTGCTTTGTTCCTTCTGATTGCTTTCCTGGCAAGCTCAACAGTTTCTTCATGTGTCCTTGGAGGATACTCTCTGGTTGAAATAGTATAAGATCTGCAGGAGCCACGACCTCTCCTCATTCGGAAACCCGGATGGTAACACAATCCACATCCGAATGCACCTGCAATCATACATGGAGATATCAGAAGGAAAATATTACAGAAACGATTAACATCTGAGTTTGTAAAATTAATACAGTACTCACCATTGAATTGGGTTGAACATCTAAGGAGTGGCCGAGCCACTGAATCACTCACACACATGAGAGGTACAATCTTGAAAGTTTTATCCTGCCCATTGATCTTAATGGTGATGCCATTTCTTTGTAGCTCCACGCATTCTTTGATAAACGGCTTCAGATATTCATTCATATTCGGTTTTCCTTTTCCAAGCCACACATTTGCCATTAGAACATGCTTCCTTCTCAAATGAAGAGGAAGTTCATTAATTGATATTAAAACAGGCCAAGCAGAGAATTTGGTAGTCAAGCCAACCTGCAACAAACAAACATTTTAAACTTAAAACTTTTAAAAAAATTTCTACCACAGATAAAGGCATGGGCATAATAACAGGAAGAAGAATGATAAAAGAATAATACTTTATAATAAAACGGCTCACCTGAAGACCATCAACAAAGAAATTAAACGATATGCGTGCCAAGTCAACCAATTTCTTGTAGAGCTTCCCATCTTGAATGTCCTCATAGTTTCCAGGCTTAATCTTTTTCCGATGCCGGGGGTTAACAAGTTCCTTTGCCAGACCATTCATGAGGAGAGATTTGATTTGCTCACCCACAGACAAATACAGGAATACATTCCCCTTCTTCTTATTACGTTTAGCATCAACTTCATTGTGGCAGTCATCACATTCTTTCATTCTATCAATAACTCCAATGTAAACACCACAGTGTGGACAGATATGATGTTCTGACAAGGAAGAAGAATAAAGCGAAATGGCAGTCTTCAACATGTACTTGGTGGGAGAAAATAAACTAGCTTCTGACAGCACGCCTGCAAGTCGCATAATGCATTCAGCAGCTGTATAAGTCAGATTGTGAGCAAATTTAACGGCCAGTAAAAGCAGCACTGTGATTCTTTGCGCCACACTCAGGTGAAGGTCACTGGCAGCGGCTAACACCTCATCATCATCACTGTTGTCAGGATCTTCACCAAATGCAGAATTTTCAGCTCTTGGCGTTGAAAGATTGCTCTCACCATCAGAATTCAATGCATCCTAAAAATAAAAACGAGAACTTATAAATTGCTTTCAGGGTTTTAATAAACAAACAAAAAAAAAAGGCATACCTCATCATCGTTCTCCTCACATAACTCATCATCGTTCTCCTCACATAATTCATCATCCTTATCTGGCATTTCGGTAGTTTGAGGGTCTTGCACAAAATGCCACTCTTCATCTTGAGACAGCGGCTCTGTAGATGGAACCCTGCAGAGGAAGGAAGAAATAAATAATAAAGAGCACTGATAATAAAATTCATTTGGATGATTATTATTCAGCAGTGTATACCTAGCTGTCAGGGGTGCTTCATCGGAAACCGTACTTGTGGATGGAGTGCATCTTTCTTCTGATGGGGTATTCCTCGCTCCAAATGATAATGACGAAGGGCTTGGCTGCTGAACTTCAGTGGATTGGAAACAGCCAGAAAGAATCTGTGACGACTCTGTAGATAGAACCCTAAGAGGAAGTTAGAAATAAATATTAAGGAACAATGATAATTCAATGCATCTAAATTATTATTATTGAAGGATCTATACCTCGCTGTCAGGGGTGCTTCGCCTGAAATAGTACTTGTGGACGGAGTGCATCCTGAAATAGTACTTGTGGACGGAGTGCATCTTTCTTCAATGTTGCTTGGGCTCTCAACTTCCATGGATTGAATACTGCAAGGGACATCTTCACTAGCTTTCCTCCGCCTGCAAACAAAAACGAAAGGTGATAAATGATCTAAATAAAATCAAAGAGAGAGGGAAAGGTTATGTATCATTGCACTCGGGTCTGAAAGAATCCCTTCGACACGAGTGCACCGTTTCGATGCAGGCGACAGGTTAGCGGTACCCGCTAATAATCCATAGCAGAAAACCGAGCCATTCAAAGCATCATTTCGTCGCTTCTCGCTCCCCAATGGGGCGCCCCAGAGACAGACAGAGAAACGATTCTACTGGAATCAGTTCGCAGATACACTCACTTTTTGCGAGGCGGCGGATGAATGGCAGCGAGGACCGTCGATTTTGGAGCTGGCGTCCGCGATTCCTTAAACTCATACTGTTTGTATGGTCCACGTTTCCCCGACATGACAAGACGCCTCTCGCAGAGCGCACGTCAACAAGTGGGGACGAGGCGAGGGGCGGGTGGGCGGATGAGCCGGCGGGCCGGCGGCTCCTTGGCTCCTGCCTCGCTGCTGGGGCCTGGCCTGACTGACTGGCCAGGCCAGCCGTGAGCAGCCGTGAGACATCCGAGCCGAGCAGCCGAAGCCGAGCCAAGCCGAGCCAGCACGAGCCGAGCCGGGCGAGCCGGGCGCAAGGTAGGCCAGCCTCAGCACACCCATGTGTTGCGGGACGCGTTGGTGGCCTACCTGGCAGGCGCTACGAGCCCGAAGGCGCTGCCTTTGCGCTAACTTTAGATTGTCGTTTTGCAGGCTGTAATGTGGGCAACTCAACGACTGTCACACTTTGTGTTATTAAATTGGCTGCAGTTTTGGCTGTTGATACAAGTATCCTCCCACTGTGGTAGCAGATGCACATGGAAATACAGAACTGACTCATGTCTCAACACTGCTCTGAATCTAGTCAAACGGAAGTCTCACTATCTTGTAAAGTGCTCTTTTGGTGCGCACCTTTTCTGACAGAGAAACTGCAGTTGAACTAGAGTTTTCACAAACTTTGGCAGTGCAGTCCACACTGTAGAGCGGAAAACAGTTCAATCTGCACTTTTCCGTCAAAAGTGACTGCAGTTTTACAACTGCAGTTTTGGCACTGCAGTTAAAACTGCAGTTGAACTGCAGATCCTTCCACCCGGGTGGGCTAGTGGCTAAGGAGGGTACCTTAGCCAGAGGCGTCTCCCTAAGGACTAGGGGCCATGACCCTTAGCTGAGGTCACCGGTCCTTGTAAAACACGACGAAGTTTTTACCCTGAGCACACTTTCCGCTGCAGAGTGCATCTACACAATACACACGAATACGGAGCGTTCAGACAGCAAACTCTACACTTCCCAGAAAATTGCGAATTCCACGCCTCCTTATTTCAAGTGCCGAGTCCAGACTGCTGGCAACCTCGCAGAAAAGGCAAGCACGGCAGCTCAAACGCATAGCAAAAAGTCTAACGAAGCCTCGCTCCGCAACACGCCGAAAACGAAGTTTAAGGGGAGGTTCTGGTGAAAATGCTATTTTCTCCTAAATAGGTCCCGCTGTGAAAATTAGTAAAAAATTTGATGTTTTTCCAATTAATTAATAAAATTTTCATTGGGGACTCACATTCTATGCTCTGAACCCAGTTGCTGAGCCATTTTCTCCTATTTAGGCTGTAACTTTAAAAATCTTCTTGCGCATACTATTTTGTCGGAAAAGGTTGGCCTTGGCATTTTTCACTTCTTCGATTCATTTTTGAAAGATGCCGGCATGCACAACTCAATATGTAAATAACATTTTCATTCGCAAGCTTTCTAACCAATCATGTCACTATAATGGAGCAAAAATGTACAAAATAGACAAATTTTAGGGACTTTTCAGCTTAAAAAGCTTACAGTTAATAATATAATGGAAATTTTGAGCTATGCATGCCGGAATTTTTTGAAAATGAATCAAAGAAGTGAAAAATGTCAAGGTCAACCTTTTACGACAAAATAGTATGCGCAAGGAGATTTTTTAAGATACAGCCGAAATAGGCTCAAAAAGACTCTTCGACTGGGTTCAGAGCCTGGCATGTGCCTTCAAAAATCAAATTTTAGTCTCCTCAAAGAAAGATCTTATATTCCGAACAAATTATGACACTGAGATCCATTTGGGAAATGGCAAGATTTTCACCAGAACCTCCCCTTAAGACAAATTGCTTCGTAATACGAAGAAAAATCGTGCGTCTCGAGAAGCATCTCTTCATAATACGAAGCAATCCTACCAGGCCTTCATTTTTTTCTTAGTTACGGAACAAAAACTTCAAACACTCATGATCGCGGATGCCTTTTCGTCGGGGTGCAGCGCACAGCACTCCAAATCCGAAGGTGAAACTTTCAGTACCTTTCTTGAGAAACAATCGTGAAACGCCAACAAAGAGCCGCTCAAAAAGCCTTGCCTTGAAGAGGCGATATACAAAGGTAACGCCTAAAACTTGGCGGTACTTCCGCATATCGCCTTGACTCTCTGTAAGGCCCTTTCTTGCACACTCAACTACTACTCGGTCTTTTGGTGCACAGCTTTGCGCAAAATGGCGTCTACGTTTAGCAATGCACGAACTCCTACGTAGCGAAGCATGAAAAATTGCATTGCTATGCAGCAATTTTCCGAGCATTTCACGCGTTAGCTCATTGCGCGAAGCTAGGCACGAAAAAATCTACACAGTAAATTAGTGTTTGGCGATACACACTTGCGTCGCTAAGACAGGTACTGAAAGTATCACCTTTGAATTTGGAGTGCAGCGAACACGTGCGGCGAGCGTGAGTGAGTTGTGGACGAGGCGACTGCGGCTGGACCGAAACCGACAGGCCTGGAAGCTGGAAGGAGACTGACTAGTGAACAGCGTTGCCAGAAGCCGAACAGCGCTCGGTGGTACGGGGAGGGGGAAAAGGTGGTACTTCGGGGCTCTTCGGTGGTACGCGAGGGGTGGGGGAAAGGTGGTACATTGGAGCCGTATGGTGGTACGGAAAGGGGGGGGCTTAAAATTTACGTTAGGCGTAAACATCGGGAATTTAGAATTTGGCCAAATTGAGAATTCTGAAGAAGTCAGCGGCGGCTCCTCCGGCTGGTGTACAAGCAAGCAGGCCCGTTTTGTTGCCCGCTTGCCTAGGGCGGGGCCCAAAAGTGGCACTGCACTTTCAGTTTCCCGCGTCCGACCTGACCGATCAGAGCCCCTTTCCTTGGAATAGGTCACGGACGCAGGCAAAGGATTACACGCTCGATTTCTGGGGGACGACATTCCGACCCAGGCGCCCGAAAAGTTCCATTTGCCTGCGTGCGGACCTAATCCGGTGTTTTCTCGGAAAAGGTGGTACGGAATCGCTCGGTGGTGGTACTGGTACGGTGGTACGGGGCTCGAAATAGTGGTACATGTACTACCAAGGAAGGTGGTACGTCTGGCAAGACGTAGCAGACGACGCTGCTAGCACGTCGCTTCGCCCGAGCACTGGTCGCGCCCGAATGCACCCGAACGCGCTCGGCTGCGCGCTAAGGCGCCCGAGCGTCTTCGGGGTTATTTTCCGCTGGGGAGCGCAGCCTGAGCCTGACGTCGGCCGGCGACGGACCGGACCTCGTTTCCGGGAAATCCTCCCCGCGGAAAGGTTTCCGCCGCGGGCACGGTGACCGCGGGCAACCGAATACGCCCGGTTCGACTATCCAAAGAGTCTACCAAGCTTTTGTTTCGTAACAACGAAGAAAATTTAGGCTTTGTGGAATTGCCTCGATTGTGAAGAAATCCTTCGTACGACGACGGAGCCTTACAGGGCCTCACCTTACAATGCCAGCGTTCCTTTCGCAGACTTATTAGAAACAGATTGGCCGTTTAAAAGCGCGCAGCTGGTTCCAGCTTTCTTTTATTTCTTTTGCCCTACAAACTCAAGTGTGTACAACGCATGCTTCAGGTTGAAGCATGCCTGCAGAGAAAGACACAACCCCTGGAGCCAACATGGCATGTACACTCCACGCTAGGGCATGCTTGCCAAGTACACGCCTGGTGGCGTGTACATACGAGTACACTGCGAGGGGTGAATCACGAGTGTACTCATGTGTACAAATTTGCCCGTACTCAGTGTACTCACAAGTTTAAAAAGGGTAAAATTCACCAGTTTTTCGACCGATTTAGCGTTGAGTGCCTTTTAAAACGCTTAATAAAGCCTTAAAACGTTTATAAACGTGAAATTTATGAGTAAAGCATGGTGTACTCACGCGTACTCTTGTACTCATGTGGTACACTAGGACGCGGAGTGATCCACCCCTCGGTACACTGTTGCTCTGCTTTACGTTCAAAAAGTAAGGGCCTTCATCAACAATGTGCCTGCAGGTACATGACACCTGGCGTGTACTTGGCAAGCATGCTCCGCTCCAGCGTTGAGTACACATGCTAGTTTGGCTCCGGGCGGAGTATACTTGCAGGCAGGCTTCAACCTGAACTTGAGAGGAAAAGGGGAGGAGTGCACGCTGCCGCTGCCCGAGGTCTGTTGCTTCCAGAGCTTCCGCCGCCGATCGTCGCCAGGAGAGGACATTTGGCGCTACGGTCGCGCCGAGCTGGTCGTCTGCGGTTTTGAGTCTGCAGGCGCGGAACCACATTTTGGTGCATGCAACTATGTGATAACAGGAAAAGTAGCGATATACATCGGCAACTTTGGCCCGTCCCGTACATTAAGAAACGTACGAATTTCGCCTATGTTTGACCCTGACGGGAATTAAACCTGAGTCTGGGGTTAAAATAAATGTCGTTTTCGTCATCAGCACCCTCGAAAACATCAAAAACAATGCAAAAACTCGAATAAAAAGAATGTTCAAAAAATACTCCGCTGGGATTTGAACCCGGGTCCGAAGTTCTCCGATTCGCTCGAAACTGGCACCATTGGTTTTCTCTCGTCGCCCCGATTCCAAAAATACCCCTACATGCCCTCCTAGCTGCATCCGTTGCCGAGATCCTCCTCGACCCCATGTAGACCATGATGCACCTGCAGCAGCGCCCCCGGGGCTCGGATCGGATTTGCTGCCACCGGGCGGTTCTTAGGGTCACCCAAGGACACGGTAAACACGGTACCTGGTTTTCCCAGGAGCCCTATGGCGAAGATATAGGCGATTTCCAGGGGGTTCCTGGGAAACCAGGAACCGTTTTTACCGTGGAGGCTGCATACCAAATTCGGTCAAGATCGGACCACGGGAAGTCCCTCCGGGGAATGCCCGTCCCTCCGTCATTTTTTTACAAAAAATAAACGGGACGGGCCAAAAACTAAACGCGTGAGACCCAAACAGAGTATTGCCGTGGGTTCTTCAGAGCTTTACGTGGTGGATGATTACACAAATAAGTAGAATCTTTTCAAATACAACGGAAAATAAATGAAAACTGTCAGTAAGGTAGCCGCCGAGGGCGCCCTCCGTCGCCCTCCGTGGCCAACGGCGGGTGGTGGAAGCTCTGGAAGCGACAGACATCGGCCCACGGATCCGAACGGCAGTTTACGTCGAATTATTTATATTTAGGATTTTTTCTCTTAAAATTTAAGTTGATCTCCCACTAGTTCAAGTATTTCTGCATTCAAAAAATAATTGCCTGTTACCCTTTTGAAATCAGTCGTAGCCTACACTGTGCGAAAAAACCACAGTGAATCCCGTTAATTTTTTTGCCGGGATTTATTGTAGTTCAGAACACAGGATTTACCGTGCCTGGCTACAGTATCTTTTGTACCTGGTACAGGGTATTCCGTACTCCACTCCTGTGGTACAGTAAATCCCGTACAAAGTACAGTAGATCCTGTTAAAAAAGTACAGTAAATACTGTACTCTGAACTACAGTGACAGCTGTACTAATCACTACAGGATTTACTGTGATTTTTTCCCACAGTGTAGCGAACTTGAACCCATTAGGACTGCATTTTCGACCTACTTCTCCTCCCCTGTTCCTCCAAGACCTGAAGCATGCTATCTACACACTTGAGTTCATAGTATAGAGTGTTCTTCACCCGGCAAAGACAGCCAGGGTCTTTTGGCTGACAAATTGTAGCAACACGGATCCTCGACAGCTTGGCAGCATGGAGACCAGCCAGATACACTGTGAAAATTTGTTGTCACTTTTTGACAAAATCGTGGATGATTTGTTCATCACTTTCAAATGATTACAATCTCATCAGAAACTGATGACATTTTCATCAAAACTCCTATACTTGTTGCAAGGGCGTGACAACAATGTCATCAATTGCTTTGATGACATTGTTGTAAGGAAAATTTGCCTTGAAATTGCCATCAAGTGACGACTCAAATTTTCACAGTGTAGGACTCCACATGGTGGCAGGCCGGGGACTAGCCACTCCGCCTAACTCCGCCGGCTCTGCCCGCTCCTCCCCACCACGGGCCAGGTCGAGCCCAGCCCGGAGGATGGCCTTTCCAGGAAGTGGCCACTGCGTATCGGCCCGCAGAAGGAATCGTACTTGCACGATCGTTTCCCAGAATTCGGCGAGCGTCGGGCCCCAAATCCCGTTCCAGGAAGGACGTTTTTACGGTGTCCAGCCGAATGCGCTGGGTTCGAAGGCATTGCGTTGGAGATTAGGTCTGTGTAGAGTCCTGCAGTGCCACTGTAGGACTTTGGGGCACCTTACACACTAAATGTCATGGGACTTTTTTTTGTCCCGTGAATGATGCAATTTTAAGCACATCCGGTGGCGATGCAATTTTGTGTCCGCCAGGCGCGACAAATCGTCTAGTGAAAGTACAATTTGCAGCAGCCGTCTGACAAAATGTGTCGCCAGACGGGAACAACATTGTATCGGCGTCGGATGTGATTAAAATTGTATAAATTGTGGGGCAAAAAAGTCCCAAGACACTTAGTGTGTAGGACTTCAGATCTACACACTAAATGTCATGGCGCATCATATTGGATTCAGCAGGGGGTGGCAACGGCCTAGGGAGAGCGTGAAGCGATGCTCGCGCCGTCAGAGCAGAGGTTGCGCACTTCTTCGAGATCATGAAAACTAGACAGTGTTTTTCAAAACGCTTTGCACCAATGGAAAGGGCTTGAAATTTAGGTTGCAATAGGCTAATTGCTCTTCTCGAAACTCCCCCTGACTTTATGTTAAGGTGCAGTGAAAACACCGAAAAACACGAGAAATCACAAAATTCAGCAAAAACTCGAATGCGCCATGTTAATGTAAATGATTCCGCCCATGTGTTCGGTTGAATTGGAAGTTTCGGGCAGTCTACTAGGCCTAATGCACCTTAAATTTTGTACTCTTTTGATCTGCGCAAAGCGTTTTGCAATCAACGGGCTAGATCTTCCAATCGAAGCAAAATAAGTAACCCCTGCACCTCCCTCGCGCATGGCTTCACGCGCTTCCTAGGCCGTTGCCGCCCCCTGGATTCAGGAAGCGGAAGAAGGGGATAACTCCATTTTCACCATTTTTCAGGAGAAACAAAAAACTGTTTGCAGGAAAACTAACACAAAACAAAGGAATGTTATACATGATTACAAGTTCAAAGAGCCTAAGTTAAATTGTGAGATGAACATTGGGAGAGCCAGGTCACTGCATATAGGATTTCTGTGATTTATCACTTTCCGTTAAAATGGAAAACAGTCATCTCCACTTGGTGGAATGATGCAAACCATTTTGAGGCACAATAATAGACTAAAAACGCAATTTGGAGATACGTCGAACACCTGTACACACTATATGTCTCGTGCCTTGTACGGCTGAGTGCAGTCCCGCCACCCCGTGTATCCTCGGACAAACTACCTGATGACGGGACGACCGCTCGGATAATGTCCACAGTTCCGATAAGAACTGAGCGACATCAGCCGATGCCCTGTCTGTTGGGCACCGAAGGCTAATGGACTGATACGGGAGCGCAGCGATGCCGAGCGGTGCAGTGATGTGCACCAGTTTGTTGGTGCATTGCGAGTTGAGTTGGACTTCGGGTCATGCGATCGTTCCACAAGGCCCGCTCGGAATCCGAACGTCAATTCGGTTTATTTTCTAATTGGTTTCAAGCTTTGTTTTTACTGATATGGCCTTACATTTTAGATGAAAAAGTTGGCGTGATACTCAGAAAACTACCGATTATTGGATGACCAGTTGTGGCCATTTCTTACTATGCACTGCAAGAAAAAACCACAACAAAAGTACACAAATTTCTGACAAATTTTTTATCAGATATTTTTTGTACTTTCAAAATACAATTGTTGCACGAAGTACAATGGAACCGGCATGAGGAGTGCTGGGCAGTCCAGGCCTCGTTGTGCTTTGTACAATCCCTGTTGTACTTTTATTGTACAGTTTTTGTTGTACTTTTCACACTTTTCTTGCAGTGTGGGATGTATGAAAAGATGATCATGAATCGCAGTTTGATGTCTCGTTTTCATCAAGGTCCAACTCGTACATTTTGATTTTTTTATTTTATTCAAATGATGTTTTTCAACTCTTTCAAACACCATTGACTAAGTTGCATTTTTTTTTGCAGTGTTAGTCGATTTAGGAAGCGGAAGAGGGGAACTTGACTTGTCTCCTAATTGAGTTTTCATTCAATTCTAGTGCTGAAAGTTACTATAAAGTGAAAAAAAGGCTATTTCACATTTTTTTAAATACTTGTGTCAGATGTCTCAACTTAGGGGTTTAAATTCTTTTCTATTGCATAAACTCATACACCAAGGGTAGGACCCCAACTCCGATTAGATTCTGAGTTATGGAGGTTTACGTGAACTTCTCGTTGTTTCTCCCAAATTCACCTAACGACAAAGGATTAGCAACCTAGCCTTCAGATTCTGGCAATAATATCAATTTTTGAACAGGAAAAAGATAGTGTTGCCCTTTCCTTAATATCTTCCTTAGTTTTCCTGATAAACTTAAAACAAGACCAAAATGGGTCAAAATACTCCAAATTTGAAGAAAAATAAAAATAGGCCTGGTAAAATGGCTCTTAGAGCTCCTTATGGACTGATATTTTAAAATCTGCCAACACTGTCTTTTTCCTATTAAAAAGTATATATAACTGCCAGATTCTGAAGACTGGGTAGGTTATCATCCAGTACATCATCCATGAAATAATTATGCTAGTTTTCTGTTTTTGGTTTCTCCTGAAAAATGGTCAAAATGAAGTTATACCCTTCTTCCGCTTCTTGGATCAAATTGACTCTGTTTCCAGTCTGAATTTCATCAAAAGGAGACAACTCAACCTGAGTCCACATAACTCCACTTGCACAAAATGTCAACAGGAGATAACTAACTCGACTCAACTTCTTATAAATACAAGGTGAGCTATCTCCTATTGCCATCCCCCCCCCCCTTTCTATTTTAGGATACTAGTTGGGATGGAAGGAGCCCCTCCAAAAATGAACCAGAGCAATATAGACTATACTGAACTGATCCATGAAGCGGAAGAAGGGGATAACTTACTTTTCATCATTTTTCAGGAGACACAAAAAACTGTTCGCAGGGTAAATTTAATCCAATCAGATGAATGGTGCAATTGCATTTTTGTCAAGAAAGCCTGAGAAATAAGTGTAAAAATTTTCAGAAGAGAAGCACTACTTTTGAGAGGATTTCTGTGATTTCAATCTTTACGTTGGAATGGATTAAGGAACCATGTTTACTTAGTTCTCCCAAACAAGGTGGAATTTGAGACCATTCAAGTGGAGCTGAGGTCTGCATAGAGTCTGTATTTCTGTGGTACATTTTTGGAGATACCTCTTTTCTCCAACTAGAGATAAGGAGTTGAGTTGATTCTTTTCACATTAGATTCCTAAAGACACAAGTTGGGTTATCTCCTTTTGCCATTTGGTGCAATGGAGTTATGTGGACTTTGGTTGAGTTACCTCCATTTTCCGATAAACTTAAGACCATTGAAGGAGTCAAGTTGAGTTAGATCCATTTTTTATGTGGATTTTCTCCTAAACTGTTAGGAATTGGGTGAAACAATTTGGGTTATGATGCAAACCATCCCGAGGCACAATTTGGAGATAAGTTGAATCATTCCCTTCTTCCGCTTCATAAATCAACTTAGCTCCGCTTTATCTGTCTCCTTAGGCCACCCCATTTGAGAAAATTAAGTGAACGTGGTTCCACAGTCCATTCTAACATGAAGATTTAAATCACATAAACTGACTATGGTGTATCTTACACGTTTCAAAGTTTTCAGATATTCCTTATGCTTTCCTTCGACTAATTTTAATTTGCACTATTCATTTGTTTAGTTTTCCCTGGCGGGTGCATAGAAACTGGATCTTATAGGGCAAAAATAATTAAAGTTATACATCTCTTAGTATTCAAAGTTTTTATTCAAGTACCTGAGAGAAACGAAAACATAATTTTGTTTGAGTCAAAGCATTACAGTAAAGGAAAACGCCACTCTAAATCAAAACTGTCCAAGGAAAAATTAGCAAACATATTCCTTGCACCTAAAATGAAACTGACTCTCAGTGACCCAGACTACATGACTTGAAAACTCGATCTAATCGTGGGGAAACGACGGTGAAAACATAAAGTACAGGTTTAATGCATTCTCTTCAGAAACCAAGTCTGCACAACTACATACATTCTCTCAACCAACGGGCAGACTAGGCGCTTACCTCGAGACAAAAATTTGACATAGCAGAGGGTAACGATGAATAGATCAGGTTGAGGGCAATAATGACGGCATTGGTTTGGCTTGGTCTGCCTATTTGCAAAAATTAAATTAAATCTTCCTGCGATCATATCATGCCTTAATAAGAAAGGGCTGTAAAGCGAAATTTACAAGAAGCGGGCGTCAACAACGTCGATTTCAGCTCCCTTTTCGTGATCACAAAACTTATCGGGGCAGTGGAAACCACCGCCGCACCAGCATGTCTGAAAAGCTTCCAGTGTATCGTCAGATACCCGCCCGAACACTTTCTTCCCGTCGCCCTGATGTGGTAGAACACCCCGCTCGTACACCTTGAGCAAGAAGTTTTTATGGTAGCCCTTCTCGATAAGAACCGTTCCACGCGGCAGGGTCACTCCATTCGGGCGGATAGGCGACTTCCCGAACAAATTCCTCACCAGATCTCTTGGGAGGGACAATGATGGCTCATCACCATAAAAACTCATGGATGAGTCTTCGAGTGCCTCCAGCAGGTCTTCCTTGTTGGGCTCGCTGACTGACGTGGCGGCGAGGTGGATGCGGAAGGTGCCTCCTTCCACCCAGAATTTCCCGTCCGACTCGTGCGAGTCGAGGCGGGCCTCCAGCACCACCGCGCCCTTCTCCTCGAAGGCAGTCTTGACTTGCAGCAGCTGCTGCTCCTTGCGCTTCATGTCCTCGTGGACCACGTCGAACGCAGCCTGGGCCTCCGCCATGGCCTCCGAGATGGGCAAGCAGCGGTGCTTCGCCTGCCCCGCCTTGGAACATTTGCTCTTCGTCTCCCAGGACCAGCACTCCGTGCACCACATCCTGAAACAAGCAGCAAATTTCGAGATTCAACGCAATACTTATGAAACGCTGCGAACACAACGGCTTTAGGTGTGTGTAGTGTGTTTGGTCGGACATGGTATGGAGACTAGGAATTCACTTAGGGTCAAGACAAATTCCTTCACTGATAAACCATAGGTGGTGTAGGTGAAGACCACACCAACTGGTGTGGTCAAGTTTTGACCGCATCAGTTGTTGTGGTCTAGACCACGTTTGGTGTGGTCATTGCATGGAAAGACATCACCAAACGTGGTCCAGACCCCACCAAACGTGGCCAAACGTGTTCAGACCACACCAACTAATGCGATCAAAATGACACCCATTTGACCACACCAGTGGCGCGGTCTATACCACGTTTGGTTTTTCAGAGTTGCAAACTATGAACAAAGTGCTCAGTGCGTGCACCACTCCTGCAACAACCAGCAAAGACCGGATTCAAGGACTTATATCTGGGTTAGGTTAGGTCAGATTGACAATCTTAGAAAGTACCCGAAATTTCTTTTTGTATTTCAAGATTTGGCGTTTTGGGTGTTTAGATTCATAGGTTGTTACTTAAAACATTTCTTTGAACTGGTAGTATAATCCTGGATGGCATAGACCATAGACCATAGACCAACTGCTTCATGCCCAGGCTGGGATCCATGTGTTACGCCGCTCCCTGATTGGTCAGTACCTTTCACTTCACTGGTCATTCGTCGGCTTTGGTCACCAAGCTGCCGCGGCAGCGAACGCCGCGTCCTGATTGGTCGAGGAGGCTCGAGCTCCCACCAATCAGGACGCGGCGTTCGCTGCCGAGGCAGCTTGGTGCAGTCGATGCCACACTTGTCGAAGAGTTTATACCACTTTAAGTTGATGTTCAGCTGCTTTCAGTGGGTGAAAAAGAAGCTCACATAAATAAGGAATGTCATCAAACGGCTCGATTTTTAAAATGAACTTTAACTTTAGAGCCTCAGAGGAAGTTTTACGGAAGAACACCGCTCGTGCCGCTCGTGCCGACAGCTGCACTGAAAATTGAATGGCAAGACTGATGGCCAAAATTTGGTGAGACAAAAAAGTCTCGCCATTTTTTGGCGAGAAACAAAAGTCTCGCCATTTTTTTGGCGAGAAACTAAAGTCTCGCCTTTTTTTGGCGAGAAACAAATGTCTCGCCAAAATATGGCAATAATTGCAACCCCACTCACTCTATTTGATGCTGGGAAATATATCCCAATCAAGATCACTCTGGTAAACACATCACTAACTACAGTCTTTCAATTACTCAAGTTGAAAATAATACAGGAAGCTCACTGAAATTCCAAACGCTATGAGTATTGCACGTATGGTGCAATACAGCTGAGATATCGCACCATACGTGCAATGCCTCAGCCATATTGCACCTTACGTGCAATGCATCCCGAAAATGCCCTATGCTAATGCATGGGAATGGGGAGGCATTGCACTTCATGTGCAATGCTTTTGCATTGCACCAATTGACGCTATACTCATAGCGTTTGGATTCTCAGTGCTATCACTTTCAGATATGAAAATATTAATGTTAGGTTATATGATGTGAATTTGGTTTGCGTCAGCAAAGCGTTGCCCAACTATTTACTTTTTTTTTGTCATCGTTTAAAGAGACATTGGTCCAGTGGGAGGTCAATTTCAGTGTCCATGTAGTAAGAGATAATGTCTTTAATAAGAGGCCTAAACAAAGCGACATCCATCATGACACAAGTTCTTACTCACTCCTTTGACTTATTCCAATCCCCAGCTTAACCTTGCTGCACTTGGGCATTGTTGGAGGTTCCATGGACAGAACTCGGTTAATAAACTCGAGTTAAGAAAGTTCTGTGCACTATCTAGCACTCTCCGTTTCGCCGTCTCCACTGGACAAAATGCCAAAGTACAGCAGCAGCACTTTAAATCGCCAACACAGATATAATAAAGAAAACATTTTAGTGTACAGACAAGCAACACAGCAACAGGACTGCCATGTTGAAATTCATTTGTTGTCCTCGTTGTGTCGTCTGCTACAGTAGCATTTGTTTTGCGGTAGTGCCAACCTGCACTGCCTTCCAAAAGTAATTTTACAAGTAACGAAAAAAATGTATAGGTTGGCACTACCGCAAAACAAATGCTACTGTAGCAGACGACACAAGAGCGCCTCGGCCCAGCGCCAGCTCCAACTTGGAGCTGGCTCTAGTTTCCCCCTCCACCTTCCCCAGGCATGCCGCTACGTAGTATGAAAAATGAAACGCACCGTATTACGGTGTAAAGTTTGTGATGCCGCACCAAGGAGCAGACGACGAACAAAATAGGGTTAATGGATGGAGTTAGAATAAAATCGAACGACACTTTGAATGTTTGCACGGTTGGTCAGGCAAAGCACCAATGCTGTCTCGTTAAGGGGGCTCATACATGTTAAAAGCACTTTTTTAAAAAAATTTTTTGATGTAGACGGATTAAGATTTTACAATTTCTGTGTTAAAATCCTTTTAGATAATTGAGTAAGCTTCATTTTGGCTTAAGGGAAAGTGACTTTGGACATTTTTTGGAGATTTAGTCGAAACGTTTAAAATTTTGCTTCTCGTAAGATTTTGTTCGCATACTTGCTCAGATCTGTGGGGAAAAAATCAGGGAGACTCATCCCCAGTAGTGTCATAGAATTGACTAGAATGGGCTTTATATCTGCAATAGTTTTCAAGAAAAAAAATAAAAACAATTTTTTTAACAATTTTTTAAACAAATTTTTGAACAAAAAATTGTTTTTATTTTTTTTCTTGAAAACTATTGCAGATATAAAGCCCATTCTAGTCAATTCTATGACGCTACTGGGGATGAGTCTCCCTGATTTTTTCCCCACAGATCTGAGCAAGTATGCGAACAAAATCTTACGAGAAGCAAAATTTTAAACGTTTCGACTAAATCTCCAAAAAATGTCCAAAGTCACTTTCCCTTAAGCCAAAATGAAGCTTACTCAATTATCTAAAAGGATTTTAACACAGAAATTGTAAAATCTTAATCCGTCTACATCAAAATTTTTTTTTAAAAAAGTGCTTTTAACATGTATGAGCCCCCTTAACAAAATAATGACAGTGATTACTCAAATCACAACATTACAGTTTCTGAGGTGAAAATTTATTTTTACGTCAGTCAACTTTGGAACGAAATTTGTCCATTCCATCTTCTCTCTTTGGTGTCTTCACTCACTGACGAAGGGATTCGGGATTCGGGAGGGCTTTAAAGCCGCGCCCTGTTCACAGTCCAGCGTTCAAAGTAAACCAAGTTACGTTGGCCTAGACAGAAAGTGGCGGGAAGGGTGACGAATTCAACTGCGTGCGGACGACGCGGCTTTTCAAAATGCGTTCTTAAAACTAAATATGTATCGGGTGACACGTCGCTATTAGTACTGCGCCTGCTTCCTGTAAAATAAACCTACATTTATAACCCACCCTGATCACCCGGGGATCCTCCGAAACAGTGAAATGTTGGGAGGTGAGAATCTGACACACTCGTCGACAGCGCCGGGCAAACTTGCAGTGGATGTCCCGTATGGCCAAAAGGGTCGAACTCAACAGTACCTTTACGCTGTTACTCTTGAACGGTTGGCGACATCCACTTGAAATTTTAGAGCGTGAAAGATCTTCAAAAACTAAGGAAATTTGAAACTATCTACTACTTTACAGTCCATTGGACAGAAAATACGGATCGCGCAAATTTGGAGCTGATTTGACTTTTAAACGGCCGTATCTCGGCCAAATTTGGGCCGATCTGGGTGGGTGAAACGTTAATCGCTTTCTAAAAATACCCTCTCTTTGAAGGCGGCGACAAAAATAATGCCGGGTACGAATCTCTAATTTTGAATCTCGCCGTCCCGGGTATTCGAACACCGGTCCGGACGACGTCAGGTACCCATTCCTCGCACCCTTCTACGACATTTTGTTCCCATGGACTTCCCTGTCCGGCGAACAGGAACGAGGCTAGACGGCCTTACAAGGTCAAACTCCTCTAATTTACGGACGCTCCCCGGGGCGCAGGGGCACAGATACGGTAAAACACTACGGGATCAAATTTGTTTAAAATTTAATTTCCGAAAGATAAGCATTAGCACAATATCTCACTAGATGCATCGTTTGTAAAATATGGCTTTCCCAAAAAGTGCATTTTTTCACATCATTTTGACCCGACTTATAAACGGCCATATTTCAGCCAAATTTTGGCCGATCGGGGTGGGTGAAACGTCAATCTATTTCTTAAAATGCCATCTTTGCGATGGTGATGACAAAAATAATGCCGCTTGCGAATCTTTTATTTTGAATCTCGCCGTCCCGGGTATTCGAACACCGGTCCGGACAACAGGTTTCCATTCCTCGTACCCTTCTACGACATTTTGTTCCCATGGACTTCCCCCCTCCGCCTGACAGGAACGGAGCTAGAAGGTCTTATTGAGTCGAACGAACGCCAACGCCCGAGGCAATGTTGGTTGAGGCAGGGAATCAAACTTGTTGAAAATCCGATCTCCGATAGAAAAGCTCTAGCATGATGTTTTACCAGATGCATCGTTTGTTAAATATAGCTTCAACAAAATGAGGACAGAAAGATTCTATACATTGCCTTTTTTCAGGCGCACCATGGAAGGGTTCATTTAGTGATGTTTTAAGAATATTTTGTCAGCAAACAGCTTTGGGACGGCTGGTTCTCAGAAAATAAGCTTTATGGATTAAACAGTTTTTTTTTTTGTAAAACAATATCTGACTATTTACATGAACTATATTTTTCTGGTTCTAATTTGAGGATTGAGGAGAAACGGAGCTGGTCATGGCGTGGCTGTTTTGTGTTCTGTTGGTTTCGCTCGTGCTATTAAATTAACTGTGTTTAATAGCCAATACATTTGTTTCAATATTTTAGTTCATCTTAGTGAGATGTGTGAATAATCCTGTTCATTGAATTTTCCTGAACAAGATACCACCAAGGCATCTCATCGTATTAACATGGTTCTATTCAGGAATATTATTGTTTATTAAGAAACATCTTTTTTTGTTTAAAAAAGAATAGCTACAGGCAGTTTAGCATAATCAAGCGACTACTTCCCCAAACTGAGCAGTCTTTCAGTTTAGGTCATTGGTCGAAAGACCTCGACCCAAGTGTAAACAGATATACTTTTTGAGATTGTACGAACCTGCAAGAAATGAAAATTTAAGAATTCAGTAAGATGATAATCTTGCAGCATGAATATAGAAGAAAGACAGCGATTCAGATAGAATCATGATATAATAAATAAGCAAATAAGTTTTTGTTTATAACTTCACAACACCAGAAAAGAGCAAAATGTTTTCACAGTGCTGTCAAAACTATTCTAAGATCCACTGCAGATTTTATTCATTTCATTTTCACAGCATCTTTTCCCAACCCCTGAACTACATGACAACAAATTTCCACCCGACTCTGTCTTGACACACATGAACATGATGCTGTTTTTGGCTACAACTTGATTTCTCATACTCAGACCATATCCTACGACATCCCCCCCACCACCACATCTCGAGCCAGCACCAAGTTGGAGCTGGTGCTGGGCCGAGGCGCTCACGACACAACATGGCAGTCCTGTTGCTGTGTTGCGCGTGCACTAAAATGTTTTCTTTATTATATCTGTGTTGGCGATTTAAAGTGCTGCTGCTGCTGTACTTTGGCATTTTGTCCAGTGGAGACTGCGAAACGGAGAGTGCTAGATAGTGCACAGAACTTTCTTAACTCGAGTTTATTAACCGAGTTCTGTCCATGGAACCTCCAACAATGCCCAAGTGCAGCAAGGTTAGCTGGGGATTGGAATAAGTCAAAGGAGTGAGTAAGAACTTGTGTCATGATGGATGTCGCTTTGTTTAGGCCTCTTATTAAAGACATTATCTTTGACTACATGGACACTGAAAGAGATCTTTTAGGATCTGACTCACTGGACCAATGTCTTTTTAAACGATGACAAAAAAAGTAAATAGTTGGGCAACGCTTTGCTGACGCAAACCAAATTCACATAATATAACCTTACATTAATATTTTCATAACTGAAAGTGATAGCTTCCTGTATTATTTTCAACTTGAGTAATTGAAAGACTGTAGTTAGTGATGTGTTTACCGGAGTGATCTTGACTGGGATATATTTCCCAGTATCAAATAGAGTGGGGTTGCAATTATTGCCATATTTTGGCGAGACATTTGTTTCTCGCCAAAAAATGGCGAGACTTTAGTTTCTCGCCAAAAAAATGGTGAGACTTTTGTTTCTCGCCAAAAATTGGCGAGACTTTTTTTCTTTCCCCTAGGTTGGAATGAATTCTGACCTTTGACTTTTCAGTGCATGATTGTTTGTTTTTAACTTGGTATTTATACCAACAAGCTTTACTCAAAAACCAAGAGCCAGAAACATAGATTTGAACATGCTGAATGCAATCAGTCCACTAAAATTTACAATTGTCGAGTTTTTGGCCCGTCCCGTTTATTTTTTGTAAAAAAATGACGGAGGGACGGGCATATAGTATGATGCATGATGTGCGTCCGTTCGTTCGTCCGTTCGTCCGAGGACTTCCCGTGGTCCGATCTTGACCAAATTTGGTATGCAGCCTCCTTGGGTGACCCTAAGAACCGCCCGGTGGCAGCAAATCCGATCCGAGTCCCGGGGGCGCTGCTGCAGGTGCATCACGGTCTACATGGGGTCGAGGAGGATTTCGGCAACGGATACAGCTAGCAGGGCATGTAGGGGTATTTTTGGAATCGGGGCGACGAGACAAAACCAACGGTGCCAGTTTCAAGCGAATCGGAGAAGTTTGGACCCGGGTTCAAATCCCAGTGGGCTATATTTTGAACATTCTTTTTATTAGAGTTTTTGAATTGTTTCCTATGATTTTGAGGGTGCTGATGACGAAAATAACATCTATTTTGACCCCAGACTCAAGTTCAAACCCGTCAGGGTTAAACAAAGGCGAAATTCACACATTTGTTAATGCACGGGACGGGCCAAAGTTGCCGATGTATATCGCTACTTTTCCTGTTATTAACCTCGAAATGTTGAAGTGAAAGGTACCGACCAATCAGGGAGCGGCGTAACACATGGATCCCAGCCGGGCATGAAGCAGTTGGTCTATGGATATAGTTGATTGTCTATGCTTCAACAAAAATTGAGACCAGACCTCAAAAAAAAATTGTTGCATTTGAACAAAATTTGTTACTGTTTGAACAAAGATTAAAATTTTGGCTCTAAATTTTTTTGGCTGTTTTAAGTTTCTGGTATTTATTTTTGGTTTGATGCATAGAGGTGGTTGAAGTGAAGCGCACTAAATTCTTTTGAGGTCTGGTCTCAATTCTTGTCGAAGAAACTCTGCGCAATACAATGCCCGAAAATACTTCGAATTGGTTTAGGAGTGTGGAATTGGAGCAATTGACCTCGGGGAATACTTACGACGGACTTGGCTTTGGCTTCTTGTTGGGAGGCTGCTTCTCCGATCCGCCACTCGCTGCGGCCTTCGATTTCTTGCCCCTTCCGGTCATGGCGAGGCTGGATTCAAGTGGATCCTGCAACAAAGAACGAGGTCCGGGTAAATAGCCATTTGAGGCACTATAGTAAATGTCAGATCTAGTTGAAATTTTGTCAGTCTGTTGTTAAAAGCACAAGGATCTCCCGGAGTTACACAAAAGTATGCGTTGCGCCGGTCAATAGCGTTGAAAGCGGAATATTTTCTTGTTCAAACGAAAAAGTACCAAACTTGGTCATAAATTCAAATTTTAAGGGGAGGTTCTGGTGAAAATGCTATTTTCTCCTATATAGGTCCCACTGTGAAAATTTGTTAAAAATTTGATGTCTTACCAAGTAATTATTAAATTTTTCATTGGGGAGGCACATTCTATGCCCTGAACCCAGTCGCAGTGCCTTTTCCTCCTATTTAGGCTTTAACTTTAAAAATCTTCTTGCGCATACTATTTTGTCGTATAAGGTTGGCCTTGACATTTTTGACTTCTTCGATTTATTTTGAAAAGATGCCGGCATGCAGAACTCAAAACGTTAATTACATTTTTATTCGCAAGCTTTTTAACCAAGCATTTCAATATAATTGTCCAAAAATGTACAAAATGGACAAATTTTAGGGACTTTTCAGCTTAAAAAAGCTCATAATTAATAATGTAATGGAAATTTTGAGCTATGCATGCCGGCATCTTTTCAAAATGAATTGAAGAAGTGAAAAACGTCAAGGTCAACCTTTTACGACAAAATGGTATGCGCAAGAAGATTTTTTAAGATACAGCCAAAACAGGCTCAAAAAGACTCTTCGACTGTGTTCAGAGCCTGGCATGTGCCTTCAAAAGTCAAATTTTAGTCTCCTCGAAGAAGGATTTTATATTCCGAACAAATTGAGACAGTGGGATCCATTTGGAAAATAGCAAGATTTTCACCAGAACCTCCCCTTAAATTAATAAACGCATTTGTTACGAATCGCCCCTGTTACAAATCGCCCCATACTCCCTTATGTACAATTTTGTACGAGACATCACACTTTTTTGTGCACACGAACTTTTCGTACAGTTTTTGTACGAAAAACTGCACAAATTTTCCCCCAATGTGCAAAATTTCGTATAAATTTGTACGAAAAGTTCGTGTGCACATAAAACTGTGATGTCTCGTACAAAATTTGTACAAAAACATTTAGTGTGGGCTCGCCTCGAGCCGGAGTGGTGGGATAACTTCTTCGCAAATAGCAGAGAGTGACAGCGACTGTACACAGAAAACTAAGGCATTGTAGAATTGTTTAAGGGGAGGTTCTACTGAAAATCTTACTTTTTTTTTCAAATTGAGTCCTACTATCAATATTCATTGTAAATTAGAAGTATTTCATAGTAACTAGTAAAATTTAAAGTTCGGAGAGCTATACCTTGCCCTAAATCCAGTCGAAGAGGCATGTTCTACTATTAACAGTCGTATCTTGAAAAATTCTCCTACGCAAAGTATTTCTACGTAAACAGATATTCTGGGCAGTTTTCACTTCTTTGGTTCATACTTGATAAACCGTGGCATTCGTAAGATACTGGGACCATTACAAAATCATAAGTTGTGTTTTTAGGCAGCATGTCACTTAAGGGGGCAGTCTCGTCCCTGTACCCTTTTTTAGGGGGGTTTCCCCCCCCCTCTTTTGATGACGATGATTTTTTAAATATACCTCTTAGAGACAAACGGTAAAAACCAAATGAAAGAACAGAATTTTTACAACATTTTCAAAAAAAAATATTTTGTTTTGTCTTCAGTTGTAAGGGAGTTATAGGGAAAGCAACAAAAGCCGACAAAACATACAAAATTTCACTGCGCGACAATTTTCTCCGGAAGTTCTTAACTTTTTGGCAATCGGTTTGCGGCATCTTGAAGATAAAAAAATCCTCTTTACTTTAACCTACGATCGTCCATGTAGCCCAAGGAAAACCTAAATTAAAACCGTTCCTAAGTTTGTATAGGTTTTTGGTTACGTTTTAAAAAGTGTAATCCTTGGGCTATATGGACGATTGTAGGTTAAAGTAAAGAGGATTTTTTCATCTTCAAGATGCCGCAAACCGATTGCCAAAAAGTTAAGAACTTCCGGAGAAAATTGTCGCGCAGTGAAATTTTGTATGTTTTGTCGGCTTTTGTTGCTTTCCCTATAACTCCCTTACAACTGAAGACAAAACAAAATTTTTTTTTTTGAAAATGTTGTAAAAATTCTGTTCTTTTATTTGGTTTTTACCGTTTGTCTCTAAGAGGTATATTTAAAAAATCATCGTCATCAAAAGAGGGAGGGAAAACCCCCCTAAAAAAGGGTACAGGGACGAGACTGCCCCCTTAAATTTTAAGAAAATGGTAAAACTCCTGATATTTAAGTCTTGTTGGGTCCCATGTCTTGGTGATGCCATGCTTTATTGCAAATGAGCCAAAGAAGTGAAAAATGTCCAGAACATCAGTTTACGTAAAAATACTTTGCGTAGGAGAATTTTTTCTAAGATATTGCTAAAATCGGCTGAAAAAACATGTTCGACTGGATTTGGAGGAAGGTGTTGGGGCACTATTTTTCATGATTGACTGTAACTATGTAGTGCTACACATCTGCAACAAATGTTTACACTAGGGCTCAATTTGAAAAATGCAATATTTTCACTAAAACCTCCCCTGAATGTTATGGTAGTACTTTCTAAACTATGCGGTTGCTTGGTTGCTTTCTAAGGCACCCCTCCATCGTATAGCTAATCCCTGCATCAATATCTTTTATCACGTGTTCTCTCTCATTCCAGGAACGTGACATCACGTTCAAACGTATGTGACAAAATGGCACGTTCGTTTGAGCATTGAGTCAAGTTCGTTTCGATGTGAATCAGCCATAAATTAGCTTATTCACATCGAAACGAACGTGACACAGTGCTCAAACGAACGTGATATTTTGTCACATTCGTTTGAACGTGATGTCACGTTCCTGGAATGAGACTGTAACCAGATACTTACCCAAAACCTGAGCTTCGTCGAGTGCGGAGGGTGTCCAGAGTCCAGGAATCGAGGCGGAGAGCAGAGACGGCAATCACAGCGACGCCTCGGGTGCAGAACGACGCGTTTGTTTCTGCGGCGCGCACACTGAAAAATAAAGAGTTCGCATTCAGAGAGCAATCCCAACTTTATCCTTCATTCTCCGAACCCAAAACCCAATATTTTCTGTAGCCTATGATCAATCTTCTCCAAAGGACCTTCAGTATACTCCCAATGCCCAGCAGACGATGCACGGAGAAGACAGACGCAATGAGAAAACCTTGCGAACCAATAAAGGCCTTACCCAGAAAAGCAGCTAGTCATAACCAAGTATTTTGAGCATACATAAGCTTCCAAAGCTTCGTAATTCGCAAATAACGAACCATTTCTTCATATGTTAAAAAGTAAATTTGTTTGTACTATGTATGCTCAAGTTACTTCGCAAGGTTTAAAGCGTGCAAGAGGACTCAGAAACGCGTTGGGTTCTGGGTTCGGACAGCATTCACAAGCCGTTCAAAGATTTCTCTGTAACTTTTGGCCGCTAAGGATGAGCTTCCGACATAATCCGCCCACTAATGCCAGACAGAACCTATGTTGAGCCTTGCAACTTGGTTAAACACCCCAAAGATCTTCTAAAATATTGCCAGGGGCTTCTGCCTGGATGGCATGGAACTCTAAATTTCCTACTTTCGAACAAAAACGGCTGAAATGTCACTCGACGCGCAACGTTTCTTCGACAAATACAGAGAGGTAGGCCTCATGAAAAATTTCGAACGCTTCACTTTAACCACCTCTGTGGTCCAAATCTACAATACCTTGGGTTCAAACAATTGAAAGTAACGACTGAAGGGTGTGCAGATGTGGCGTGGATGGAAACTTGAGCGCGTTTCCTAAGCTCACAGATCACGGAAGCGGTGCTGTGCGTGGTGACTCGCTCAACAGCGCGCCGATAACTGGCGAAAACTGCATCTGGCCGCGTCTCTCAGGTAACCGCGGCGACCCCTCAGCGGCGTTTTCCGCGTACACCCAGGGTCCGGGCGCCCCGGCTCGACTCAGGTGCATGGGCCGCCCGGCTGGGCTCTGGCTCGACTCGACTCTGCTCGAGTCGAGCCTCGCATGCTGGCCCAGCTCGGAGAGTTCGGCTACAGCTGTACCTGAAGGTAGGACTCTTTCGGACAGCCCTTGACAGTGAGTCAAATGCCAAGACTCCGGTTCGGCCCGGACTCAATTCGGACAAAACCCGGGGGAAAGCGGAAGTAACCGGAATGGGTCAACAGGTTTGGAACAGTCCTAGGGGAGATTTCGAAACTCTTCGCCATAATAAGGGCGAGTAAATAAGTACTTAAGTCCAGGGGTTCAATACGACACCCTATTTTTACCTGTTTTTCGAGCCTTGCAAGATACAGATACAGAGATACACCCCTTCAGTCATCGCCGTGTGAAGATCAAAAGTAATGAAAAAGTCTGGGACCAGCAGCGCACCACCTAGCGGCGGGTAGTGTTAACTGTCAAAAGCTGAACCCTGGTTAGTCACAAGCGTAGCGTAGGTCAGGACGAAGTTCACTACAGTCGCCGCTCGGTGGCGCGCAAGTGGTTCCTGCCTTGAGATTCCTTTAGTTCTTCACACGGCGACGATTGAAACACCGTTAAAAAAATCTGAAAATTCAGACCACTTTTGTCAGACTTGGTGGTCTGAATCTATTTTTCAGACTTGTTTCAGACTGCTTGTCTGAAAATTTTGCCTTCCGGTATGAAAATTGCGACCTGATCGTCTCAGAACCTGAATTCAGACCAGCGCAGTCTGAAAATTCAGACCAACCCAAGATTTCGTTTGTCCGCTAGATGGCGCGCATGTTGTGGAACATACCTACTTCTGTTTAAAAGGCTTTTAATGTGAAAATATATTAGTTGAAAAGCTCCAAATGGACAGGACTTAATCGGTCATATGAGAACCATTCTCTGCTGCAAGATTTACGAGGGGGCAAAAACTCGGGATTTTCGTGTACACATGATTCGGAAAACGCAATGATTGCGCATGGTTTTAATTGATTTCATGGCTGATTTTGCCTTATTTCGCGACGCACCAGGGTGATGTTGAGCGTGATTGCGTGTGATTGTGTTCGGAAAGAAATGATTTCGGACTGATTTGGCCTGGTTTCGTGTGATTCTGCCTAATTTCGGTCGATTTTAGTGATTTTGGCTGATTTCGGATTGCTTGATTTCGCGTGATTCTCAATGATTCGCATGTGATTTCGGGGGCCGTGTACACATGATTGCGCGAGTTTTTGCCCCCTCGAAGATTTATGTCCGTAATATGGGTGGAAGTTGAACAATCCACATTCTAATTTACCTCTCGCGGGTGGCTCCGTGTCGCCATTTCCTTGGGTGCCACAGGCCGGCCTCTCCGAGAGGCCCTCTCGAGAGTCAGGGAAAAGGACATAGGACCTTCTCCCTCATCACAATTTGTACTCAATGTTGTCCTCTCTGGAGGTTCACACACACCTGAGATTCTTTCTATGTCATATTGAACATGTCACGAACCTTAAAGTTCACAATCTTCGTACAGGACTGAATTTTCAGACCACCAAACTCTTAAATGTAAGACTCTCGAGTTCTGAATTTTCAGACCATCTAAATGGTCTGAATTTTCAGACCTCAAGTCTGTTAATAACTTCTTACCAATTTGGTCTGAATTTTCAGACTTTTTTTTTTAACAGGGAAGGCGACTAATAGAGCCGGTTTCCGGTTTATTTTAATCTACACTACAAGATCAAATGTGTGCTTAGTACACAGCTGTGGAAGCGTACTTGCAAGCACACATCTATAGGTGTATGCTTGGACAAGCACACATCTGTATGCTTGGCCGAGCACACAGCTGTAGGAGTGTGCCTTTAAATGGGTGGGATTAAAGTGTGCTTGGCCAAGCATACACCTATAGATGAGTACTTGCCAAGCATACACCTGTAGCTGTGTGCTTGCCAAGCATACACCTGTAGCTGTGTGCTTGTCCAAGCTAGTTTTTAGTTTTCTAGTTTTTACTTTGCTTTTTCACGGAAGTGGGTTTTTTGCCAGTCCATACTGATTTTCTGAGACATATAACTCATTTTCAATGAAAAGTAGTACTTGTGGAATATATCAGAAGAGTTTTGGTCCTTATATTAAGATTTTTTCATCAAGGTTACATTGGTAATTTGTGGGATAACGGCACTTCAGAAGCGCAACGATTCTCCCATTTCACATCCAACTCTGTCAACTAAGTACAGCGATTCTCTTATTTCACATCCAACCCTGACACCTGCTAAGACATTTTTCTTTATTGGCTGAGCGATAGCGAAGCCCGTTACTCAGGTGGGGTTGAAAAGTTTTGTCTGTCTGTCTGTCTGTGTGTCTGTCTGTCAGCACTACTCCTCCTGAACGGCTCGGCCGATCTGGCTGAGATTTTGCACACTTTTTGGGTATGTCCTTGGCTCGGCACACGCGAAATTTCACTATCCTAGCTCAACTGGTTCAGTTTTTATAGCCGAAAAACACCTAAAAACGGTGAAAAATCGAGTTTTCTGCCGGCAAATGTCTTCTGCCTTGAAGAAAGGGGGGTCAGGGGGGCAGAGCCCCCCAGCCCCGGCAAGTTGAAAAGTAACTAGGGTCAAGATCGTGTTATCTGTGGATGAAGCAACTCTATCTGGAATGAAGGGGGGTCTGCGGGGCGGAGCCCCCAGCATGCAACAATTTAGAAGTAACCGACGATGGGCAAGCCATGGCCTGCGGTAGGCCTGGGCGATGAATCGAATAATCGAAAATAATCGCGATTATTTTGTTAATCGTCCGATTATTTCAAACCCCCGATTAGTGGTTCGGTAATCGAAGGATTGACCGATTATTTAACGATGATCGATTATCGATTAATCGTCTCATTATCGGATATTCTATGCATCACCTGTTCAAATTCTGAGCGGAAAAGTCTTGAAAAGTTTTCAGTTAACGCACGAAAAAGCTGTCTCAGACACTCGAGGTTGCGCCAATGGTTTTCCTATCCTCTTATTAAATGCTATTTTCACAATAGTACGAGTATTAACCTTTGTTTGTCAATTTCCAAATAATCGGTTTCCCCCGATTAATCGTTGATTTTCGGTTAATCGTGTACGTTTTCGATTACCGATTACCGAACTGCTAATCGACACCAATCGCGATTATTTTATTCATCGGCCGATTACGATTACAACCAATAATCGCCCAGGCCTAGCCTGCGGAAGGCAGGCTAGCGCCGCAGGCCAAGGTAGGTACGCCAGGCGCGGATTGGAGGAACAGGCAGCGAGACATCGCGAAGCCTGTTACGACAAGACGCGGTCTGGCGTAGACCTACCTTGTTTCTACGTACACAAGTCCATTCCTGCAAAAGTATATAGTCTCAGTCAATTTTTAAAATTTACTCAAAATCCTTAAACTATTTTTACAGTTGTTTTTCTTCAAAAAATCGACGGTTCTTGGGCTATAAGTTGTACGATTTCAATGACATTTAGCTCGTTGGAAAGGCAATTAATTTCCTCATATTTTGAGACTTCAAGATTTATTATGTCTCATCTAGTCCGTGAGTAGTTGAGAAAACACTCCAACTTTAAGCTGCATATCCACTTGGGACCCTCTACACTGTCTAAAAAAGTGATTCCCGATCAAATGCGGCTTAGTTTTGATCTTAGAACGGAGAGGTCCGTTACTTTAAACCACCCTGTAGTACAAGGAGGTGCCAGTGTCAAGTTACGCCACTCAACTTCCGTCAAATTCAATGAAATTTGGTGTCTCAGGTTACCCCGCACAGTAACCATTTTCTATAAAAGTCAGTATTACCCGATGAATGATGGGTTTCCCTCAAAACCAATGCTGCATTTAGAATGTTGAAATTATAGGGTTGAAAGGTACTACAGTCATTTGGGTCTCAGCAAGACGTGTTTCGAGTACCAAGGGAGACTTGTAACACTTCTCTAAAATTGTTAAATTTACTAAAATTGAAAAATCGTTATAGATCTGACCAGCTTGGTCCCAACCTGCCGTTCACACGCTTAATCGTCTTTCCAAACAAGTATGAAAAAAAGTGCTAGGGCAGTTTTGACCTCGGAATGTGCCGAGCCAGGTGGCAGCTCCAAAAAGGTGGAAAAGCAGAAGTGTCTCAAGTTACCCTTGCTGTCTCAAGTTACCCCGGTTTACGGTATGTAGAATTTTCAATAAATTATTCTCATTAGCTTCTCCCAAGCAGAGGGTTTTGCTATTTTAAGTGAAAGTGCTAAAAAGTTGTCGGAGTTCTTTAAGTTCTGGGCCACGACTGGTTACAAGCGCAGGTCTGGGCGAAGTTTGCAGCATCGGCCGCTCAATGGCGCGCTTTCTCGTTTCTGCTTGTTTACTACTTAGAAGGACTCCACTCGGCGGCGAGCGAAAGGGTCTACCTAGCCTTGAGAATAGGGTACTTTCGTAGATCCTGAACCGGAAGCAAGCAGGCCAGCAGACGCCAAATTGGCCGGAAACTAACCTCTCTTCGGATCTAAAACTATAGCCGAGCTGTACAAATGTTGCTCGTGAAGCACATATGCACCGCAAACAAGTATCAAACGACTGTTTTTGTTCAAGTGTGGCCGATACGTTTGACTAACGTCTCTTTCCCATGTCAAGTTAGGATCTACATCCGCCAACGTGGCGTCTGTGTGCTTCCGGTTCAGGGATCTACGAAAGTACTCTATACTTCACTGCTAATCGAGTGGTAAGTTTACTGGCCACAAATTTGGCAAGCCGTCTTGAATGCCAAAAATTGGAAAGCTTGGCCCGGAATTTTCCTTACCTTGCCATAACTTGGAAAGCTAAAGAAGGTTTCAGGTCAAAGCTTGCCAAATTTCGGCATTCTAATATGCTTGCCAAATTTATGGCAAGTAAACTTACCACGGGATTTGAAGTGTTTAATTTTCCCTATCGTGGACCACGCGAGGCACCTGATTTAGAATCCAGAAGAAATAGAAGAAAACGTTTCGTCGAAGACTGAACAATGCCTTCGTTTCCCTCGCATCGGGCACCGCTGCTGCTTCAAGCTTTTCGCTGTGCTACAGCGTAACATGAGGAACCCCCATGTCTCGTAACGTTACGCTAGGTCAGAACCTCCTCCCCCTCCAACAGCCCAATGTTACGCAAAGTTTCTCAGATAAACACTTTATCAATACCCTTATTTGACGTCTGAATGTGCTCTCAGACAGGATGTGTTTCGCGTAACGTGACGTTGGCTCGGACCCCCCCGTGTCCCATGAACCTCAGCGTACGCAGAACACGTACCGCCCTTGCGGCGCGACGTCGTGAGTGAACAGCCCCTTGCGCTTGCTCTGACCGCAATGTTACGCACACACTTATCATCTTACGATGGTAACGCGAACGTAACATACGCTGAAATCAAAACATGCGTATTACGCTGAAATGTCATCGTACTACAAACGCAACCAACGTACCTTACGTTGAAAATCCTGCGTACCTTACGTTGACATTCGTGCGTATTATGCAGGTTGGAAATTTGTCGTACCTTACGATGGAAAATCATCGTATTACGCACGAAAACCAACGTAAGATGATAAGCGTGCAGGCCAGTGCTATATTCAGTTAAGAATCGTCGGTTTCGACGCCTGGCTCGGAGTCGCCCTCACGCTGGTCCAGGCGTCGACTCACGCCTGCCCGGGAGCGGTCGGATGCCAGGGAGACATGGGGAGGGGAATGGGCGGGGAGGGGAGAGAGAACCGGTAGAACCCCACTGGCGAGGCGAGGCAAACTGTCACAAGTTGAGTCGAGTTGAGTTAAATTGAGTTGTGTTGGAAAATAGAGAACGACATGAATGACCAGGAAGCCCGGGACTTCGGAGTTGTGTTAATGATGATGCAAGAAGAGGAAGATGAAGAGCTCCAAGCTTTAATACTTGTCAGTAGGATTTTCGCTGCGGAACTGATGGAACTCGAAGAGATATACAGGTTAGGAAGGTTTTTCGTTCCTCTATTTGCACTGATCCATATCCGTGTCACCATTTTTTAACCATTTATATAAACCGTACTTGTTTTTGCTTAGGTCATGAACACGTTTGGGTTCATGTCACAGTTTTTATCAATGAATACCATGCTTTTGGAGATCCATGCTTTAAGGTGAGGTGTGGGTGAAAATGGAAACTTCTATACCACTTGGCTGTGGTGGTTGAAACTTAAGGGTGTTGAAGTACTAGGTAGGAATATATTACACACCAAATTTCATCCAAATCTACCCACCCATTTAGCCACAGTAGGCTTTTTTCATTGAAATTAAGCATTTAGTAGAAAAATCAGCCACGCAAAGTTTTTTGATGGAATGGTCTGAAATTTGTTTTGGAGTTACCTAAACCCCTATACTTCAATGTAACAGAGAGATATTTGAATTTTATTTTTTTGTTTTGACTGAGCAGTCTTCACAGTTTTTTAATTGAAAAAAATAAGTTTTTTTCCCCATTTTTTACCACTTTCAGGTAAACGTTTGAAGAAAGTGGATAGATATTTGAAATATATCCCTGTTACATTGTCACATGGACCACAAAGAACAACTCCAAGAAGTATGGTCAGTATAAAACAAAACTGTATGCGTGGCTTGTTGACGGAGTAGAAAAAAAATTTCTTCGACACTTGTCGTAAGAGTTGGGTGACCAGAAAAGGCGCATGCAAACATCAGTCCATGCAAGATGAACCACTCAGGGGTTCAATCTCTTCAATTTATTTCCTGTACAGCTTCTCACAAGCACGGTATTTGACCACCTGAGGGCGATGGGGAGGGTGAGAAGGGAGCGAACCCCTTTTCAAGATGTTATGCTCATGGTTCTTTGGCTCATGGCGACACCTGATGCTTTCCGAAGTGTGGCACTTCGATTTGGAGTAGCACCCAGCACGCTTTACTACTTTTACTCATATGTAGTTGAGGCTCTTCGGGAGTTAGCAGAACAGTACATCAGATGGCCTACGCCAGTTGAGACATCAAATCCAAACCGCTTTTGCTGCAGCAACTAGCTTCCTTGGTGTAATAGGCTCTGTGGACTGCACGCACATTAATATTACAGCACCTTTGGAAGATGCAGGCCAGTACGTCAACCGGCATCATGTCCGCAGCATCAATGTGCAAACTGTGGTAGATCATACTTTATTGGCTGAGCGATAGCGAAGCCTGTTACTCCAGTGGGGTTGAAAAGTTTTTTCTGTCTGTGTGTCTGCACTACTCCTCCTGAACGGCTCGGCCGATCTCGGTGAGATTTTGCACACTCTTTGGGTATGTCCTTGGCTCGGCACACGCGAAATTTCACTACCCTAGCTCAAATGATTCAGTTTTTATAGCCAAAAAACACCTAAAAAACGGCGAAAAATCGAGTTTTCCGCGGGTAGCTCACTTCTGTCTTGGAGAAAGGGGGGTCTGGGGGGCGGAGCCCCCAAGCCTCGACAAGTTAAAAAGTGACAAGGGTCAAGATCGTGTTATCTGTAGATAAAACAACTCTATTTAGAATGTAGGGGGGTCTGGGGGGCGGAGCCCCCCAGAATGCAAAAAGTTAAAAAATAACCAACAATGGACAAGCCATTGCCTGCCGCAGGCAGGCTAGCGCCGCAGGCCAAGGTAGGTACTTACGCCAGGCGCGGATTGGAGAAACAGGCAGCGAGACATCGCGAAGCCTGTTACGACAAGACGCGGTCTGGCGTAAACCTACCTTGTTAGTTCGTCAGATTCATGTGGGTGAAGTAGGAAGCATGAATGACAATCGTATATTCAGGCGTAGTCCTCTGTACCATGATTTGCTTCATAATACTCCAGGTGTTATTGATAATGAGGAACATCTTGTAGGGGATGGTGCTTACACTGTTACTAATTTTTTAAGTGGTGAATTTACTTGTGAGTAACACATTATTTCCTATATTTGTTGTACTTAATTCTGTTCTTTTTATTCCAGATGTTGACTCCTTTCGCAAACAATGGCGACTTGACTGAGAGAGAATTAAATTTCAACAAAAAACTATCTCAGTGCAGAGTTAGAGTGGAGAATTCTTAACGTGTGTTATTTTGGCGACGGTGCCGGGTCCAGGGGGATCCCCGTCGAGATTGTCATCTGCCGGCCAGTCCCTGCCGCGCGCCACTCTGGCGCCTAGCACCATCCCGGCCGCCATCTCCTGCATCACGCGATCGTTGGAGCGCTCCCGCCATTGTGGGGCTGCAGAACAGAGGCAGGCATAAGACACTCCAAGATAGGCGGACCTTTATCGAAGTGCCTCGGATAACGAATGAAGTAAATTCGACACTCGAAGGAAAGCAGCCGAGACTCACCGGCCGGTTCCACTGCTCCCTGTGGCTCTGGTTGCTGCCGCAGCGCCCCTTCGCCGACCAGGGCCTCTAGCCGCTGGGTCGTGCTCTGGGACAGGGCTGGGGAACGACACGGGGGTCAAAGACACATGCACACTGGAATATGAATGCTCCACCTGGGAGTAAACTACAAAGCACGCTCATACCCTACGGAGAGTGCTTTCAAGCACGCTCTAACCGGGTCTAACCTGGAGCATGCATAACAAGCACACTCCAGGATGGAGAGTGCTTGAAAGAACGCTCTTAGTCACTGTAACAAGGCTGCAAATCGCCGAAACAGAACCCGTCATCCTGGAGAGTGCATCACGGAAAAAAAGAATTTGTTGTACCAACGAATATGTACACTGGCGGAAAAAATTAAGGGGACACTTTTTCAAAGTGACCTCAAATCTCGAGTTTCAGAGCTAGAAGGCTGCAACTTTGACA
The DNA here is from genome assembly GCF_012932325.1 of Thrips palmi. Lineage (NCBI taxonomy): Eukaryota > Metazoa > Arthropoda > Insecta > Thysanoptera > Thripidae > Thrips > Thrips palmi. Next base: position 3,439,197 of record NW_023144625.1, on the reverse strand, counting down.
CAAGTTGCCTTCAAGTGTCCTGAAAACGCGTGCAACGTTGCACTGACGAGGTTGGACCGGGAGGGGGTGATTCACCCCCAGCAATTTTGAAGTGCAAAAAAACGCAACTTTAGAAGCGACCAGCCTGGCTCTCGGGGGTCAAAAGAATCGGAAAACGGTACAGAGCGATTGCCCTTGACGTCCTCTACAAAATGCGACCCCCGGGAGACCTCTACGACAAACCCACCCCCTACAACCCCCACCCCCCTTCAAAATCCACATTTCTTGAGGTACAGCCCTGAGATCGGGCTGGCGTCATCCTCTTGGTCACCCTGATCAAGAGGATACCGCGTCTGAGCCTGTGCACCCCGTTGTCACCCTCGGAGAGGCCGAAACACTTCACCCCCTTTCAACCCCCTGTGATTTGAGGAATTTCTGCTTTTCGGATGGGGGTGAAACTCACCAGGGTTTTGGTAGACGTGACCCTGAACAGCGTCGAAAAGGTCCCATGTCGATAGCTGCCCTTGGAACCACGCAAAGACACCCCCAAGTTAGGGGTGCACAACCCCCAAGCGGAGGGGTTGAAAACAGCCGCGCCGCTGGGTGGGCCTTCCAGACAGCCAAAGCCATCGGGTACGTGCTGTTTAGCCCTTGAATTAAGGTCTCTTCACAATTTTTAGCCTAAAAACTGTGTTTCGACTAAAAAGCAACCCCTGTGTTTGCGCCCTTGTAGGGGCTGAATCAGCAGGGCTACGGCCATGCCGACCGCGGCATTGGATGCGCCAAAGCCTCCTTGTCAGACACCTAAAAATTCAGAATTTTCCAATCACGCGTTTCCAGACAGTTAGCGCAAGTTTCGAACTCCTGCTCACCGCCCTGCCGGGAAACGCTCTCAAAAGGTAGGCAACCCATCGGGCTTCGATTTCAGTTTTTCCGCTTTTTTCATGATTCAGCGGGTCGGATTCGATTTGCTGGGTTAGAGATTGATCACAAAAACAAGCTGAACCAATCTGACCTGCTAAATCATGAAAAAAGCGGAAAAACTGAAATCGAAGCCCGATGGGTTGCCTACCTTTTGAGAGCGTTTCCCGGCAGGGCGGTGAGCAGGAGTTCGAAACTTGCGCTAACTGTCTGGAAACGCGTGATCGGAAAATTCTGAATTTTTAGGTATCTGACAAGGAGGCCTTGGCGCATCCAATGCCGCGGTCGGCATGGCCGTAGCCCTGCTGATTCAGCCCCTACAAGGGCGCAAACACAGGGGTTGTTTTTTCGTCGAAACACAGCTTTTAGGCTAAAAATTGTGAAGAGGCCTTAATTCAAGGGCTAAACAGCATGTACCCGATGGCTTTGGCTGTCTGGAAGGCCCACCCAGCGGCGCGGCTGTTTTCAACCCCTCCGCTTGGGGGTTGTGCACCCCTAACTTGGGGGTGTCTTTGCGTGGTTCCAAGGGCAGCTATCGACATGGGACCTTTTCGACGCTGTTCAGGGTCACGTCTACCAAAACCCTGGTGAGTTTCACCCCCATCCGAAAAGCAGAAATTCCTCAAATCACAGGGGGTTGAAAGGGGGTGAAGTGTTTCGGCCTCTCCGAGGGTGACAACGGGGTGCACAGGCTCAGACGCGGTATCCTCTTGATCAGGGTGACCAAGAGGATGACGCCAGCCCGATCTCAGGGCTGTACCTCAAGAAATGTGGATTTTGAAGGGGGGTGGGGGTTGTAGGGGGTGGGTTTGTCGTAGAGGTCTCCCGGGGGTCGCATTTTGTAGAGGACGTCAAGGGCAATCGCTCTGTACCGTTTTCCGATTCTTTTGACCCCCGAGAGCCAGGCTGGTCGCTTCTAAAGTTGCGTTTTTTTGCACTTCAAATTTGCTGGGGGTGAATCACCCCCTCCCGGTCCAACCTCGTCAGTGCAACTTTGCACGCCTTTTTAGGACACTTGAAGGCAACTTGTGTCAAAGTTGCAGCCCTCTAGCTCTGAAACTCGAGATTTGAGGTCACTTTGAAAAAGTGTCCCCTTAATTTTTTCCGCCAGTGTATGTTGATTTTGGGACAGCAAAGAAAAAGTTGTGAGGTTTACTATGAATTTGTTGTCAAAACGAACACTTTGCTCTCACAACGAACAACATCGTCAGAGGCAAGGGGCGCCTGACTTCAATAATACTCGGTACACGACATCAATAATACTTGAATAATACCGATAATACTGATAATACCAATATTACGATAATACTAACTTTTGTGTCTATTTCATCATGCCGCGCATCAATTTAGTCTCCAAGTTTTATGTAGGATCGAATCTTATAGAATCAAAACCATGCGAGTGGTCCGAAAACCGCGCGCGCGGAACCAAACTCAAGTGAAAAGACCCGAACGCACCCAAGTACTCTCCGGTGCCTGGAGGGTTGCCTACCAGCGCGGCGGCTGCTCCAATATCGGGGCGTGGGTAAACACAGTAAGCACACTGGGCGTTGCCTACTCCCGGCACGACCTAACCTAACCTGCTCTCGGCAGGACTCCCATTGGCTTACTTTCCCTGAATTTGACGGTGTTCTATCAGACCGATACTACCGATAATACTTCAATAATACCGATAATAATAGTACTCCGTACACAATTTAGGAGGATCATCCACCCCTTGGTCAGAGGGACTAAATATCATCAAAACAAAAATATTCAAATGTTTGTACACCTTACGAATTATTTGTTGTGAGAGCAAAGTGTTCGTTTAGACAACAAATTCATAGTAAACCTCACGGCTTTTTCTTAGCTGTCCCAAAATCAACATACATATTCGTTGGTACAACAAATTCTTTTTTCCCGTGCTCTACAAATCGAAAAGCGTACATTGTATGCTCTACCTGGAGCATGCCTGCAAGCATGATCTAGCTAGCGCATGCCTGCCAGGCACGCTTTAATAAGTGCATACATGCCATGTACACGCTACCTGGAGCAGACAACTCCCTATCCCTTATGCACCCGATGTATCTCCAGTTAGCGTGTACATGGCAAGTATGCACTTATTAAAGCGTGCCTGGCAGGCATGCGCTAGCTAGAGCGTGCTTGTAGGCATGCTGCTCCAGGCAGAGCATACAATGTACGCTTTTGGATTTGTAGAGTGATGCTGAGCAAGCTCCATCCTGGAGCGTGCTCGTCAAGCGTGCTCCAGGTTGCTTTGTGGTGTTACTTCAAGGTGGAGCATGCCATGCATTATAGTGAGTTTTATAGAGTCTCCCAGCGTACTCACCGGCCTGCTCAGCGTCTTGCTGTGCCTTCTCCCAGGCGGCCTGGTCGGCTCCCTGTGCGTTCTGCAGGCCCTCCTTCGCCGCAACCAACTGGCCGCACCAGCCTTCCAGCGTCCGGGAAGCCCCTTCCACAATCTTCTCGTCCCGCCGCAGTTTTTCCAGCAGCTGCTGGGCTTTCTCCAATCGGGCCCTCTTCATACTGCACACCGAGTGTTCGTCGTCTACGCACTTTTCAGCCACGGGTTTCTTGCAACTCTTGCACCATATGTTCTGAGAAATCACTTCGCTGGGACTAGAAAAAAAAGCACGAAACACCCACACAAGATTATTAACGAGAAAAGAAGTATACCTAAGATTCCCCAGCCCACCCCAGGGGTCTATTTTCCAGGAGCCGCCTAGAAATCCCAGGTACTGCTGGCCGTGTACTAGGTGCATAGTATTATATGGAACTACGTCTACGTCACTAACTGAATAAATCCGTGCGCTCCAATCCACAAGGAGGAACCATCGTTCAACCACCATTTATTTGTCTCACCCATCTTTGAAACGACAAAAATAGTAAATTAAGAATCCCTATAGTGTCTACTACTCTAGGAACGTGACGTCACATTTGTTTCGATGTGCATCGAGGCTAATTCCGTATTCATATATTCAATTACTACACCTCATTGAAGCAAAGTCACAAACAAGCAGTAAACGCAAGCAACGAGTTACAATACAATTAAAAATCAGGCCCCTGCCCAGCCGATATACGTTGAAACAAAGTGGCGGAGTATTCAAACAAATGTGACCGCCATACCAGGGATACCAGAGAACGACTGAACAGTAAATTACTGAGTTATTTTGGAACGGAAAGCTTTTGCACGAATTCATACGCAGCAACGCACATTTTCATATGCTTAGCTACGCAACTCGTGCATTTTGAAACGAATGCTCAAGTCGGTGCAAAGCTTTGCACAAAAAAAAAATCATGGGCATATAGTGTGGACGGGTAGAACCAAGGACGGGTCCAAGTGCAGCATTAATGTGTAGAGTAGAGTTGGGCACATTGGTCATTGGTCCATTTCAAATTTCGCGGGGATAGAGCGACCGCAGCACCACCATCCGGGTGTAAAAAGAAGCTCTGAACTCCGCTATCATTTTTTAGGAAACTCCGACGAAACTTAGCGGCAGCCGGACCGATAACGAGGCACCGAAATTTGAGGTTTGCAAAATCGGGGAAAAGTAAAATGTTGCCTTCATGAAAAACCATCCCGTTAAGTGGCATACAGCTTTTTTGTTTTTGGCCTCGCTAACAATTTCATGTAAAAGCTCATTTATTTAGCTTTAAATTGAGCCTGGTCTCGAATGGTTTGAAGCCACTCTTTGTGTTTTTGTCTTTTTGTGTCCTAATGAATTTACTACACTCGGGGCAGTTTGGACCGCTTTTTGACGGGGCACATTAGGCCAATATAAAAGCACCAGTTAAAAATACAAACTTTCTTCTTTTTAACAACGTGTCGTGATACACTGAGGTTGTGTTTTTGTATGTCAACAATCTGTGAATGTTTTTTCCCTTATTAAAACTAAATTTCATCGATTTGATGCTTTCTTTAGTCGTTTACATAAGGTTGACCCATCTTTATATCTTCATACAAGATATGAGAAAAATCCGTATCTTTTCTCACAGATTTTTATAACATTTTGAACACTTAGCACATCTATGAGTGGTGTGCATAACATGTGGACAGTTTATGGCAACTTTTCCCCCCTTGGACTAATGTGCCCCATAGGTCGAACCAATGTGCCCCGGCCCGGGGCACATTGGGCCACTTGCAGGCCTCTCGGGTTTCCCGTTTTTCTCAGCCCGTATGCTCGGCAAAGTGTTGCGGCCGGTTTCTCTGCAAACTCAACAGTGTACTCGATACACTCTGATCAGCATGTACTCACAAGCACACTCCAACGAGAGTGCGCTCAGATGAGCACGCTCCCAAGAGAGTGTACTCAGATGAGTATACTCTGATGAGAGTGTGCTCAGATGCAAAATGGGGCAAAATCTTCAAAATTTGAAGGAAAATAAAAATAGGCCTGGTAAAATGGCCATAACAGCCGTTTCTGGACTGACATTTTCAAATATGCCAATGCTGTCTTTTAACCTGTGAAAATTGATAAAGTTGCCAGAAACTGACGACTGGGTAGCTAATCCTTTGTCGTGAGGAGACTTTGGGAGAAACGACTAAAAGTTAACGTTAACCTCTTTAACTCAGAAACTAGGAGTTGGGGCTCCTAACTTAGGGAATAAATTCATTTTATAGTGGTTGAATCGTGACCAAAAATTGATCTTTCTATGACAAATATTTCTGGGACATGTTAATTAATTAGTTTCACTTAGCAGTATCCTAGTAGGGCTGATAATGAGAAATCCTCACTTAAATTTGTCAACAAGTCTTCAAAGAATAAATTCCATGCAGGACGACTCATGTACGTGTTAAACTAGAACCACAAAGTCTTTCTTTTTGCGGCAAAATTTTTAGTCGACTGAGCAAAGCAGTTGAGTGGAGCCTATCAGCCAACGACAACTGATCTTAATGTACAGGGTGAGTTTTCTCACTGTGTCAATAATTTGCAGGCAGTTTAGGCATCTCTAGGGGACCATTTTTCACCAATGAACTAGTGGGCGCAAACGTCTAGATACGGAGATAATTGGTGTTTTGAATTTGGATTTTGCGCCTACAAGGTAGGCACCCGGTGCCACTGAGGGTGGCAGGACCTGTCGAGGGGGTGTCGCGGGACTAGCAGTACTCGCGGGAGTGCCACTTAGCTCGCGGAAGTATCCGTGGAATCCCGCCACCCTCGCAAAGACAGGCGTGAGATCCACTGTAACGGGGGCCACCATGGCAGCCCCTTGAGACCCGCGGCAACCCCCCCAAAAGACATTTGCAAGGTCCGCCGCACCCCTTCGAGACTCGAAGCACCCCTCCTAGACCCGCGACACCCCCACGTGAGGTCCTGCGCCCATCAGTGGCAGCGGGTGCCTACCTCGCAGGCGCGAAGGCCAATTACAAAACACCAATTATCTCCGTACCTAGACGTTTGCGCCCACTAGTTCATTGGTAGAAAATGATCCCCTTGGGGTGCCCGAACTACCTACAAATTATTGACACATTGAGAAAACTCACCCTGTATTTCTTTTCAAATGATACAGAAACCACCCACTTAACTTAAAGGTGTTCAAACTGAAACCTTCTATGCATATTTTTATCCAAGCACTTTAAAAATACTGCTGTAGACAACTTTGGCCAATTTTTTTTTACCAGGATCACCCATTACCAAGAAAATTCTCTTGGATAAAAGATGCTACTTTTGACCCCTTTCACGCTCTCAATTCAGTGGAAAATGGAATCAACCCACCATCCGTTGAAAATATTGTTGATACACTCTCAGAGCCATACTGACATTTTTGTCTGTACTTTTACTTATATTAACAATTTTATAGGTATCTTACTGATATGTTTCTAAAGTATTGACATTTTGTATGTTCGTCTTACTAACAAATCTGTAACTAGTTATTTAAAAGAAGCACAGAGGCCTTCTGGGACTAAGTGCCTCCATAGAGATTTTGTCAGCAGTTAGATAGAAACGGAGTCAGTAGTAACCAATAATTGAGGTCAGTACATACAAATAAAATTCTATGTACATGATCAATATTTGTCGCAGACAGTACATATAGTTATATGGACTTGCAATACTTGTCGCTGACTAACAAAGTGGTCCAACAAGCTATCCATTCCAAAACAAATCTTGTCGCTAAAAAAATTTGCATTAAAAGTGTCTTTTAGTAACGACAAAAGTCTTATCACTGATTATTCTTGTAAATTTTTATTTATTCAGGTTGCTTAACAAATAAAGTAGTATAATGTACTTAAACTATTGCCTATGAAATTGGGCTTATACCATGGACTTTTCATTCGTGGCATATGAACAAATTTCTAGGTTCAAATCAATGAACAAATTGATGCGTAAAAAAGTTCATATGCTACTTAGGAAGCCTTGCTGCTGCGGACGATGATATTCGCAGCAAAAGGTTTTGGCAGGAGCTGCGTGTCTGAACAAAATGTCAATATGGCTCTGAGAGTGTAGGAGATTACTCAACTGGTGTTTTTATGAATTTACTGTGAAAAGAGGCAAGGCAGCTTGACCCTCCTTCATTTACAGAAATAAAACGGAAAATAGAGCATAGTCCAAAAAATACAGCTTAGGAACCAACACTCTCTGCTCTCCTGACTTGTCTTCAAATTACAATTTTCTTAGGGAATATAAGTTGAGATGACGACTCTGTTTTCCAATATAACGGAAAGTGATAAGTCACACAAATCCTCTATACGGAGTGACCCAACACCTATGCAGTTTATCTCAAAATTTAACTGATATCTTGAACATGATATCATGTGTAACATTCATGCACTTAGTATCAGTTTTCCCTGCAAACAATTTCTTGTTTCTCCTGAAAAATGGTGGAAACTGAGTTGTTCTCTTCCTGGGTCAAACCCGCCTCGTAACACATTTCGTCCGACGCCTACTGCAGTGTGTCCCGCCTGGAGAAGAAAACAAGAAAGAAGGTACGTACCTCGGTAAGTTCGGACGAACCAGGCAAATTGTTGACGAGACCTACACTCCAGCCTCCTTGCGAAGTGTTCTCCTGCATGGTATTCCAAACTCTCTTTCCGACTATTTTCTCTGCACAGCATGACGTTCTCGAACTCGAAAAGAAAACACTCAAAATTGGACGGTCGGACACATGGCCAAAAATAACACACGTCAAATTACGGCGTGACGAAAAGTCACGCCGAAAAAAGGCATGACGTGTGCACTCCTTCATCTTGCGTAATTGTACCATGTGGATTGGTGCGTACAATGCGATTTTTGAGAAAAGTCACGCAAAAAAAACGGCATGACAGGAAATTTATGCGCAAACTTGGCGCGACTTTGTGAGTCACGCCAATTCCGTCATGCCGTTTGGAAGTTGCGAAGAAAAGCTTGCACTCACTGAAAATCTCTCGGCGTGACTTCGTGCCGCTGCAGGTGCGTCAATAAAGTGTCCGGGGAGAAAGATTTTGCGCCGGTCGACCAACCGATCCAATGCGCCTGGATTCATGCCGTACTCGTGACAAAATTTTCCGTGACCTCCAAACCGCAAATACCTCAGACAGTCTGGGTGTCTTCTACACGGCAAAACCAACGTCCGGGTTTCCCAGGCGCACCCTGGAAAAATGACCTGTTTTTCCAGGGTGCGCCTGGGAAACCCGGACGTTGGTTTTGCCGTGTAGAGTTTTAAAGGGTAGGAATATTCCCGGGAAGTTAGGGAAATCCAAACCAACTATTTTTACGCATGTTTTAAAAATTCCCGGGAATTTCCCATTTTTTGGGTCTGATTGTGCCCGGGAACGTTCCCAGGAATTCCCTAACTTCCCGGAAATATTCCTACCCTTTAAAACTCTAGAAGACACCCAGACTGTCTGAGGTATTTGCGGTTTGGAGGTCACGGAAAATTTTGTCACGAGTACGGCATGAATCCAGGCGCATTGGATCGGTCGGTCGACCGGCGCAAAATCTTTCTCCCCGGACAGGATTCCCCGAAACGGGGTCCCTTGCGGGCCGCACTCCGGTTACAACAGGCCAGTGCACGTGCACTCCCGGGTGGGCATTTCCCCGGGGGAGCTCCGAGTGGCTCCGAGCTTGGAGCTCAAGCTCCGAGCCACGATGCACTTCGTGCTCCGAGCGCAGCAGCCGAGTGCTTTCGTCGGACACGAAGACGGTTCGGGCGTGTTCGGGTGCCGCCGAAGGCTACCGAAGGCGCGTGAGTGGAGTGGGGCTATCTTACTCGGTCGCAGCCGAGTCCGGCAACCCTCCCCCTCCACTCCTGCGGCAGCCAGACGCCTCGGCCCGCGCCCGCGCCACTAGTCAGTGCAGTCAGTCTCCTTCCAGCTTCCAGGCCTGTCAGTCCCGGTCCAGCCCCAGTCGCATCGTCCACAACTCACGCGCGCAACACGTGTTCGCTGCTCTCCAAATTGTAAGGTGGTACTTTCAGTACCTGTCTTAGCGACGCAAGTGTGTATCCCCAAACACTAAATTGCTGTGTAGATTTTTCGTGCGTAGCTTCGCGCAATGAGCTCACGCGAGAATTGCTGCATAGCCATGCAACTTTTCATGCTTCGCTACGCAGGAGTTCGTGCATTTCTAAACGCAGACGCCATTTTGCGCGAAGCTATGCACCAAAAACCAAGTAGTAATTGAGTGCGCAAGAAAGGGCCTTACAACGAGTCAAGGCGATAGCTAAAGTACTGCCAAGTTTTCGGCGTTGCCTTTGTTTATCGCCTCGTTAAAGGCAAGGCTTTTTGAGCGGCTCTTTGTTGGCGTCACACGACCGTTTCTGAAGAAAGGTACTGAAAGTTTCACCTTCGGATTTGGAGTGCTGTGCGCTGCAGCTGCACCCCGACGAAAAGGCATCCGCGATCATGAGTGTTTGAAGTTTTTGTTCCGTAACTACGAAAAAAATGAAGGCCTTGTAGGATTGCTTCGTATTGCGAAGAGATGCTTCTCGAGGCGCGTGATTTTCCTTCGTATTACGAAGGAATTCGTCTTAGACTTTTGCACTGTCTTCGTTTTCGGCGTGTTATGGAGCGAGGCTTCGTTAGACTTTTTGCTGTGCGTTTGTGCTGCCGTGCTTGCCTTTTCTGCGAGGTTGCCCGCAGGGTGGACTCTGCACTTGAAATAAGGAGGCGTGGAATACGCAATTCTCTTGGAGTTGTAGAGTTTGCGGTCTAAACGCTCCGCATTCCTGTGTAGATGCACTCTACAGCGGAAAGTGTCCTGTTCTGCACACTTGGTTTGGCACTGTGCTACTCATGGGCACCCGTCCTCACACTAATTTAATTTGTAGTTTTTTGTGCATAAGCTATGCACGAAAGTGGGCATGCGTTTCAAAATGCACGAATTTTATGCGCGAAATCGCACATTTTCGTGCGTCGTTTTGCACAAAGTCGCGCATTTTGAAACGCATGCACAGTTTCGTGCATGGCTTCTGCACAAGAAACTACGCAATAATTTAGTGTGCCGTAAGTACAAACTAAATTACTACCGATTTTGTTGATGCTGATCTATGCTCGAAATTGTGTACACGTTTTGAAATGCACGTTTTTGTGTGTAACTCACACGGTTCTGTGCTTTGCTATGCAGCACCGTGCGCTGTGGCGTACAAATGCGTGCGTTGTACGCGTATGCCCTATTTCGTGCAGAGCTTAGCATCAAAAAAGTACATAGTATTTTAGAGTGTACTGTTCTCGAGGCGCAAGGCCTGCTGTGTGAGGGTGCGCGTTAGCAAGTTGGTGGCTATTTTCTTCACAACCTGGACAGTGTGCGTGGCCCACTCCAGCTGGAGCGTCCCCGCGTGCACGCTTCAACGAGCCGTGCGCTTGGGTGAAGCGTGCATGCAGGCACGCTCTAGAAGTAGTGTGCCGTACACACTGCTCAGGTTGCGTTCGTGTAGCTGATTTTTAGTGGCTACTAGGGGCTGTTTTCGTACAACACTGTGGCAAAAAGGTACGGAAAATCCTGTTAATTTTTTTGCCAGGATTCTCCGTAGCCCTCTTATCAATATTCTCCGTAGGCTCTTACAGTATTCTCCGTAGGGCCGCACAGTATTCTCTGTAAATCCGCACAGTCTTCTCCGTAGGACCTCGAAGACTGTATAGTCCTACGGAGATCACTGTGCGGTCCTACGGAGAATACTGTGCGGTCCTACAGAAAATACTGTAAGAGCCTACGGAGAATTACCACAAGCTGTTTACAGAATTTTCCGTAGCTTTTTGCCACAGTGAAGTGCATCGTTGTTATGTCTCGCTCGCATCGCCGCATCTCATCGGGGGATCACGCAGTGGGCCAGAAAACCGGTGGAGGTGGCAAAATCTCTTGACGAGTTTTGAGCTGTAGAGTCGCTACATGGGACTTAACGGACTTGTGACCCCATCGATGGATTGCTGTCACAACGAAGAATCCACCGGTGGGGTCACTTGCGCGGTTCGGGTCTTCTTTCGCGACTCTGGCGCTCAAAACGCATCTAGAGTATCGGCTGCGGGTGCCGGTTTTCTGGCCCACTGTGTGTCGGTCTTTGATCCGTATGGAATCATCCTGCGGAACAGTCATGACTAAGATCGAAGGTTTTGGCCTCCTGGAGGTTCCTAAACGAATTGGACCGCATTTCTTCGCGGTCCGAGGTTCCTCCGTTGACTGGAAAGATCTCTCTTCTGGGTCCGATTTTCTTCTCTCGCACGTGGTGGCGACGGTCCTGAATATGTGATCGAGAAACACGGGTGTGCCCCCTGGAGCTGACACATTCCAGGCAGGGATTGCGGCTGCCTAATCCGGCATCTCGGCTATTTTGAAAAAGTTATTTTTGAAGAAGGCATTTTTAGCAGATGATACGTTCACGTATCAGCGTGCTTGTACTCTCGTGCAGAGAGTACCGAGTTTCCGGCTAGCCAGGCAGGAGTTGCCTCGTTGCCTGACTAGCAAGCCTAGAAGAGGCCGAGCGCCTCGCTGGCAAGGCACCGGCTGGCTCGCCTGCCTAGAAGATTATGAGCGGAGGGCCCGCAGTCTGCCGCGCCGCGCCGTCGCCCGCCGCACCATGAATCGGGGCGCCTGCGGGGCCTCGGGTTGCGCGCGCGGCGTATAACCTCGACACCCAGCTCTCTAGTACTCAAGAAGTGCGTCCCTCGCGTTGCGTGTCGTCACGAGACGCTGCTAGCACGCATCGCGTAGCTGCCCCCCTCGCCCATTCCCTAGCCGAGACGCCACGTCCCGCCGCGCCCCGCCACACCCCGCAGCAGTCTACACACACACGCACTTGAGCCTTGAGTGCGTAGAACGCGTAGTTCAGCGCCCCCCGAACCCCTGCCCCTCTCGAGAAGCGGCGCGTCGGCAGTGTGCGCCACTCTTGCTTATCTATCTTGAGGTCGGGTTCGGGTGGCGCGCCGGCCGGCCGGCCCCGCTTGGAGATGTGGCTGACACGCCGCGTGCCGCAAGGCGCCTTGCCCTAGTACCGAACACAACTTTTACGGGTGTTGAGCATTTATGTGATTAGCCACCAAATTGTGCATCCTCGCGTTGAAACAACGAAAATGATACCCAACACAAGTGGTATCGGAGTGTCCCACCGTCATTGCGAACATGTTTAACACAAAACAATGGCACGTTAGGATATTCAAAAGTTATACTAAAACTGACATTTTCATGAACTACCATGTGTAAGAAATTTGTCAAAAAAAGAGTTCCGAGTGTTTACTCTTTGAAAGAAATTGACAAAATATCACATTCATACATTTCAATAAACATACTCATAAGTATCATCTGCTTTCACGTTAGCGTTAGCGTTAACGTTTTTTTTTTAGGTGTATGGAAGATACGTCGGCGCCACCGAGATGCGTGCTGGGAGAGCGGGCAAGCAGGCAGGCAGGCAGGTAGGCGGTCCTCCGGGCCGCTTGGGACTTGCCTCCCGGGCCTCCCAGTCCGTCAGGGGTGCCGGCCGCGCAGGTAGGGCTGGACGGATTAGGGAGACCCGGGAGGCCGTTGCCCCGCCTTCCAACACGCATCTCGGTGGCGCCGACTCTTCTTCCGTACACCCCAAAAAATAAAGACTTCTTGGATCGAAAAGAAATCTTCTTTTCCTGTTTGATCTTTTCAAGGAAACTTCTCTTGATCCAAACCTTCCTTACTTGTATGAAGAAATTTTTTTTCGTGTCAAGATTTCTTGACACGGACGTTCCGTAACGCAAAGTTCTCTAACGAAACGCATGAAACGGTCACTCCGTAGGGATACGGACTGGGCGCTACACGTACACGTTTTCCGTGTCAGAACTTTGAGTTACGGAGCGTCCGTTCCTCAAGGTCCGTAGAGCATTATAGACTTTTTCACAAACGGGAAACCGAACTGGCAACCTCCGGTCGAAAATTAGCAGTACATTTTGCGTCTAGTCCAGTACTTGAAGACTTCTGTTGCTGAGCCAAACAAGATAGTTACTGTGTGATTGTAATGCAAGTACTCTACAATCTGAAGTGTGTACTCAGTATGCATCTACAGATGCATACTTATAATGCATACTTGGTTAGTATGCATTAGTAGGTGTGTACTTGTCACCATATAAATGCCCAGTATCAAGTACACATCTACAGATGCATACCTGTCAAGTATGCATCTGTAGATGTGTACTCAGCCAAGTATGCATCTGTAGAAGTGTACTCAGCTAGGTATGCATCTGTAGGTGTGTACTTATAAGTATGCATCTGTAGATGCATACTGAGTACACACTTCAGTTTGTAGAGTACGGACACTTCCCAACAGCCAAGAATCGGCCTCCCCCGCCATCTCAGAGCCTGACGATCCCCCGAGGCAGGCCACAGGACTTGGCTTTGTCCATGAGGTCCTCTTCGCCGTCCTTTTGACCCTGGCCAAATCGATCGCTGCACTTTGAATGCCGTCTGAGACGCGTGTTTTGTATGTGGATTACGGGACAAATGCTGAAACAAGGTGGTTGGAGGTTGTCGACTAGGGAAACACTATAATCTTCTACGAGCTCCATGTTTACAAGATCACGGCGTCCCAATTTTGTCACAATCTTGACAACGTCGGGTATCATCACATACTCAGAACCATAGTTGATGTTGAATTTAGAACAGAAAGAGACACACTTAAACGGGAGGGCCTTCACTTCAAGGTTGAATAGATGACCGAAAAGCGGAGTGTCCAGTCTTTTCCAAGAGCAGATGATCGAATCATTCCCAACGAACACAGCGAAACCGTGTCGCAGAGCATCAGTGTATCATGAAAGTAAGGTCGTGAACCATTGCAGTGTAAGCCATGCGGTGAAGCGTGTAGCCTCCTTGTCAATATGCTCCGTAGGCTCTTACAGTATTCTCCGTAGGACCTTACAGTGATCCCCGTAGGACTACCGTGAAACGGGGTAACTTCGGACACTTTTGAGTGGTTTTTTTGAAATTGTGACAGTTGTGGTGCTGTCATGGACTTGAGGGTTAAAATTTATCATCTACGCACCTTTAGCTTCGATTTGGCGCTTATTTCAAATATTTGCACCTCACCGTTTTTACAGTGGAGGGTCCGAAGCAGTGTCCGAAATTACCCCGTGTTTTGGGGTAATTTCGGACACCCTTGGAAAAAACGACTTTTCGTTCTGATTTTGGTCCCAAAATCGATCACTGTCTCTTTCTAAAGTGCTAATATGATTATGTGAGAAATTCGTAAGGGTTTAGATGTAAAAGTAAGGTAGGGGTGGTCATTCATACATAATTTTAAGTAATGTATTGCACTCATACATATGTAGTTCAATTTCAGAAATAGTGGGTGGAACTAGTAGAGCCATTTAGAACGCTTCTATTTGTTAGTTTTTGACCGATTAGCTTTCACAGGCAACTCGGGCCATACTTTATTACGCGAAAGTGAATCTTAAATCTTCCTCTACAAGATTACATACGATCACATACATGCATATGAAAGGCAAGTAGTCGTGTCGTATGTACGGTTAGGAAGATACAGGGGCTCAGGGGAAAGCGTTGCATAGTAAACCGGCGAGCTATGCAGCCATTCGCCAAGTCCAACTCTCATGTCACATGAAAGAAAATTAATCACAAAACAGTCGTTGACACTAAGGTAGAACACGCACATAAAAAACTAAGTATTAAAGATGTAGCTTTGCCCCATTTTCATGAAATTCGAAGTTTACAAAGAAACCGCTGTAACAATTGAGGATTATCGTTGTTATTGGATTATCTTCAACTTTCAGAAGAGCTCTTCAGCTTCCGCCACTCAAACCCTGCGAAATTGGGAGTGTTCAGGACATACCCACTCTCCCTGGCGTGACGTTTGTATGTCCGAAATTACCCCGTAAAGTAGCATTTTTTCAGTTTTAAGCCCATATAAACCATACTATTTGACCCAGGTGATTGAAAATTTGACACAGTGTGCTCTTAACATGATTGAATCGACAAACAATCCCCTCATGAACCGGCCATGAACAGTTTCGGCTTGCCAGTCAAAGTTTTTACGCATGAAGCGAATTTAGGTAAAAATGGTTAAATACAAAAACCACTATTTCTCCTGGAGTTTGCGCCTGATTTGGCCTCCGGGTGATTGATCAGATGGTTTTAAGTGTGGCCGATGCGATGCGCGCAACGGGACAAGCCTCCAAGTTGGCCGTTAGATGGGAGCATCATCGCAATGCTTCCGGGCAGAGTTGTCCGAAATTACACCGAGTGTCCGAAATTACCCCGTTTCACGGTATGCAGTCTTCCAGGTCCTACGGAGAAAACTGTGCGGTCCTACGGAGAAAACTGTGCGGCCGTACGGAGAATACTGTAAGAGGCTACGGAGAACATTGATAAGAGGGCTACGGAGAATCCTGGCAAAACGAACAACAAAATTTTCCGTACCCGTTTGCCACAGTGCAGGGGCCCCTAAAAATCAGTTCGTCTTCTTCTTCGTCCCTGCAGAGGTCTCTATCTCCGTTTGACGGAACAGGCGCCTCAGGCACGTCCTGACGAGCAGCGCCACCGCAGTCCCCACGGCAAGGACCGCCAGCGTGGCGAGGGCCACGACGTCCAGCAGCATGGCTTGCGGCCAGGGCACGTCGAGGGCGGGGCTGCGGAGGTGGGGCGCCCCGCGGTGCCTCGCCACGTACTCGCACCACCACACTGCCGTCTCCAGGGGCGAGTTTTGGCGGTCGCGCAGTAGCGCGGAGGTCCGGAGCGCTGCGTCTCGGTACCTGCGCACAGGGAAGCGGACGACACTGCAACGATTGCACGGACTAGACCATGGTCTAGACCGCACCACTGGTGTGGTCTAATGGGTGCCATTTTGGCCGCATCATTTGGTGCGGTCTAGACCACGTTTGGTGTGGTCTAGACCACGTTTGGTGTGGTCTAGACCACGTTTGGTGCTGTCTTTCTATGAATGATTACACCAAACGTGGTCTAGACCACACCAGCTGATGCGGTCAAAATGGCACCCATTTGACCACTTTTGGTTTTTCAGTGTTCATCAACTTCGTTCGATAAGGTTAGCTTGCAGGCTCCAAACGAAAAGTCGATCTCCTTAACCAAGAGCTGGTTGCTACGATCGGACACTCGAACGGAGCAGGTTTATTTAAGAGAAGCAGGACCTTACAACGACCCCCTTGGATTTCGCTGATTTTTTGGTGGTTAGTAGTCCCCCATGGTGAGAGTTCATGGCCAAAATTTCAGACCTCAAAAAAATTTTATCTGGGAGATATGGAAATTTTAAGTTTTTTTTGGGCATTTTTACACTCATTTTGGGTATTTCTTATATCTCAGGGACTTTTTGTCCGATTGGTTTCAGAATCGGGTTCTAGCTTCAAAATTGAACGGGGAACACGATCGTGCCGTCAGATTTGACCTAAAATAATGTTTTCATGGGAAAAACTCACTTTTTCTCGAAAAATTACATAAAAAGTCCCATATTTTGGGATTTTGCAGTTTCAAGTACCCGATCGTAAAAAAAATTGCCTGACTTTGAAGTGGAATATCTCCAGGACGGTTCGTCGGAAAAATCTGGGGTTGTGATTTTTGGATTCAGCGGACCTTTCTGCGTAAGATAAGACCAGTTTCAAAAAGATCGGGTACTTGAAACTGCAAAATCCCAAGATTTGGCACTTTTTATGTAATTTTTCGAGAAAAAGTGAGTTTTTCCCATGAAAAAATTATTTTAGGTCAAATCTGACGGCACGATCGTGTTCCCCGTTCAAATTTGAAGCTAGAACCCGAATCTGAAACCAATCAGGCAAAAAGTCCCTGAGATATAAGAAATACCCAAAATTAGTGTAAAAATACCCAAAAAAACTTAAAATTCCCATATCTCCCAGATAAAATTTTTTTGAGGTCTGAAATTTTGGCCATGAACTCTCACCATGGGGGGCTACTAACCACCAAAAAATCAGCGAAATCCAAGGGGGTCGTTGTAAGGTCCTGCTTTTCTTATATAAACCTGCTCACGAGGACAACAGGGTGCTTAAGAGAAAAGCTGGGTTAAGAAAGCAGGAAGAATAGTTGGTTGTGGCTAACGATCAACTAGAAGGTAGCGAATCTAGTTTGTCGAACACTTGATCACCACAACAAAGGATTTTTTTCCCGCATGCGTCTACTGGTCACGACCGTGTCGGCTGCACATTAAAAGGACCTTCGAATGTAGGGATTTCAGCTTGAGTGAGTGTGAGGCCTTTCAGGGTTCAGAATACAAAATTCAAGTCGATGTGTGAAGTTCAGATTTATTTTCCAGGAAGGCCTCTCGCGAGTCTTCTTTCGGCCTGTCAAGGCAGCAAGCATTGGAAGAAGGGGCTTACTGCACTGCAAATTGTATGGAAAGACGTGATGCCACTCAATGCGAAAGGCTCCACAATCGTTAGCGCAATGCAGAATCAAATGACACCATCACCTCTTTGTCATTGCTAACTGCAGTTGAACCAGCTTAACCTCTAAAATATAAGCATGCATTATTCTATAGAAGTTTTTCATAAACTTGTGACAAAAATAGAGAAAATATTCTCAATTTATTTACTAACATTTACATAAAATAGTTTGATAATGGTTCCAGGGGGGGAGTTCCACGGTCAGTTTGCGCCCATATAGACCACTAAGCTAGGGTTCAAATGTCTCAATAGAGTTTGAATTGCAGTATCCCCAGTTTCTTCTCGAATCTTCTCTGCTTCTCCCTCATTTGTTTCACCTTTAAGTCTAACACGGTAAATCCGGCTCCTGGGATTCCCAGGAACATTGGTCAATTCCCAGGACAGTTGGTCATTTCCCAGGACGGACCCTGGAAACAGCGAAATATTCCCAGGACGCGGTGATTATTTCCCAGGACGGTCCTGGGAATTGTCCCAAATCCACCAAACCCAGGACGCGTCCTGGGAATTTTTCATTGTTCCTAGGGTTCGTCCTGGGAAATTGTCACCACTTCCTGGGAATCTATCTGGGTCCCCCAAATGACCCCCCCAGACACCCCACCGTGTCGACTTTCACAAGTCTTTGTCATGTAGGATGTCATCGGCGACCTCACAAGGTGCCCGATGACGTCCTCCTGGGGTTCGCCATGACGACCCCCAAATTTGACCGTGCATCCTGGGCCGCACGGATCTACCCAGTCCGATGCCGAAGTCCGTTTTGTCCTACGACCAGTAGTTTGGGAGATACGAGGACGTACCACGAGGTCGCCGTCCAGGCAGAGGAGGAAGTGGTGATTTTTTGGAGGCCAAAGTAGCTCTGGCCGCCGTTGTATCGGGTGTCCGGGACTTCTGACTTCGGATTCGGGTTAAGGGGGTCTTCAGCTACCCATAGCCGGAAGTTGGTCTCGATAGGTCTCATGGTTTGACCAGGACGGCGTCAAACGCCCAAAACTGTACCGTTTACCTGCCGCCAAACAACCAATTATCGCCGTCCTGGGCAGTCTGTTGGCCCCATCGACGCCAAACTCGGGCTCAGGGCAGGCTAAGACCCCCTGAACCCAAATCCAAAGTCAGAAGTCCCGGACACCTGATAGAAGCGCGGTCCAAGCTTTCATCGGCGACCTCACAGGGTGCCCGACAACCTCTCCCCGAGGTTCACCATTATGACCCTCGTATTGAAGCGTGTGTTTGGGGTCCTTTGGATCTACTCAATCCGATGCCGAAGTCCGTTTAGTCCTGCGACCAGTAGTTTCGGAGATACGAGGACGTACCACGAGGCCGCCGTCCAGGCAGAGGAGGAAGTGGTGATTTTTTAGAGGCCTAAGTAGCTCTGGCCGCCGTTTTATCGGGTGTCCGGGACTTCTGACTTTGGATTTGGGTTCAGGGGGTCTTAGCCTGCCCTGAGCCCGAGTTTGGCGTCGATGGGGCCAACAGACTGCCCAGGACGGCGATAATTGGTTGTTTGGCGGCAGGTAAACGGTACAGTTTTGGGCGTTTGACGCCGTCCTGGTCAAACCATGAGACCTATCGAGACCAACTTCCGGCTATGGGTAGCTGAAGACCCCCTTAACCCGAATCCGAAGTCAGAAGTCCCGGACACCCGATACAACGGCGGCCAGAGCTACTTTGGCCTCCAAAAAATCACCACTTCCTCCTCTGCCTGGACGGCGACCTCGTGGTACGTCCTCGTATCTCCCAAACTACTGGTCGTAGGACAAAACGGACTTCGGCATCGGACTGGGTAGGTCCGTGCGGCCCAGGATGCACGGTCAAATTTGGGGGTCGTCATGGCGAACCCCAGGAGGACGTCATCGGGCACCTTGTGAGTTCGCCGATGACATCCTACATGACAAAGACTTGTGAAAGTCGACACGGTGGGGTGTCTGGGGGGGTCATTTGGGGGACCCAGATAGATTCCCAGGAAGTGGTGGCAATTTCCCAGGACGAACCCTGGGAACAATGAAAAATTCCCAGGACGCGTCCTGGGTTTGGTGGATTTGGGACAATTCCCAGGACCGTCCTGGGAAATAATCACCGCGTCCTGGGAATATTTCGCTGTTTCCAGGGTCCGTCCTGGGAAATGACCAACTGTCCTGGGAATTGACCTATGTTCCTGGGAATCCCAGGAGCCGGATTTACCGTGAAATATCTGTTCATAAATGTCAGTGTTTTCTCCTTTGCTGCCACCTCCCTCTTCCTCAACTCCACTAGCTCCTTCTGGTGGTTAGTGGCTGCCTCTCCCATCTTCGCCTGAGAGTCTAGGTGTTTGTAGAACTTCTCCTCCAGCTCGATTTTGGAGGCAGCCACTTTTAACCCAGTCCCTCGGGGACCCTTCTTCTTCCTGAAGCGGTCAGGAGTAGTCACCTGGGACTGGGTTGGTTCAGAAGGTTTGTGTGCGTTGTCGGGGGTGGGTAGGGGGCTAGTGGAGCGGGAGGGTCGAGGGGTGGACTGGGAGGCTCTGCCGTTGATTGGTGACTGCAGTGTTACTGCATCTATGGGCCTCCCGTCCTTAGACAGCTCCAAAATATCTTGCAGCCGTTGCTCCAAGCGGGTCAGTTCCTTTGGATCGTTGCCACTTTGACTGTTGTGATCCAACTTCTTTAACATCGAATTTTGTATGTTGGATACTTTGTTTTTGCATTGTTCGTAAGTGACTGTTGTCTGAAATATGATACAAGATATAAAAGTAATGCATGTAATAATTGAGATTCACTGCAATAGAAAGAGACATTATCTTACATCTTCGGGACTTTGACAATGCCATCACGACTGTATCCAAACAACGGGGAGTAAGGATTCACAACTATACCAAGGTATATCACTGGACATATCGCTGCCTTATGATATGTCATTACAGACATACATTTTAGCTCCAGGCACAAAATCAGTAAGGATCACATATAAACTATTAGGGTGAGGATTTTCTTTTTGCTCCAAGTGCTCCAAACCCTTCAGACACTCGCATTTAAAGTCACTAAACTTAAGTTCGCACTGACACAGTGCGCACTGCCTGGGATTCATTTGCTCCGTCACTTCTTCGAGACACATAAAACCAACAGTTCTGTGACTGTCCTCGTGCCTAATTCGCGAGTACTCTGTTAGATCATAGTACCCCGCGTGCGTCTCGCAAAAGAAGTGTTTCTCGTACTGCGAGTGGCAGGACGTGCAAACGTATCCATGCGTCACAATGCATGCCGAGCGCCACGGCTCCCACAGATCCTCATCGCCACCTGCAGCTGCATCAGGAACAGGATCCATGGCACTTTCAACCCAACATTTTGCACAAAATTAGCCACTTACGCTTCGCTTGACGAAAGAAGTGTTCGTTGGCATCACAGAATCTGATGGTGCCAACTGTTAAACTTTTATTCTTCCTCATCAAGTGCTGCTTCTCCCCGAAGCCGCGCGGCTGGGCCTTCCCGTCCCTGGGACTTTCCGCCCCTTCTCCCAGTAGTGTAACACTGTGAGATCCAGACCGCCTTTTCCCGGCCACCTTTTTGCTCTCTCAATTTTTCAACATGGTTAAAGGAAAAGAAATGACAACAGAAATTCAGCAATTTTCAATACAATTCACCCCCCGCCCACGATCCCCTCTACGAGTAAGTCACGCAGCCCTCCCTGTAGGACCGCGTCTCGTCGAACGTCGTTGTAACCTCCGACCTCATTCGGCGGCGGGCCCACTCGAACAGCCACCGCTCCTCTCCTTCCAGGTGCATTTCCAGCTGGTCCGGCCAGCCGTCGTGGTCCCGGGCCACCATGACCCAGGACCTTACCATGCGGCTGCGACGCCGCCGCAGCTGGCACTGGTGGATTTTTAGCGACACCGGCGGCAGGGGGACAAACTAGGAAGCGGGGAACCCACCCACGCACTGTTCCCCCCACATGTCACTCCGGTCCTTCGAACACCTCCTTTTCCCTGTTGTGAGGGACGAAGTGATGCCCCCTCCCTGGAAACAGAACACCCTTAGAATCCGCCCTCAGCACCCCACTCCCGAGAAATGTAGTCCAATACTTACGGTTTAGGTAGCACAGCCCCCACCGGTCGCAGAAAAGACGCAATCCCCTCCTTTTCCAGTTCGATTCCCCACTCAGGATGGGCAGTTGCTCTAGAAACTGAAGAGAGTGCATGGCATGCTCCTCCTAGGAGTCAACCACAAAGCACACTCTTCCCAAGAGCATGCTTGCAAGCACACTCTTCCCAAGAGCATGCTTGCAAGCACACTCTTCCCAGGAGCATGCTTTCAAGCACTCTCCTTGCTTGCAAGCATGCTCCCAGGAAGAGCGTGCTTGTCAAGCATGCTCCTGGGAAGAGTGTGCTTGCAAGCATGCTCTTGGTAAGAGTGTGCTTTGTGGTTGACTCCTAGGAGGAGCATGCCATGCACTCTCTTCAGTTTCTAGAGTGGCAGAGGTTGTCGAATGACTCCATTTCGAGCTCAACTTCGAGCTCTCCTATGGCAGCGAGCAACGTGTCTCACTTCGAGGTCGTGGTCCCGTTTGTTGTCCGAACGATTTGCTTTCGTTGCGATGGGCATGTCTGCGTCATGAGCAGCCGCACCTGGTCGTTGTTGCGGTGGTCTGTCTTCACGGTGTCGAAGTGCGTTGACAGCCAGGTCCGCTTTTCCTCCTGCGTCGATGCACTTTCCCCCACCACCGTACGACAGAGGTCGAAAGTGTTTCGTGCCGTACTGCATCTTCGCAGTGATGGGGCGCTGCGCCGGTCGGCCGGTGCCCTGGTCACCCCGGAATCAACTCGCTTCTGCCGCAGCAGCCCCTGCACCACGTCTGCCGTCCCTTCCTGCACCGCCCGAACGATTTGCATTCGTTGCGATGGATATGTCTGCGTCATGAGCAGCCGCACCTGGTCGGCGTTGCGGTCCCCTGTCTTCACGGTGTCGAAGTGCGTCGACAGCCAGGTCCGCTTTTCCTCCTGCGTTGATGCACTTTCCCCACCACCGTACGACAGCTTTAGCTTTAGCTGCATGGTGACATTGGTGGATACAAAGTAAGAAGCATTTTACCCTCTCATTTTTACTTGTTGGCCACATTGGCACCTTTTTTCCTGTTGTTCGTTCATCAGATTTTGAATTCCCATATAATTATCACACTGCGGGAAATTAAGGTGAACCTGAGCAGACTCCGGATCTTTCAGCTTATCAAAATACTTGTACAGAAAGTGTTTTGAAGATGCTACAACTATGCGCCCAAACAATTTATTTATTAAGTTTAAACCATCAACCAGGGCAGTCCATGTCAAGCGGTGCCGTATAGCAAGACCTAGACACATAAGTAGTGCATCCCCTTCCGTAGTAGTTGCGCACTGGCACAATGGGGTACAGGTGTTACCGACGATGGGCACGGGCCAAATTTTATCGAAACCGTCCTCGGACGGCCATCTCTGCCCACCCCTGGGCCGTGGTCCCTCGGTGTGCTGGGCAAAGGGCACAGGCCAGGAGCCGTCTTGGTCCATGCTGCGCTGCTGCGGGTCCCAGTGTGTGCTGCCGCCGGGATGCTCGTAGTTCACATGTCCATCCGAGTACACAGTGGCAAAAAGGTACGGAAAATTCTGTTAATTTTTTTGCCAGGATTCTTCGTAGCCCTCTTATCAATATTCTCCGTAGGCTCTTACAGTATTCTCCGTAGGACCGCACAGTCTTCTCCGTAGGGCCGGGAGGACTGTATAGCCACGGAGAACACTGTAAGGTCCTACGGAGAATACTGACAAGTAGGGTGCCGCGAAAAACACTTTTTTCTGAAATTGATATCGGCTCGGGTGGGAAAGTGTTCTCTCAGGGGCCAATATGAACGGTTTTAAATATCACCCCGATCGGATAATATCTTCAGCCCCCACAACGGCCTTGAAAATCGGAAAAATGGTTAAAAACGCCTTGTGGGTAGGCAATTTGTTTGCACGCTTCCGGCCACTTCCAGGCATGTCCTTAGGCTTAAAAAGTCGAAAGGGGACCCCCTTAGCCTAAAATAAATTTGTGGACAACCTCACTCTGATAAATACCAGTTTCTGCAAAGTTAACGCATGATATTTAACAATTCTGTCACGATTTGCCTGTAAATTCCCACGTATGTCAGTTTCGCCCATTTCGACCGTCGTTTTCTCCGATCTGACTTGCTTTCTAAGGTCAGAAGGATCGATTTAGGGGGGGTTCATTTAGGGTCAAAAATCGCTAGGACGCTCCGTTTGGCGGGAAAATTGGGTCAAAATAAGCGAAATTGCAGAAAAATTGATTAATTTGACCCAATTTTCCCGCCAAACGGAGCGTCCTAGCGATTTTTGACCCTAAATGAACCCCCCCTAGATCGACCCTTCTGACCTTAGGAAGCAAGTCAGATCGGAGAAAACGACGGTCGAAATGGGCGAAACTGACATACGTGGGAATTTACAGGCAAATCGTGACAGAATTGTTAAATATCATGCGTTAACTTTGCAGAAACTGGTATTTATCATAGAGTGAGGTTGTCCACAAATTTATTTTAGACTAAGGGGGTCCTCTTTCGACTTTTTAAGCCTAAGGACATGCCTGGAAGTGGCCGGAAGCGTGCAAACAAATTGCCTACCCACAAGGCGTTTTTAACCATTTTTCCGATTTTCAAGGCCGTTGTGGGGGCTGAAGATATTATCCGATCGGGGTGATATTTAAAACCGTTCATATTGGCCCCCGAGAGAACACTTTCCCACCCGAGCCGATATCAATTTCAGAAAAAAGTGTTTTTCGCGGCACCCTACTGACAAGGGGCCTACGGAGAATTACCACAACCTGTTTACAGAATTTTCCGTAGCTTTTAGCCACAGTGTACCCGGGACACAGGCCGTTACGAACGTGCACGGCACCCGATTGCCCGTTTGTTCGAGAACTCGGATAGGTGTTGTATCCGGGCGAGAAGGCCCCGCTGTGGTGCAATCCGATCCGAGTGGGTCGGTAGTTCAAACTTAGCAGCAATTTTTTCGCTCAGAAAGGCAAACTCATTGTTAATTGGCATTTCCTTAAGTGCCTTGAAAACATGAACGACATCTGGAACAAGATACATCTCTTTTTCATCATTAAATGGATGGGGAATGCAATATTTGCTTTTATCTTTTGTGTCGAAACCCAGCTTAGCAAGTAATCCTCGGTTGCCTTAACGTTGTAATGTTAAGCCGCTTTTCCATTTCTTCCTGGGTCACATTAACAGCTTTCAACAGCTTTTACATATTTTAGCATCTTTAAATTCCTTTGCAACAGTAAAGAAAATCTACTTGTGGCTCCAATTCTGACCCATAATGCCATGCATCTTCTGCAAAACATGCTTGTCGTGACAGATTTCAAGGAATTTTTCAACCTCTCGATCACTTGCTAGTTTTGAAACGCCCCACACCTCTTCAGGGTTACTGGGCTTTTCATATTCTTGGGCATGATTATAGACAGAGTTAATAAGGGCAAATGAGCCATTTGGTGGCCACAAAATATCTGGAAAAGAGGAGGAACTTTTCTCAACAAATGTTTCACCATAATGAATCAGGAACAATGTTACAACACAAACGCACACTACTTACCTTCAAAGTCAGGGTCAATATCATCAAAATACCTGGCCATGATCTGATAGTGCTTGTCTTGATTTTGCCATCTCATCATGAGTTACACAATGACCCTCACCACTCATGGCCTTGGCAATTTGGGCATAAATGGGTTTCCTGGGCCCTTTCTTGAAAGCTATTTTACGCAGCAACATGTTTTAGAAAAGACGAGACCCAATCATGGTTTGCCTGAATGACTGCTGGGGCGACACCCCCATGAAGGGCAAACCGTAGAGGCTTGCCATTACAGGGAATGCCACTAAGAGCTAGTGAGCTTCTGGCCTCGGATTCATTCCGAAACTAAGATAGTGAAACCATTATCAATTCAACTCTCTTTGATACACTGTTTTTAAGAACTGGATACTCTCCCGGCAGGGTTGATCAGGAAATTGCTCCCTCAATGCGTTTCTAACAGTGTTTTTCCATAAATCCTCCTTGGGTTCCTCGTTAATCGTAAACACAATTCTTGAGACTCTTGGACATCAAATGCTTCCGAGGAGTTTGTTGGATGAATGTGGCCATTGGAACGATAACAGTGCCCTCAAAGCCCTGGTGCCCCGCGCTACTGGGTCGCCATACATTTCAATTACAAAACCCGAAATAGACTTCCTGTCAGGATCATTAGCAAAATCAGTATCAGCATACAAAGGCAGCGGAATTTCAGACTGCCCCCTAAACCAAAGCCCCCAATTTACTGTCCCCTTTAAATATTTGATGATTCTACGCACTCCCTCGTAGTGCTTTTCAGTAGCGTAAGCCTGGAATTGACTGTATACATTAACAGTGTTATGTGCATAACTGAACCCCCTTTGGCGACGGTCCCCTCGGTGGAAACTGCCAGCCCTGCAGCGCGCGTGCACCACACCGTCAGCCGGTTCGAGCATAGCTCTTCCATTTTTCTTTCTCCTTTCAATTTCAATTTTTTTCGAAATTTCATTTTTCGTTCAAACGTCATCTTAATTGTGTATCTGTGATTCCATACTGAGTTGGCTTGGGTGTCCTTTTGTATGTTCAATCTAGTCTCCGGAAGGTGAACCTAGTTTTCACTTTCCGCTTTTCAGTCAATTTCCCCCGCGCCCACTACCTCTGGTGCGCCCCCGCGCCAGTCGGTAATCCGCGCCGCGAGCGTTGCGCTGGCTGACCTCGGCCGCCGCGCGGAGCTGGAAAGCCCCGGCCCCCTTCTCCCAGTAGGCACGCACTGTAAGGGCCAGGTCGACCCCCCCCCCCCCCCTTTCCCCTATCCGGAAACGGATAGGGCAAAGAAAGACAACACAGAAATTCAATTTTTCAATATAATTCACAATAAAGCCCCCCCCCCACCCGTACAGTCAGTAGCAATTACCCCTCCACGAGTACACCACGCGGCCCGCCTCGTGGGACCGCGTCCGGTCAAATACGGTTGTAGCTTTTGTCCTCATTCGGCGGCGAGCCCACTCAAACAGCCACCGCTCCTCTCCTTCTTCCAGGTGTAGTTCTCGCTGCTCCGAGCAGCCGTCGTAGTCCCGGGCCACCATGACCCAGGACCGTATCAGGCGGCCCCGGCGCCGCCGCAGCTGGCATTGGTGGATGCTTAGAGACACCGGGGGCACGGGGAGAAACCAGGGCGCAGGGACCCCTCCCACGCAATGCTCCCCCCACAGGTGCGCCCGGTGCCCCTCAAACACCTCCTTTTCCCGGTTGTGAGGGACAAAATGATGCCCCCTCCCTGGAAACAAGAACACCCTTAGAATTCACCCTCAGCACCCCACTCCCGAGAAATGTAGTCCAATACTTACGGTTTATGTAGCATAGCCCCCACCGGTCGCAGAACAAAGGCAATCCCTTTCTCTTCCATATTGATGCCCCACTCATGATGGGCAGTCGGCAGAGGTCACGGAAGGAGTCCATGTTTCCCCTTACGAAGACGGCGCGACCTGGTCCAGAGCCACAGAACGGTTTTTAGATAAGCTAGCTCTAAGTGGGACTCCTGCATGTACACTGTGAAACGAGCACTATATTTACTCACCTCTGTTCAAAAGGTTGATGCTCCGGTGCACAACGACTCAACTGCGGCGCTGAATTCCACTGGCGGCGGCGCACACACGGCAGGTCAACGGCAGTCCAGCGACAAGGAACGTGCAAGTGACCGCGACGAAGCCCAGCGAGATACTGCCACCCTCACCACTTCGTGGCAGCCCTTGGACGTCCCCGCCGTTCACCTGACGTCGGGCCTTCGGGGCCTTCCCCTGCATCCCAGCCACCAAGCCCGGCCAGGAAGGCCCCGCCGCGCCCATCGTCGCCGCAACGCGGGAGCCCGCTCCGAATTCAAACTGGTGACGCGTGTCCGGCTAGCCTGGACCGAGTAGGGCACGGTATGCGCCTCTCCCAGGGTGAATTCGGAGGGGGATTTCCCTCCCGCAAAGGGGGAGCTTCTCAAAGGGGTGTGTGATGTTATGTGCAGAACTGAACCCCCTTTGGCGACGGTCCCCTCGGTGGAAATTGCCAGTCCTGCAGCGAGCGTGCACCACACCGTCAGCCGGACCGCGCATCCGGCTCGACATCGCAGAATCGTGGAAATCTCCTAAGATCGCTCTCTCCAACCCCGCTGGAGGCAGCTCGGCCGGGCGGAGCGGGGGGCAGGGGAAGGGTGGCGTGACACCCCTCGCCTCACCCCCTGATCCGATCTGCTGGGTATTTAGTCTCCAAACGGCTCGGTCTCGTGGCCATTCCCGTCCGATCAGCGAGAGATTCTACGCCGCCACTCTGCCCGACGGAGCACCGAATCGAACTTTGTGTAAGACTCAGTGTAACAGTGCATTAAACCAGTGTGTCCCTGAGCGGCGTGTGTACGATCTACCCCCTGTCCAACCCCAAGAGAATCCCGAACCCACCGGGCATTGTGACCCAGCTACAGAAAGCGAATACACAATAACAGCAGTGCAAGTGTCAGGTCTTGTTGACATGCATGCATACATTAAACTACCAATAGCACTTCTATACGGACGTCTCCCAATAATAGAGGGATCGTTATTAATTGCAAGATCTGGATTAGTCTCCATTGGACTTTGGACTGGCTTTGCAGAGTCAGGGTCTAATTTTCTGATTATTTTTGAGACATAGTTATCTTGACTTAAAATCATTCCGCTGCTTGTTCTCCTGATTCTGATACCTAGAAAATATGCGGCCTCTCCCAAATCTCTCATTCAATTCAATTCGCATTTATTGAGAAAAACTTCAACAAGGCACTTACAGATAGAAACATTAACATAGCAATCATAAACTGCCTAAAAATGGAAAAAGACAACCCCTAAGCATGACTGCTTGTCAGGGGTGGATTTTCTGTCGTTCTGTCATAACAAACAAAAAAACAAGCAAACAAAAATCTTTTACAACTTAAATTCCACCTTTCTTTTTGTTATTTAGATTTTTCAATTGTTTGCACTTAAAATATATTGTTTTAATTTTGTTTTCATGGCACTTTGACTATTGATATTTCTTAAATCTTCTGCCATCTTATTTAGCACAACCACCTCTGTCAGTCTATCACCATACTTATTCATACTCATCTTATATCGGAAACTCTCACTTCTTGTTCTTATTTGATTACAGGGCATCATAACCTCATATAGTAACCCAAAATATTACCTGCGAATGATTCGCACAAGTGCTGGAGTCCCCACAAAATCAACTTCTCTTCAACTTTTGGATCGAGTTGTTGGGCCATTGTAGATGTAAAAAATCGTACTATTGAGATAAGGCAGGCAAGCGAGGTTCGTGTACTCGTCACAAGTCCTGTCTAGGCTTACGTCTGCACACTACGGCTTCCGAGATGAAAAGAGGGAGAACAAGCGAGCGTGGCGCGGAACCGGAACCAGCATGGCCGGGTTCGACGACGTTCGGCTTCGGCCCGCTTCAGCAGTTGGGCTGCGCACCTCGGAAGGCCTGCCGAAGTAGCTGCGTACACCTTCGGAAGCTGTCTCGGCAACCCGAAGTGTCCGCGCTGGCCGCCGAGTTCGCTCCCCACCCAGCGCATAGCTGTGGCAGCTGTGCCACCCACGAATAAGTAGCTGCAGCACCTATTTCCATTCCCCCGTGGAATCCCGACCCGACAGGGCGAGCTGCATTTGAACCTGTGCATATGGCCTACTGTTCTCATTTGGCTCAACGTCAAATTTACTTACAACATGGACTTTTGCTAATTCTTTCCGGGACATTTTAGTAAATTTTAGTACACTGCGAAGCTTTTGTCGTGTATCAGGGTGGCCAAAAGTTTGCAAAATGGTTCTTCCGTCTAATTTTGAGAAATTTTTTACCTCGATGAGCCCGTCTTCGATGAGCCCGACCAAGCCGTCGGGGCTGGCACCAAGGTGGGGGAGTTCGGGGCGTATGAAAATTCCGCACTCCACCACCTTGGTGCCGCGCAGCGCCTCGTATGCCTTCTTGGCGTCAACTTCGGCGGTATGGCCCTTCTGTATATGTTCCATTTTGCCAATGTCAGGCCCGTAGAGTATAGCCTTGACAAGATTACCCCGGCAAGTGGTGTCTCTCTTGCTCATAATCTCACCGGCCTGACAGGCAGTCACTCGGTCCTTTCTCAGAGTCTTGTAGTAGTCGTTGTTGTGCTGCCCCACTGTATCCACCGTTGCTACCCTCAAAGAAGTCGAATCGTCCGGGACTTGGTCGCAAAGTTCCCCAATGTTTTGGTCCTTGCGCTTTTGAAGCTCGTCGTCAGAGACTTCGGGTTGTTCCTGCAGTACCTGTTCCTGTGTCCGTCCGTAGTGTTCGTCAGGCGCACCGCCGGGGGAACGTTGTTATTTGTGCAAAAACGTGCGAAAGAGGCCTTGTTTGTAGAGTCCTAAAGGCTTCTTGGGGAGAACCGTCAACCGGAATTACGTTCTGATTTTGCATCTCATACCTGTGGAATGTTATGCCCTATTTCTCATGAACTGACGATCAAAATGGCGGTGTAAGCGAGAAGCGTTGCTTTGTTTGTATTTCACACGTCAAAACGTCAAAGAACCTCAAGATTTGTATTATTTATCAGTATCATCTATAAATACTAGTATGTAAAAAAAATTCCTGGTCGCTTCTTCTCCTCTTTTTGAGGTCAATGACTTCAAAGGTGAACAAAATGGGCCCAAGTCTAATCTATGCACTATCACAGTTTATTATGTTGGAACTTGGGTTTCAAATTCCGCATAAGAACAAAGTAAAAGCAATGATTTGATGTTTACTGTTTTATTGGTCAAGTATTTTTCGAACCTAGCATTATAGGTGTCACAAAGGAATTAGTAAATATACAAAAAGAAACGAATATACAAATTAACAGACATACAAATACACAGAAATGGAGGTGATGCAAATAATGCAAGTAAATGACACAAATAAATGAGCAAATTTACATTTTTCACTGATGTTGAAATTTAGCTCTCAAATTAAACAATTTATCTATTTTTTTATTTAACATATGTAGAAATTGAACGGGCGGGCTCCCAACGATCCAGTCGGGGTCCTTGCAGGTGAGCCCCTTGCTTTTCCTGTGTAAACATCTTTCCACCAGCACGCAGTCGCGGAAAAATCTCTCCATTGTGCCTACATCTTTTTTCCACTTGTTGGCGTCTAAAGTAATTCTTTGTACAAATAAATCATCATTAGTATATACAATAAGGTTACAAAAATCGTGCTCTGTGAGCGCCAGTTGCCCCTGGATCTGGTAGTAATACTTGTGGCTGGTTTTGAGTTGCATGACGCCTTCCTTCGTCAGCTCCAAACAAATATCGGCAATTTTCTTACCCTTCTCGCTGGCCTCTGCCCCGATGTCCGAGACCGTCACCCCCGATGCCTTGGCCAGCCTTTGCCTGAGCGCAGTCTCCTTCCTCTTTTCAGCGGCCTCCTCTCGCAGACAAGCCTTCTCCAGGAGGAAAAGCCGGAATTTCTTGAAGGGGGCGATGGTGTTCGGGTGGATGCATTTCACCTCCAGGAGGCCGTCGGTCCCCAGCAGGCGTTCGGGCGAGGTGCACAAGAACGGCCATTTCACGTTGAAGATGAGACCGTACTCACTGTAAAAAAAATATGTCCTGTCAATGCCGTTAACTTGTTACCAGTTTTCACTGTAGGTCAATTCACAGCGTATATACTGTGATCTGCTCACGCGATTCACTGTGATCTTGTTCGCGGTGTTCACTGTGATCTGGTCCACAGTAAAGACTGTGAGTTTGACGCCGCTGAGCACCGAAGTACTGCAAATCAGGCTCAATTCACGGCGTTTACTATGGCCAGATCACAGTGAACACTGTGACCGAGATCACAGTGAACGCCGTGAACTAGTTCACAGCAAACGCTGTGAATTGCATAACAACAAACATTGGTAATAATTTAACGGCATTGACAGGACATTTTTTGACAGGACATTTTTTGTACAGTGGCTCGCGCACCTGCCTCTGCTCGTCGGCGGGCAGCTTGGACTCCACCTCGTCCACGTACTTCTGGACGGCGACGGCCTCGTTGTCATTGCCATACTTCACCGGGCCGTCCATTTCTCCCAGGTTCGTGTTGGCAGCGTAGACAAAGGCGAGAACCAGGGCGTGGCACGGCATGGTGTCCTTCCGCGTCGCCACATTGTAAAAGCGCGTAGAGGGAATGACCAGACGCCGCAAGCGGTGCCACTCCCCGCTGTCGGACTGGCCGCGGGTCTCTTCCTTCGCGGCGCGCTTTTCCGCGGTGTCGGAGATTTCCACAGTCTTTTGCCATTCCGCCGCCATCGCATCATCAAACGCCTTGCCGGATATGTCAGGGTCCGCGGCAAGGACTTCCTCGGCGGTCTTGTCAGCGTCCTTGCCCGCGTAGAAGGGGTCCGGCTTGGCCCCGCGGCGCTTATTCTTGGTGGGCTCACCGTTGGCCTGCTTTTCGGCGTAACGGAGCCGCTTGCGCGCCGCGTGCCTCTGCCACCATTCGCCAAGCATTTTGACGCGGGTTGGCGTCCTCTTCTAGTGGGCGCGCAGAGGCGAAACCATCCAGCCTGGCCCCCTGGAGTGCGACAAGGATGCCGCCGTGATACGCAAATCATAGCGCTGCCCCTTGTGGAAGGCAATCCGCTTCGCCGCGATGAGCGTGGCGACCAACGCCATGACGCCACGACGCGAGGCCGTTCGTCGTCACGTTGTGGACCAAGGAGTCGGCCTTCCTCGCCACGCTATCGCAGAGCCTCACGATCTCCTGGAACAGGCCCCACGACTTGGCCTGGTCCGCGAGATCCTCTTCGCTGTCCTTGGGACCCTGACAAAAGCGGGCGCAACACTCTGCCACAAGCATAGTAAAATTTGTTGGTTTTATTGTCAAAAGAAGAAGAAACAGCTCTAATTATTATTATAATAATCACAGAGACTCTCTGCCATTTTTTGAACAAAGTCGGGCTTGTCTCTTGACCAGTCCAGTATTCCATTAAAGCAGCGCCCAACGTGATCTTCCTCCTCCTCCCCCTCACGATATCCCTCCCCAAAATCCACCTCCACCATCCCTTCTGGACAAACAACTGTATTTCCTTCGTTTCGCAGGTCTTGCAACCACTTGTCGAGGCAACCCTCCGAAAGTTGACAGAGCCTTTGCCATCTTTATACGGAGTAATGCAAAACAGCTCAAAATAAGAAAATATTCCGAAAAATTGTGTTGCATTGCGGGCATTGCAATGCATCGTGTGTTCTAGAGGATTCGGGCCTCGACAAGTCGGGTTCGCGTGCCCGACCCGGCCCGACCTGGCCCGTTTATGGCCTCCCTCATCACCCGCTGTCACTCGGCGAGCTCGCACTACACAGCGAGGAAAATAAAAAAAGCTAGGAGGGAATCAGCTTAGAGGGGAGTTTTACTATACTCTGGGTCCTGCGCTGGATAGTTCGTACTCCAGGCAAGGGAATCAAAATATCGTTAGCAGTTTTCCGACCTGAAGTTCCACCTGATAGCCTCATTTCAATTCCCTTGTGAACGGAATCCAAGGTCCACTTTCTGCCTTCACTATTACCAGTCTGTGAAGCCTGAAGTTGGTCAGTGCCAAACTTGCTTTCCAGCCACTCCTTTCGCCTGGTTGCAATCTGCTCCAGGGTGAGAAAATTTTCTTGCGTCTTCGACAACGCATTTCCAGTTTCTGCCACTTTCCTCTCAACTATGACCAAGCTTTGTCGAAGACTTTGATTCTCTTGCTCCAGCTGAGTGCAGCGAACGTTCGTTGGGTGATGCTTGAAGACACGAATGATGCTGTGGTGAGGCGGTGTTGTAATGTGGTTATATGGGATGCAGGGATTAAGTAAATACGTTCAAGTAAGAAAAACCAGGATT
Source organism: Thrips palmi (assembly GCF_012932325.1). Taxonomy (NCBI): domain Eukaryota; kingdom Metazoa; phylum Arthropoda; class Insecta; order Thysanoptera; family Thripidae; genus Thrips; species Thrips palmi. The sequence goes on along the minus strand of NW_023144625.1, from coordinate 3,405,598 downwards.
CGGACAGATATATTCTCACATTCTATACAGTACACGAACACGACACCCGCGAGAGTGATTCGGGAACCGGAAACCCGCCAACTGCATCTACTTGCACATTCACACATTCACATTCACATCTCAGTTCATGAGGCTAGAGCTTGAGAATCTACCGCACGAAGACCTACCGCCAGGGTAGGGCCGGCTGGTAACTTACCGACTGGGCAGCTACCCGACACCGACAGATAGCGCTGGTGTGGTGAAAGACGCCCTCAGAGAGTTCCTCAATTTGCTGCTTGAATTTATGTACTTCATCATGAAGTGACAAATTTGATTCTTCAGCACTTCAGCACAGTTTAGTCTTGATTTCATCCTTACGTTAAAATAAGGAGCACTCTGCAGACGACTTTCTGCGATCTTAAAGTCGTCTTTTATAGCTTCGTACTTCACGGGTGGGCGAGGAAGCGGATCTTGGTCTAGAGGGCCTTTTTTGGTGTCACGTCACTGTCTACGGGACTTTCCAAACACGCCCAGACCACTGCACTGTTTATGATAAAACTTGCTAGTCCCCAGGAAGTTGACCCCTCCCAGGAAAACCATCCTTTCTCGCCTTTCTTCTGCTCCCTGTCAAAATCAACCTCGGACTAGTTATATTCTCCCGACTAGCGCCTTAGCGAGTTAGGATTTTTCCTAGCGCCCAGGCGAGTAAGGATGGTTTTCTTAGGAGGGATCGAAGTGTTCTATATATTTTTTTTTTTATCTTGGAGCACCATCCGATCGGCATTATGCACAACATGTTATCCACGGTACATACAGGTTTGGTTAGGGTAGGTTCTCCGAAGCTGTTACCTAGGCCTCCGCTAGGCGGCAGCACCGACCACTAAGAACGGAAGAGGTGTTAAACATCACCTACTGTGGTCCGTATTACCCGCTTTTACGGTACGGTTACAGGGTTCCTCGAACCGCTACCGGCAGATTCCAGACCTAAAGGGCAAGCCATTTGCGAACGCCTCATGGATTTGGACCAAACTTGGTATACCTATACCTTTTGAGTCAAAAAAATTTTTGGTAAATTTTTTTTTTCAAAAATTTTTTTGTTGTTTAAAATAAAAAAATGTTTCTAGACAATTTGACGTCATCACCAAAAGTGCTCAAAATTTCACCAAAGACTCATCATTATGTTCTCTTTTCACCTGCCAAGTGCCAATACGGTTAACTAAATACTTAGGGAGATATTAAAGTTTACGAGTCCAAAAGAGACCAAACCCATTAATGATTTTCACCTAGATTTGCTTCTATTCGAGTCAGCAGTCATATTTCGACGAAAGTAAAGCTTCGTCTTGAAAAATTTAGAACCAGACTTGATATTTATACTGAGAATGATGCAATTTAAGGCCACATAAGGAATATTCAGTAATATTTAGTCTTTTCTATGTTTATTAATTCAATTGTTTTTATTGTATTTTGAAAGTTGAATTATTAGACATAGAAAAGACTTCACTGAATATTCCTTATGTGGCCTTAAATTGCAACATTCTCAACACAACTATCAAGTCTGGTTTGAAAAAAAAAAAAAATTTCACCAAAATTTTTTTTGACTCGAAAGGTAAAGGTATACCAAGTTTGGTCCAAATCCATGAGGTGTTGGCAAATGGCTTGCCCTTTAGGTCTGGAATCTGCCTACCGCGCCCTCAACCAAAATGAACGAATGAAGCAAGAACTAATCATATGTGCCTATTTCATACTCACGAAGAATTTTGGAGCATTTCTTTCACGTCAGCTACGAATCGAGCTTTCGTTATTTCTGGCATGGGCAGCATTCTTGCCATGCCGTTGCGCACTACTTTGTCCACGTTTAGAAATTGATCCACAAGCAGCGGTACGCCTAGCATTGGAACGCCGTTGGAGGAGGACTCGTGCGTGCTGAGCCCGCCGCAGTGCGACACGAACAGGCGCAGCTTGGGGTGCCCTGCCAGGAAGCACACAAATATAGTTCAAATATACGAAGCTTGGAAACCTGGAAAGCAGTGAAAACCAATTTGCCATATCCGGGGAAACCACACTGTTAGAAGAGAAGTCGTTATTTTACAACAGTAATCCCCACAATTAGTGTTGTAATTTTAGAAACAATTATTCGTAAAATAACGACAAGACTCAGGAAATGAACAATTGCCATTTTTTCGACAAACCTTACTCATAAATTAAGAAATAAATAAGTAATTTTACGGTGAAATCTTGATGTTACTGACGAATGATCGTAGTTTTCCTGATAAAATCGTTGTCTTACGACTATTCTCGTTTTATCATGCGTAAACTTGTTTTCTTACAAATCAAAGCTTACTTTTACGAATATTTGCCTGTTAAATCTGTGTCGCGAACTGCTTGTTTTTTTTTACAAAGTAAATTGTCAATTGACAAATTGTCTATCAATTTACAAACTGCCTCTTAAATTTACAGGTGAAATCGTAAATTTACAAGTATAATTGTAAAAGCAAGTCTGAAAAAAATATTTTCTTACTATACAGGAAGAAAAAGTGCCTGAAACGGCCAAAATTTGAGGATTAAGTTTGTAAGTTAAAAAATATTTTTCTACATTTTTGTACATTTTTGTACATGGATGATCAGATCGTTTTTGAAATTAACAAGCAGGTCGTCGTACAGATTTAACAGCAAACTAATCGTAATTTCACAAAATAATCCCGAACAGTGCAAATGTAACTTTGAAACGGGGGAAACATCAGGGAGTTTCGCAAAATTTGTATTTGATCTAAATGATTGCCTGATACTAGAGGTAATCAATCATCCGCGGCTCCTTCAATCGAGAGCTTTCGTAGGTTCTAAGCCCACAGTCGCCACGATGGCGGAGGTAGACTGTATCTGATATGGTAACAAGAATCGCGAAATACCACGAAAATCTCGCGGAACCCGGCATAATTTTGACGCGAAATCCTGAGAAATCTCCACGAAATGTGGAATAAGTGGTGCCCCCTCGATTTAAGTACGTAAATAGACAATGACCGCGACTTTGCCGCGGAGAAAAGGCCCCGTGGCCCGCGGCTGAAAGGCCCCGCGCTTCGCGTGAGGCCCCGGGCGCGTTCGCGCCCCCGCGGCCGGGCCAGTCCGGGCCTGAAAAAGACGACAGTCAAATGTATCAGTAACAGTTTAACACGATACTTCTGAAGAAAAAAGAATGTAGCAGCGATGCATTTGGAGTGCCTGTTTTCAATCTGAAATTCCGCGTGAGGTAAGGTTCCGACCGATACACTCTGAGAAAAAATAACGGTAAATCCTGGATAATTTTTTTGCCAAACTTTGCCGGACTTCAAAAACCAGTATCCACCGTACAGCCTACAGTATTTACCGTACTTGTTTTACAAAATATTCGGTAGTTTTTTAACAGTAGTTACCGTTCTTCCGTACAGTCCATGCCAGATCTGGTCCCAACAAAGGCCACTTCCAAGAACTGTCCACAAAAGGATCTTGAAAAAAGGGGGTCAACCAACTGAAAAATTTTATTGCATCTTTCGATAGGTCTCGTCAAGACCTTTACAACGAGTGGTCGGAAGGGGGGCCCAGGACTCCGACTTTAGCAGTTGCGTACATCAGGAACTTGGAAAAAGAGAGTCAACCGTCTGAACAAAATTATAGCAGTTTTTGATAGGTATTAAAAGTACGGGATTCCATGTAAAAAAAAGTACGGTATTGCCTGTAAAAAACGACTGTATTTCCTGTTAAAAAGTACGGTGAAGTCTGGAGTAATCAGTACAGGATTTACCGTGATCTTTTCTCGCAGTGTATGGCGTATAGAGACACTTTTTCTAAGAAGTCCGATCGAAAAACATGACCAGCGCCGATTTCATCGCAAGTTGCGTCAACGGTACCCCCTATGGGTCTAAGAAAAGCCCTAAAATATTAGGGGCGAAAAACGCATGGTTTGGATTTTATTCACGATTTTCGTTTTCTCTGACACAATGTAGGTGAATTTGGTCAAAATGTAAAAATCGATATTGCTCGGTCCCTATCGGCTCCAGCTGTCTAAAAATTGTCTTTTTGTAATTGTAAAATCGGCCGAGGAACAAGTATCCGGCGTCGGTTTCCCGACTGGACTGCTCCAATGGCTGTTTTCCCATTTTTTCAGTCATTTCTTGTATCTGGGGTTTTAGTGATGGACATCGATTTTGAACGATCCCGGGGTGGAATTTGAAGATAAAGGATCAAACTTTAATATTCCGTCATAAAAAGTTTGTGTATAGGGCAACCCTAGCAGCAGCTACAAAAAACGTGAAAATGCATGTTGTGGGCAGAAAACTGCCCCTTTTTTGTTCTTTCCACGGGGTTACCCCAGCAGGTATACAGTCCCACCAGGTATAATCCCATCAGGTATAATCCCACGAGGTATAATTCCCGCCAGGTATAATTCCCAGCAGATATACACTATTTTATTTTATTTTAATTTACACAGATTCCCAACAAGTATAAATCCCACCAGATATACACCTATTTCATATGTAATTATATGTATTTCTTTGAACGGCGCGCGGTTCGTCAGTGCGTCGTCTGCTCCGCTGCTCATGTCACCAACGCCCTCTCTGCGGAGAAGTTAGGAACTACGGCCGTCCGGCGCTGCACAGCAGTGCGTCAGTGTCAGTCCGCCGTCCGCTCCGTGCTTCGCCGTTCCGTGTTGTCCAGTCCCACCGTGCTTCGCCGCTCCGTGTTTATCTCTCTCTATGGAGACTCGGCGAGTGCCCGGCAAACTTGGGAAAGGGTTTACTTACACCAACGGAGATGGATATTTCTTCAAAATTAACGGTCGAAGGAACGGTAATGTTTACATGAAGTGTACGGAGTGCAACATGCGCGGGAAACTGGAGGGAGAGCGTCTGATTGTCAACGCCACTGGACTGCACAGTCATCCACCAGACTATGTGACAGAGAAAGTGCTGCTTCTCAAGCAAGATTGCAAGGAAGAAGCGAAGAAAATGCTGGGTGGCAAGATTCAGAGCGTGTTTACTCAAGCCTGCGATAGGTAAGTGTTACGCTAGGATGTGATGCCTGTTGTCTGCCTGGCGTGACGTTTGTCTCGACTAGTGCACCTGTTCTATTTATTTACCTGTTGTGGTGACGTGCAGGGCTGATGAGGGTGCGCGCTCAGAAATCACCTTCGAGTCATGTAGATCGTCGATGTACCGGGCTCGCTCTGAACAGCACCCGCCCGTTCCGCAGGACTTCGAGGAGTTTGAGTCGTCCCTTGTTGACCAACGGTACTCAGACAAGTATGGCAAGTGTCCTGATGGCTCTCTTATGACCCGAGGCCTTGTGGGACCATCAGGTCACAGGTCACTCGTATTTACGAGTGATTTGATGCTCAATATTATGGTGGCTGCTCTCTGGCTATTTATTGATGGGACTTTTGCTAGTCGGCCTGACACGCCCCCATCTCGTCAGCTGCTCGTGATCTCAGCTTTGTATCAGGGAATGGTGAGGAACGAACTGAAAGTGGAATTTATTCGCAAACTTACGGTAACGTACGCTAACTTACGCATCCTGTTTTTTTTACAGTTGTTCCCAGTGTGCTATGCGCTCATGGAATCGAAGTCGGAGGTTGCATATCGTGCATTGTTCGCATTTGTGAAAGATTTGGCGCCATCTCTTGCACCGGAGAACATTGTTACTGACTATGAGGCTGCATTCGTACCAGTGATCAGAGACGTTTTCCCTTCTACTATCCACCAGGGGTGCTGGTTCCATTTCTGTCAGGCATTACATCGCCACTTGGGTTTCCTCGGGCTCATCACTTTTGTGAAGCGCAACTTTAATGCATTGACAGTGATCCGAATGTGCTATGTTCTTCCTCTTCTTCCTTCGAACAAAATGATCTTCGGTCTCAATGCTATTGAGTATGTAGCTCATATGAACGGCATTCTGGGAGAGCTGCAGCCGTTCCTGGATTATGTGCGTGAAACTTGGATGGTCAGAATCGGCACTGACCTTGTCAGTGTACACCGTTCCAAGCACAGAACGAACAACTTCTCTGAATCAAGTCACAAGGCACTTCAGGATCGGATTGGAACAATTCGCCCCGGAGTGTGGGACTTTGTCAGTAAGTAGTACCTGTCATTAGTATTGTCATTGTCGTGCGTCATCGTCCATTTTCTTATTCACATGCACTGTGATTGCAGAGGCCATCAACTTCGAGTTGATTCAGGCTCACTTGGATGTGATCCGTGTCCAGGGTGCCAAGCCAACTCGTAGAAACGATACCCAGGACGGACAGGATACCCAGGCTAACGAGGATGTTCAGGACGTGTTGCAGCCACTGCCACTCCTCATGCCACCAGGACACGTCGACTTCAGCACACGTCTCACACTAGAGACTGACCAGTTGTCGCAGGATCTTTTCAGCACTCAGGATTTTGTCACCGAACATCCTCTTTCGCCTCTTTCCCCTCCTGTCCAGGAACGTGGTGAGTTTCGAAAAGGGTCAAAGGTTGCAGCATGTTCATGTAATGTTCCGTTTGGTTGACGGCTATTTGTTTTCTCAGACCTCCAACGTGGCTCAGTCAGACGGGGTCCTGGTCGTCCTCGCCTGCGCCCTGCTGCGGTTGCACGAGCTCCTCCTTCGCCAACCGACGAACCAGATGCTTCACCTGTCCGTGGAAGGCGCCGTGGAAGGCCGCGCCTCGCCCGTGCAGCAGGAGCAGCACCTGTACGAGGCCGTGGACGAGGGCGTCCACGGGGCCGGCCGCCAACGCGAGGACGCGGACGTGGGCGTGGGCGTGGACTGCGCCTCTCTGATTCAGAGCCAGAGGAGCTCCCGGAGGACGCGGCTACAGTGCGCGAGGTTAGAGCGGTTCAACAGAGCGTCCAGGAAGCTGCGAACGCCGCCGCAGCCCGCGCTGCCGTTGTCTTAGACGAGGATCCATCAGGTAGTGTTGCAATCACAATCTATGCTCTTTACCGCGCATGCTGTCGTTATTTACGTCCTTTTTTATGTCGACAGACTGCTGCAGAATCTGCCTTACTGAAAACAGGACCCATGCAGCCATCCCATGCGGCCACCGTATTTTCTGCGGGCAGTGCGCAGGCACTGACGAGTCCAAGCTGTCTCAGTGCCCAATCTGCAGAGCAGAGATTATCATGATTGTTGAGATTTTTAACTGATGTACCATTTGTTTACATTTTACCTTTTAATGGTTTCTTTTAATTGTAATTAAACTTTATCAAGCAATTGGTTTTTTTTTAAGAATTTATACCTCGCGGGACTTATACCTACTGGGATGTATACCTGTTGGGAATTATACTTGCTGGCACACATTTTTTAAATTAATAAATACGTGTATATCTGGTGGGATTTATACTTGTTGGGAACCCGCGTTTATTAAATTTAATTAAAATAGCGTATATCTGCTGGGAATTATACCTGGTGGGATTATACCTGGTGGGACTGTATACCTGCTGGCATCACCTCCTTTCCACAGGACTGCGGTGGGAAAGCAGCGTGCTCCAGTGTGAGGTAGGCCTTCTGAGGCGCTGGCACTCATGTGGAAGCAGCGCACCTAAGCTAGGGACCTAGCTCGGTGGCTGTAGTGGCTGGCTTCGGACGACATCCCTTCAACCTTTGTGTGAGGTACTTTCCTCCAGCGGTTTTGCTGGAGAGATGTTGGCGGGTTAAATTCTGTACTAATACTGATTTGACAGAAATTAGCTTCAATGTGCAAGGGTAGCCCTGACCGGCTTACCGACGGGAATCCCGCTAATCTCCAAAGTATGTAGGTTCGATCATTGATTGATCTTTGTGCACGGAGAGGGTAATGATGGAGATAGAAATGAACAGTGAACAGGGAAATAAGTGTATTCTTACCAATTTCGGATTTTTTACAGCAACGTGGGGTGCCCCTCCCCCCCCCCCCCCCTCTCTCTCTCTCTCTCTCTGGTCTTCTCACACAACAACTAGTCTTCTTGGCGACGGGGATGAGAGTGGCCGAGTTGTAGGCTTTCGGACAGCGCGTCCCCGGAGCGGTAGACCAGCTCTTATTTTGCGAAAGTGAGAATTCCGCTGGGTTTCCCGACTCAAAATGACCGAAATGGTGAGAAAACTCTTAATTTGAAAGCCCAAGGTCGTCAGACTTACCAAAGCCGTGCCCCAAGACCCTATATAAAGGCAAAAAGCCAATTTTTTTTTTCGGATTTTCACCAAACTAAGTTTGACTCTAGGGTAAACAGGCCATAAAACGACCCTTTGGACGAAAATTTCGTCCGTTTTGCGATATCTCGACTCCTTCATGCCCAAACGGCCTCCCCAACCGTGAGCATAAAAAAGACGCCGCGCGGGCGGTTGGGGAGGCCGTTTGGGCATGAAGGAGTCGAGATATCGCAAAACGGACGAAATTTTCGCCCAAAGGATCGTTTTATGGCCTGTTTACCCTAGAGTCTAACTTAGTTTGGTGAAAATCCGAAAAAAAAAATTGGCTTTTTGCCTTTATATAGGGTCTTGGGGCACGGCTTTGGTAAGTCTGACGACCTTGGGCTTTCAAATTAAGAGTTTTCTCACCATTTCGGTCATTTTGAGTCGGGGAACCCAGCGGAATTCTCACTTTCGCAAAATAAGAGCTGGTCTACCGGAGCGGGCTGCTGGACTCCGGACCGGCCCGGCGCCAGCCCTTCGGCAGTCCTTCGGGTCACCCTCGGGTCGGCGAGGTGCCCGACGTACCCCCACTCCGCGCGCGCCGCGAGGCCGCCGTCGTACACACTGCAAGGCAGGCGGGGCCTCGTCGCCCCGGCCGCGCCGCGCGCTGCGCGCCACGCGCCCAAGTGAACGTCTTCCTCGGTGTTTAAAACAATCACATCTGCAGCCTCCTCATCATCAGCCTCGGACTCAGTGTGATCCCCTATGAATCCTTTCGTTCTGGAAACAAATGGTCCTACGTTACCAAACTGAGCGCAACAAAAGCAAGACTACCATGTGGACTCAAGGAACTCGCTTGCGCATGGTTATGTGCTCGTCCAAGAAGCACATATGCTCGAAGAAGGTGAAGGGCTTCTTCCTGCGCGTACTTTCTGCGCTGGCTCCACTTTTGCCCTCCCTCCTGATCTTCCGCTCAGCTCGGTAAGAGCGTTCCAAGGACTCCCATGTCTTGCAACACGTATCTGAGGGCCCTGGAATGAGGTTCAGTTGAGACAAGGGTAACACATAATATGCAGCAACATGTACAAGTACACAAGTATAATGTATATATTTACAGTGCAGAGCTGCTCCAATTTCCAGCCACGTTTTGGCCTTTAAGCCGGGATCTTTATACGACTCATCGCCTCGAGCGTAAAGACATCTGTTGTTTCGCATCTCTTCAATTAACGACTCCTTAAACCTGTCCATCACCCGATCCATACGGGCTTTGGACTCAGGCGACAACTTTTCTTTTTTACCGCCCATCTTCTTGGGGGCATCTTGACACTTGGAATACTCTACTTAATACAAAAAACAAACAACAACCACGCCGCACCGAAAACCTAACCTTCTCCCTTGGCTGCGCTGCGACGAGTGGACGAGAGTCGAGAGCGGAAATACGTCATCGCTGCTGACCCCCTCCACTTTGAGAGCTCAAACGCGCTCCACTTGGCAACAAAAGACGACGTGGCCTCTCATTGGTCAGATTCATATCTACCGCGCCTTGCTACGCCAACTTGTTTTAGCGTAAGGGCCTAAAATACATCCTGATCCTGATGGATTAGGGCTTAAAACCAACAGCCCGTCGTAGCCATTCTGCGTAGCGTAAGGGCTTGTCATAGCGTAAGAGCACCGTAAATGCCCCCATATAAACACACGCGATGGAATTTTCGTTTTAGCGTAAGAATCTTGTAAAAGCGTAAGGAAACTCGTAATAACGTAAGGAAAACTGAGCATAAACCCGCCGTTACCCCTAACTAAAAGAATCATTTTTGGCTGAGCGATAGCGAAGCCTGTTACTCCAATGGGGTTGAAAAGTTTTGTCTGTCTGTCTGTGTGTCTGTGTGTCCGCACTACTCCTCCTGAACGGCTCGGCCGATCTCGGTGAGATTTTGCACACTTCTTGGGTATGTCCTTGGCTCGGCACACGCGAAATTTCACCATCCTAGCTCAACTGGTTCAGTTTTTATAGGCGAAAAACACCTAAAAAACGGCGAAAAATAGAGATTTCTGCACTCTAAAAAAAATTGTGGTAGAAATCCTATAAAAGTATCGGACGCATTTAACCTATTCGGTATAGGAATTTTCCCACATAGGACATGGTAATTTTACCATCTGCCGATATGGCAAAAATCCTATACGTGTTGTTCGGTTTCTACTGTATTAGGGTGTGGGAAAACTACTATACCGTGTATGGTAAAAGTCCCATACGAGTTGTGGGATATTTTCGTTACGTGATGTGGTGATAATCCGATACCCTCATAGGAAGGCTTACTATGAGAAATAGTGAACACATTCCGAGAGAACATGGCGCCAGCGGCACTACCATTCGGAAGGCATATTAAAAATTAAAGTCACTTTCTCTCTCTTATAGAGAGCTTCTTCCACCTAAGAGGCAGCTCAGTCCATTCCCGGACTCTGTACCACAAGTCGGATCTTGCGTGCACCCAACCTAATGGCCGACCGCAGTCGCCAGCGAGTGGCAACATGGAAAAGCGTTTTTCTCGACTATAGTGTCATATTTTGTATAAAACTGAAAGCCAACGGCTAGGGCTGACACTTACTTAGGCAACAGATGATATATTTATCAAAAATTATTTACTTTCGTAACATAAATCGGAAATACTTATTGGTGAACGGGCACGGCGCTCCAAGCGCCACCTAGCGGCAGGTTTGTGCAACCTGACGTCAGGCGGCTGACAGTGGGCCATACCCTTACCCACAGCTCACCTTTTACAAGGTAACTTAACAATAGACGATGTCAAAATGCTTTGGAGCGCTACGTTTATTTTCAGCTTCATAATAATATAACTTTAAATTTCGCAAGGATTCAAAACCATGGCTCATCTACATAAGTAGTTCTGAGTTGCCGCGATTTTCAGAGACAAACCCATTTCAAGTTTCAATGAAGAAGTCAAAATTATCTAAAACCAGATGTGATAATGGGCCAGAACAAGATACAAAATAAGTTTAAACCGGTTTTAACGAATCTCGTCTAGTGCCAATTTCTATTAACGGTTTGACGTCACATGAGCCTTCTTTACTTTTCTCTGAGCAGCTTTGCCGCCTTAGTCATTGTGCCGTTAGCCTGTTATTAATATTAAACGTCTGTTTTGGTCCCCTCTCTCCTGAAAAAATATTTCAGAAATGTTTGTGATTCTTACTAATGGGTTGTAGGAAAAGCAGTATACAATGGCCTGAAGTAATAGGATTTCTACCAAAAAGTGTGGGAAAAAACCGAACACGAGTATAGGAAATCAGATTCCTATACTACGTTCGGTTTTTTACTACACCGCATTGGCAATTGAACGAAAAGCATAGGAATTTTCCGAATCACGTATAGGATTGTCGTTTCCCATACCGAAGTTGGTACTTTTACCTTACGACGGTGTAGTAGAAATGCCATTATTTTTTAGAGTGTGCAGATAGACCACTTCTGTCTTGGAGAAAGGGGGGTCTGGGGGGCCCAGCCACGACAAGTTAAAAAGTGACAAGGGTCAAGATCGTGTTATCTGTAGATAAAACAACTCTATTTAGAATGTAGGGGGGTCCCAGCATTCAACAAGTTAAAAAATAACCGTCAACGGACAAGCCATTGCCTGCCGCAGGCAGGCTAGCGCCGCAGGCCAAGGTGGGTACGCCAGGCGTGGATTGGAGGAGCAGGCAGCGAGACATCGCGAAGCCTGTTACGACAAGACGCGGTCTGGCGTAAACCTACCTTGTTTAAACGTTCATAGCGTTATCCTGCAACAGAAGCAACTTTGTCACAACACCAAATGGGGTACAATTTCATAAATACTTGAGCACGATTTGGAAATACTGTCTCTAATGTAAGGGAGTATGGGGCGATTTGTAACAGGGGCGATTCGTAACAAATGCGTTTATTAATTTAAGTGGAGGGAGCAGAGGAAAATCTGAGTATGGCCCCTCTTTCGCTTCAAGTACAGGGTCCTTGAACAATCGAAGCGGATGCGATTGGTGCTCAGGTATAGTTTTTGAGGGCGTCTGAAATATAGGGTACACCGAAATTTCGGCAAACAGGCAAATCTTTTTGGCTGAGCGATAGCGAAGCCCGTTCGTTACTCAGGTGGGGTTGAAAAGTTTTTCCTGTCTGCGCGTGTGCGTGCGTGCGTGCGTGTGTGTCCGCACTACTCCTCCTGAACGGCTCGGCCGATCTCGGTGAGATTTTGCACACTTTTTGGGTATGTCCTTGGCTCGGCACACGCGAAATGTCACCATCCTAGCTCAACTGGTTCAGTTTTTATAGCCAAAAAACACATAAAAAACGGCGAAAAATCGAGTTTTCCGTAGGCAGATCTCTTCTGTCTTAAAAAAAGGGGGGCCTGGGGCGCGGAGCCCCCCAGCCCCAACAAGTTAAAAAGTTCCAAGGGTCAAGATCGTGTTATTTGAAGATGAAGCAAGTCTATGTAGAATGAAGGGGGTCCAGCCCCCCAGAAAGAAACAAGTTAGAAGTAACCGACGACAGACAAGCCATTGCCTGCCGAAGGCAGGCTAGCGCCGCAGGCCAAGGTAGGTACGCCAGGCGCGGATTGTAGGAACAGGCAGCGAGACATCGCGAAGCCTGTTACGACAAGACGCGGTCTGGCGTAATCCTACCTTGTCTAGTGATACATTGAAGATAAAGTTGCTTCAGTACCATTAAAACATTTAACTGACTCGTAACGCTAAAGACAACAATCATTGAGAAAAAAGGTTAGAAAATTTATGATGATTGATATCATTAAAACTTCAGTTCCACAAATTAAATCTAGTGATAAATTAAAGATAAAAAGTTGCTCTGGGTAAACGCAACTATAAAAATAAAAAAATGTAATGAGCAAATCACAAGACTAATAACACAAGCTCTGCCAAACTGTCCAAGCTATCACTGACGCTCCGCACTCGCTGCACTTGCGTTGCCGACACATTTGACAATGCAGCAAACGCAGTCGAACCACTCCTCGGGATGCGATACGCGTGAGTAGTACCGCGCCTCAAACCCGAAGCTACTAACCTCCGCCGTCATGAAGTTTCCGTCTACGAGGGTCCGCAGGTGTTCGGCGACGTTGACGGGGAGCGAGGAAACGAGCATCAGGAGGCCATCCGCGATCCAAACAGTCGTTGTCACCTGGTCGCGTCTCAGCTGGTAGTCCAAAAACAGCTTTACGGCCTTCATCAGGGCGCTCACGAAGATGGGCCTGAATTCTCGTCGTTCAGCGTCCGTGGCAAAGGCAAAGTCCATCCTCGCAGTGTAGATGTTTTCCGTGGCTTCAACCTTGACCTGCGGCTGCGGCGCGGAGCGGAGACTGACTGTGCGTGGCGCGTGGCTGGCTGGACGCCTGAGCAGAGCGGTGAGCGGCGAAGGGGGGGAGGAGGAGGAGGCGGGTGCTCCCTGCCCCTCACCTCACGCCTGCGGGGCTGGGGAACTCCCACCGAATTTCCGATTCCGATGGGCCTTTCTCGGTGGGTGGTGGTAGCCTCCTCTCCATGGTACACTGCCAGCACCCGGTGAAATGGGACCACGCCAGCCCCGCGTCGTCCTCGTCGGGTTGTGACTATCCGGAAGAAAGCTTTCCTCCGAATAAGGTTTCGGGATGCTAAAAACACTATTCGGAAGAATACTGCTTTTTTAAAAGTATTTTTCCGGATAGAGATCCACAAGGGCTCAGTCACTATTCGGAAGAATTTTCCCAACAGGTATGATTTTGCTTAAATCTCTATTCGGAAGAAAGTACTTAACCTTCAGCAGAACCCCTGCACCCGCCCTGCAAAAGATTGTCTATTTGCAGTCAACATACAATGGCGCCGCCTCCACCAGAATTTAAACTCGCTTTAGGCAGGGGGGAAGAAAATCATGACCCAAAGAGAGCATATAGTCAAAATTAAATCAAACTGACATGAAATGATGTCATTTGGACATCAAAATGGACCAAATTTTGAGCAAAGATAGCTCATTTTGAGGTCACATTGACATAATTTGGACTTTTTTGTTCTCCCTGGGGAAAATCTTGAAAAAGTAAATTTAATACCCAAAAAAAATCTTGAACTGTTTAATTTAATTATTCATTGACAACAATATAACAACGATATTTTTAATATAAAGGCAAGTTATCACTCAGATAAGATGTTTCCTGAATCAAATATAAAGGTTGACAATTAGCTGCCAGGAGTATGTAAAGGTAGTCAGGAAAGTTGCACTACCATAACAAAACATTTTTAGCACACAAGAATCATTGATACACTTTCAACATTTGCATAATGGTAATTAATTAGTAGGCCTCTGAAATTCAGCAGGATATTTGGTATGTCTGGCTGCTATCTTTGTTCAGGCAAGTTATCACAGATATACAGATAAAAGGTTTCCTGCAGTAGTATGTGGTGTGTAGCAGGGACGTTGAACATAACAATTTTTCATCTTCTGAAAAGTAGTCTCACGCAACCCTCTCCCTTGACGCCTTATTCGCAGTTTGGCCACTTTCTTCCGAATAGGACAATGTTGGCAAATAATGCTTATTCGGAAAATTCTTCCGAATAAGGATTTCAAACAGCTAAACCTCTATCTGGAGGAAAATTCTTCCGAATAAGGATTTTAGACAGCAGCAGCTCTATCAGGAGAAAAACAATATAGAGACTCGCCATCGATTTAGAAACGATTCTACCAGACAGGCGTTCTTCCGAATAGTGCTGACCTCCTCGTCGTCGGCGTCGTTCTGGTCTTGGGCGACGAGCCCCATCCCCGGACAGAGCCTGTCAAACAGCTCTTGCAGACGCTGTTTGCGCTCCAAGGACTCATATCCCTCCCAGCCAGGGATGGCAACCGACACCCGCTTCAAGGTGACGACCAAAGTCCCGTCGATGTCGCCGAGCGGATGGACCCCGATGCTGGGTACGTTGAGGCATCTTCTGAACGCCGCGTCGAGCTGCCAGCAGCGCTCGCTTAGAAATTTGGCAAATCTCCTCATTGCCACGTCCCAGGAAGAGTGATGCAGTAAGTCGGCCTGGTCGCAATAACCAGGCATCCCCGCGTCGGTGCGTGCAGCGTCGTCGGCGGCGGCGGCTTGTTGGCGGCGTGGCGGCATGGCGTCGATGTTGTTGATGTCAGGTGCACAGAGCAAGTAACACTGTCAGGTCCGCGCCGCGCGCGGGTCGTAGGGTGGGTTCGGACAACCCCACCCCCTCCCGCCCCCTCCCACCCCCTCCAGAGCTACGAAACGGGTGGACCTGCGCGTCCGTTTTGAAAAGTGGAGTGAGGCAGGGGTGGATCCAGAGACGGGTTGAGGGGGGGGGGATGTCGCAAAAGTTGCCTACCTACAGGGGCAAAGTGCAACTTGTTGCCTGGCGGATGCCGAGTGGGAGGTTTCTCTCTCGCACTCATGGGGCGTCCCGTAAGGGTGCGAGAAAGACAGTCAGACGAGAGCACTGTGCGGAATCCGGCTAAAGCAGCCGGCCGGCAGTGCCAGCGGCAGCCGCGGCCGTTGAAGAGGCTGCTCCACTAGCCCACGTTGTTGCTGGGCGAGCGTGAGAGAGACAGAGCGACGAAAACGACTCTCAGAAACAGGCTGCGGGTGGACACGCACCTGCACCGTGAAACCGCGAGGCGCCACGAGGACGCGCCGTCGTTCTCCTGCAGCAGCACCGCGACCTCGCCGCCGTGCCCACGCACCGCGCACCGGAACACGCCGCTGCACCCGGCAGCAGGCAAAGCAAAGCAGCCCAAGGCACCGCGCAAGAAAACCGCCATCCTCGCCGTCTTGCCCCGCGCACCGCGCAAGCCGCGACCCTGGAGTGCTTGGCCCGCTGCAGGTACAGCAGCACTCGCAGCTGACCTAGTACTACAAGTCCCACACCGTCGCACTGCCGCAGCCCGGGCCTGCGCGGGCTAGCCGCCACCCTCGCGCGGCGGTGCTGCTGGCGGCCAAGACCCTGGAGTGCTTGGCCAGCTGCGGGTCCAGCTCGGCCGGGCGCCAGCCGCCCGTGCCGCCCGCGCCGGCCCCCGTGCAGTCCGGCGCCGTGGTGCAAATCAGGGACATCTCCACCAGCAGCCGGACAAGCGCCGGGCGTCCAGGGCGCGGCCCAGCTCGGCGTCGGCCGAGTGTCGGCGTGGTAAGCCTCGCGGTACGAGCCGGATGTAGGGCACCAGCCAGGGCGTGAGCAGCGACCCCACCCCACGGTCATGAGGACGATGACGCACGCCAGCAGCACCCCGGACGCCGAAGCGCGTGGCGCTGCCGTTGAAGAGGCTGCTCCACTAGCCCACGTTGTTGCTGGGCGCCATGGTGGTGGCCACGGACGTCGCGCTGCCCGCCCCCGCCACCGGGGCCGCGGGCACGGCGGGCACCACGGCGCCGGACTGCACGGGGGTCGGCGCGGGCGGCACGGGCGGCTGGCGCCCGGCCGAGCTGGACCCGCAGCGGGCCAAGCACTCCAGGGTCTTGGCCGCCAGCAGCACCGCCACGCGAGGGTTAGACCGCGCAGGCCCGGGCTGCGGCAGTGCGACGCTGTCTCTCTCGCACCTAAACGGGACGCCCCATGAGCGTGAGAGAGACAGAGCGACGAAAACACGCACCTGCACCGTGAAACCGCGGGGCGCCACGAGGACGCGCCGTCGTTCTCCTGCAGCAGCACCGCGACCTCGCCGCCGTGCCCACGCACCGCGCACCGAAACACGCCGCTGCACCCGGCAGCAGGCAAAGCAATCCAGGGTGTTGGACGGGGGAAGCACTCCAGGGTCTTGGCCGCTGTTGTCCAGGACGGGTTCGCGCTGCTCGCCGCGGCGCCCGCCCTCAACCCGGACAGACCGGGCAGTCGGACACTCGGGACGTGGGACTTGGAGGCGACGCGGCGACGCCGAAGTCGCATGCCACATCATTGGGACGAAGTCACGGGAAGGTGCTCGGCTCGTGTGGCTCGCAGGTTGCACATCTGGCGGAGAGTGCACCGAGTGCACCGCGCACCTTTACAAAGACTACACTCAAAAAAAGTTCAGCAGGACGGAAGTTTCGCCCAAGGCAGCAGTCGCTCTGTCTCTCTCCCCATGAGAGTGAGAGAGACAGAGTGACGAATGAACTGTTCGAAATCTGATTGGTCGCGAGTACTCGCTCGCGCTCGCCCTCGCTGGTCACCAGAGCAACGAAACGGGCGATCCGACGCGTCCAAACGACAGACAGACAGACGCGTTCGCCGATCGAGGTACAGCCACAGCCAGCAGGCGGATTCCGAGTGGGAGGTTTCTCTCTCGCACTCATGGGGCGTCCCGTAAGGGTGCGAGAGAGACAGTCAGACGAGAGCACTGTGCGGAATCCGGCTAAAGCAGCCGGCCGGCAGTGCCAGCGGCAGCCGCGGCCGTTGAAGAGGCTGCTCCACTAGCCCACGTTGTTGCTGGGCGCCATGGTGGTGGCCACGGACGTCGCGCTGCCCGCCCCCGCCACCGGGGCCGCGGGCACGGCGGGCACCACGGCGCCGGACTGCACGGGGGTCGGCGCGGGCGGCACGGGCTGCTCGCGCCCGGCCGAGCTGGACCCGCAGCGGGCCAAGCACTCCAGGGTCTTGGCCGCCAGCAGCACCGCCGACAGTCCGACGAGAGCACTGTGCGGAATCCGGCTGAAGCAGCCGACCGGTAGTGCCAGCGGCAGCCGCGGCAGGCGAGGGGAGAGATGAGGGGTGCGTCGGCTAAGTAGGCCCGACTTTGCCACTTCTTTTTATCAGAACTATCATAAAACTTAGAGTTATGAAAAAAACCGAGTACCGTCCAGGGGCGGCGTGGCCCAGGCGGCTAGGCGGCGATATCCACCCGCCCCCCCCCCCCCCCTCCTAGGAAGGTATCAATCCGGGCCCTTTTTGCCCTTTTGCCCCTGTATGTAGGCAAATTGCGGCCCAGGCCCCTAAGGCCCCACGCCGCCCCTGGTACCGTCGTAAAGCTAAGATTCTAAAGAATGCTCGCAGCGGCGTGCGGCGTGTCTGAGACCGTCGTCTCGACACCGCGTGTCCCAGACAGTGGCCGTGCCGTCGACGCCGCGCTGGACTCGTTGGACTTGGACGCCGCGCTGCTCTCCGCAGCCTGCAGAGTGCTGCAGAGCGTGCCGCCGTGCCGCCCTCACTCCTGGACCTCGTCCTGACCCTCGCGCTGCAGCCCAGCCTGCTTTGGCCGGCCTAGAGGCCTGCCCAGCGGCGCGTGCTCCAGTGTAGGGCCGAGGGACGGGCGGCTCGCCGTGACTCGCTCGCGCCGCCACGCCGTGCCGCGACTTGACTGCTGAGTATCTGAGTTCGGTATCAAAACAGCCCCGCACGGCACCGAGCCGCGTGCTCGACAACCACCGCAGGTCCAAAGCCCCGATGCCCGGGCAGGCCGCCAAGGCCTTGTGTGTGTGTGTGTGTGTGGGGGGGGGGGGGGGGGGGGGTCCGACGGGGTGGCTCGGGCCGTGCACGCTAAATGTCTTATGAACTTTATTGTCCATAGCTATGGCCGTTTTTGTACATACAGAACTTACGTACAAATTTGTACATAAATTAGGAACAATATTTCCATATTGTGCTTAAGTATGTAAAAAATTGTACCTAATTTATGTACAAATTTGTACATAAGTTCTGTATGTACAAAAACGGCCATAGTTATGGACATAAAGTCCATAAGCATTTAGTGTGTGCTTGGCCTCGCCGAGAGCCGTGGCCGAATCACCCTGCGCGCGCGGCCCGCTCGGCCAGGATGGGCGATGGGCAGGACACAGTGTCCTGGACACTGTATGGCCGAATGCGAGTCGATAAGGACGCCGATGACGTCGTGAGTGCCGTGCGTGCGTGCAGTGCGGGCAAGCAGCACGAACAGTGCAAAATGACGTCCGCCGCACGGCAGCACGCCCATGGGCCAGGGCCCCGCACCAAGCGAGGTGGCAGCAGCGTCGGGCGCTCCCCCGCCCCTCCCCGCGTGCCCCGTCTAGAGGATTCCTCGTTCGGTGGGGTCATACGTTCGGTTCGAGTCCAGTTTAGCGACTCCGAGACTAAATTTTTGCTCGCCTGTGCAGGTCCCTTCCAGCGGCGGCCCGCCGACCGCCCCTGCAGGCTGATTCCGAGAGTCGGTGTCGTCGCTCTGTCTCCCTCGCAACTATGCGGGACGCCCCATGAGTGCGAGAGAGACAGAGCGACGACACCGACTCTCGGAATCAGTCTGCAGGTGCCTGCCCGTCGTGCCGGGCGAATGGCAGGGAGCGCGGGGAGGGGCGCTGCTTCCACCTCACTTCCCGCACCAATCTAGACTATTACACTCTCATTCCAGGAACGCAACATCACGTTGAAACGAATGTGACAAAATGTCACGTTCTTTTGCGTTGTGTCACCTGGGAATCTGGGAATGCATTTGGAGTTCCAGGTCTTCCCGGCAGTGCCGGATCCGCCGGCCCGAGCCGGGCCGCGGTGCCACTTTCCGCCAGATGTCCCCCCCCCCTCTCCTCTTCCCCCGCCGCCCGCGCCCGGCTTTGTGAGACAGCACGTACCTGTCGACACTTGGATTGGCAATGCAGCACCCAGACTGTCCGCCCTCGTCCCCACTGCCGCCAGCGTGTCGGGATGTCGGGACCGTGGACCTTTGACATCCACCGGCACTCGCGCAGTCGCGTAGCAGTCCAAGCCAGCGGTTCTCAACCTTGGGGTCGCTACCCGAAATGTGGTCGCGAAAAATTTTTGTGGGATCGCGGCGAAGTGGCTGGGGTCGCCTGGGGTCGCGGCGGGTTCCCGGCTGGCTGCCAGGCCGAGCACTGTCAGGAACATAGATTCGCGGAAACGGGAAAATTCACTGCGTGTTTGTTCAAATAAAGATCCATGCTAGCACTAACACGCTTGAATCTGGAAATCTATGAGGCAACAAACACCATGACTGTCACGGCCTTCTGCTTGGCAGCGACATTGCTGCCAACACGCCTTCAACGTTGGCGGTTGGCAGTGCAAGTTGGCCACCTTGGCGCTGCAAGGTTGCCATGGGACCAAACAAGCCAGGCCAGCCCAACAGCGCCCAGCTGCATCATGTCAAACTCCCCCCCATTGAATTTGCTGCCATTCCTGGGCCTGGACCTTGAATTATGGCTTCAGGTGGGTGTAAAGGTGGAGGAGTGAGCCTGAAAAACTGTTTTCGACTGTCTAAAGTAGGGGTACGCGCCGTTTAGTTTGGACGCGTAGTGGCTGAGCGATGCGTTAGTGTGCGATTGTGATAGCCAGTAACAACAGAAGTTAAAATTCAATCAGTGTCTGCTTATTTAGCATGACCAAGATGGGCTAAAAGCGGACGCGCAAACCTGCCAAGGCGCCAGAGTCCGCATAGGCAACCCACCTTACGCGCCCGTTGTGTGGGCTGCCTACCCTTCAGTTCACAGGGGCCATCCCTCTCGCCCCTCTCTTTGAACCTCGAACGCCCCCTACCCTATCTTTTGCAGTGTGACGTCGCCCTCACTACAAAATCAGAACCGACCGACTCAACAGAAATCACTGAATTCACTGGACTCTGCACCAGAAAACCTTTGGATTTGAATTTAGAATGACTCCAGTAGTTGCTCTGCATCGGCGGCTTCCGTAAATACTGCCAACTTATTTAAAACACTCATTTTTTCCAAACCTAATAATATGAACGTGATATCAACATAGCTTGCGATTTTTGTTTCAAAGTGTATGCTCTCATCTAAATAAAATATCAAAGGCAGCCTTGTCTGATCACTGATAACCCACCAACAACGATATTATATTGCGGTATGTTGGCGACTGTGAACCCGCCAAACCGACAAACCGTTGCGGAGAGAGAGACGCTGCTTCACTTTGAGACCCTGGCCAAAAACAGCTACAGGTATGTGTATTAACTCGATAAAATAGTTTCATGTATTAATCGATTGATTGTTTTCCAAGAAAAGTGGTGTCAGGGACTGATCTGTGTGATGTCGTTATTCAGGAAGTGTGAATTTTGTTGTTTCTGTGTCGTAGCATGGAGAACAACGCTTTGTTGTTGGCCGTACCAGCCGCCCAAGCCACGCAGGCATTCCTGGCGGCCCTCCGGCCAGGTCAAATGATCCAGCAAGGACGCCAAGGGGGCCATCAACGAGGTGGACAGCGAGGAGGACAGCGAGGCCGGCACCACGGCCGCGGGCAACAAGACCGGGTGCGCAATGGCCGAGTGCAGCGACGCCAACACCCAGCACCACGAGGCGGAAGGGGTGGCGGACAGCAGCGGACGCCAGCTGGAAGGTCAACTGGGACTGGGCCGTCTCAGTCCCGTGCAGAATCGGAACCTAGCCCAGTAAGTTATGCTTTGTTGGCTGAGCGATAGCGAAGCCTGTTACTCCAGTGGGGTTGAAAAGTTTTTCATGTCTGTCTGTCTGTGTGTGTGTGTGTGTGTGTGTCTGTGTGTCCGCACTACTCCTCCTAAACGGCTCGGCCGATTCTACTGAGATTTTGCAGGGTCATTGGGCATATCCTTGGCTCGCCACACACCAAAATTCAGCTTTCTATCTCAATCCATTCGGTCATATTAGCCAAAAAACACTTTAAAAACGGCAGGAAAAAGACAACTTTTTTGGAACTTTCAACTTTTTGTCAAGTTCAATGTCGTTTTAAATGTTTTAGAGGCTGCTGATGACGAAAATAGAATCCATTCAGACCTCCGACCGAAAGTTTAGCCCCATTAGTGTAGATTTTGATGACCAAATGATCTTTTTGGGGGATCACGCCCATTTCCACGGTCTGCCAAGGAAGGCAGCCTGCCGAAGGCAGGTTAGCGCCGCAGGCTAAGGTAGGTGTATACGCCAGGCGTGGATTGTCGAAACTGGCGCAGCATCGCGAAGCCTGTTACGACAAGACACAGTCTGGCGTACACCTACCTTGTATTGTTCTTAAAAACTAACTTAACCTAATTTGAATCTAAAACCAACAAACTTACAATCTATTGGAATCGAAACTTTCCCGAAATTACGCCTATTCCCTATTTAACCGCTAGTTCAATTTACTCCCTTTAAGGGGGGACCCTGGTGAAACTGTCAAGTAGGCTTTAAAATAATCCCAGAAAGTTGAAACTTTGCTTAATTATTAGGTTCATTATGGTGAGTTCCCAAAACAAAATTGTATCCAAAACGTTGAACGGTCTCTGAGAAAAGTGTCTTTTTAGTGTTTTTTAGAGCGTTGGGGAAAAATCTTCCTGCGTCTTTCATTGGAACGGAAAGTCTTGAAAATTTTTTTGGGTTATCCTAAAGATGTAGAGAAGAGATTTTAGTGACGGAATTTTCAATTTCAACTTCTGTCCTGGGATATGAATTTTCAAATTTTAACATTTAAAAAAAGTGAATTTTTTGCCTTTTTTTCAAACTTTTAGGTGTTTGTAAAAAAAGTAGGGCTGATATCAAGATTCCATCACTAAAATGTCGACAAGTCATCAACGAATAGAGTCCATGCAAGACGACTCATGTACGTGTCAACCAGGAACGCAGGAAGTCTTTCTACGACAAAATTTTTTGTCGACCGAGCAAAGGTGTGAAGTTGAGCGTATAAGCCAACAACAACAATCTCAATGTTAATTCTTTCCAAATGATGAAGGAACTACCTACATAGTTTAAAGGTGTTCAGCCCGTTGAATCTGAAACCTTCTATGCACATTTTTATCTATGAACTTTAAAAATACAATTTTTGGCAGTTTTGGCCATTTTTTCACCAGGGTCCCCCTTTAAATCAGTCCCCTGAATTTAAATCTACGAAATTTATTTACAACCAAAATTCTACTCAAAAGACCCCTTCCCTTTTTTTTCAAAGCACTCACGCACACCCACACACACACACACGCACTTTCTGTCTCACACACGCACTTTCTGTCTCACACACCCGTACTTCACATTATTTACACGCCATCCTCATGGCCGCCCGGTGTGTGTGCCCACCTGGCTCTTCATCCGCCGGATCGAAGTGACGAATTCGGATTCCAAACTGCCCTCCTCCACGAAATCCGGCTCGCGCGCCCCCGCCGCGCCCTGATGATGAACCACCACGCTCTCTAATTCCGATCCGGACCCGGTCTCGTCACACCTGCTGCTCGGCGCCGGCGCGGGGAGCGCTGCCATGGTCATCCCCATCCTTGTCCTGGGCGCACGGCGCCGCGGCCTCTTCGGTTTGGCCGGGCGCTCCTCCTGGCTCGGCGCTTGTCCCTGTCCTTGCCACTGTCGTGTATGCTGTTTATGGAGCATGGTCCCCGCTAGCCCGGTACACATACCGGCCAGCATGGAGAATCCACACCCAAAAACTCCATACCACAGGCGTCCATAGAAAGTTATGTCCAGGATGAGCTTGATGGAGTAGCCCAGGCAGGCTGCGCCGATCAAGATTGAACACACATCGCCAAACTTGTGCAAAAGTCGGCCAACCTTCCCGAGCAATGACTCCGACAGTCTCTCCAGTCCGTCCGCTGTGAAAATGTTTCCCGTCTGGTATCCTTTCATGTCAGCGTCCTGTCTCATCACACGACTCGTCAACACATTCATTACCGCAGCCCTCTGATTGGGGAACTGCATGCTGGACCGACGCGCCCTGCCCTGCCGCGGCTGCCAGCGCAGACACGGTCCCAGGCCGCGCGTAAGCAGGCACGAGGGTGGTCCCCGTTACGCCCGTCTCATCGCGCGCCCCGGACTCCAGGCCTACACTGGTCCTGTTCAACTCTGCCACGTGCGGCTGGCGTAGGGACGCCAGCTCAGTTTGCATAGCCGTGAGTTGCACGGACATGCGTTTGAACTCACTCTGCATCTTGAGAAGCAAGCCTATGCTGCGTGCTCTCTAGCTCCTCCCTCATTTTCCCTTCCCGTTCCACGTAGCACTGGTGTTGTCGTTTTGACCAGAATCTTGTGGACTCCGCATCCGTAAAATCTATTCGCACCCTCCTCCCCGTGCGAAAAGCTAACAATTTCTTTGCCATACGAGTGTCCGGCACCTCGAGGTTGCCGACCCAATTCCTCCACGACGTGAACCCTGTCAGTTCAGCGGAATCCTCGTGTCCAAACCAGATGTCACGGTATTCCTGCTCACACTGCTCTTCCGACGCCAAAAGAAGGGCTCTTTCCAATTGCTCCTCCATCTCGTGCGGGTCTTTAATGACCAACTCCGTCTCAGCCATATCATTTTCTGACGCCATCGCCATGATCCAGATATTCTTTTTTCACGGTAAATGCGGCGTAAATTCGCACAGAACACAAAATAAAGGACACTCACAAAAAAAAAAACCTTAAAAAGGGCAGAACACGTGGTCACACCCACACGTGCACAAAGATAACGCTTAAAATTACTAAATCACAGCTTTTTTTAAAAAAAGATAAATTGGCTGTCCAAACCGACTGCGCCAATGTTAGCGGGTTAAATTCTGTACTAATACTGATGAAAGAAATTAGCTTCAATGTGCAAGGGTAGCCCTGACTGGCTTACCGACGGGAATCCCGCTAATCTCCAAAGTATGTAGGTTCGATTATTGATTGATCTTTGTGCACGGAGAGGGTAATGATGGAGACAGAAATGAACAGTGAATAGGGAAATAAGTGTATTCTTACCAATTTCAGATTTTTTACAGCAACGTGGGGTGGCCCTCTCTCTCTCTCTCTCTCTCTCTCTCTCTCTCTCTCTCTCTCTCTCTCTCTTGGGTCTTCTCACACAAGAACTAGTCTTCTTGACGACGGGGATGAGAGTGGCCGAGTTGTAGGCTTTCGGACAGCGCGTCGCCGGAGCGGGCTGCTGGACTCCGGACCGGCCCGGCGCCAGCCCTTCGGCAGTCCTTCGGGTCACCCTCGGGTCGGCGAGGTGACCGACGTACCCCCACTCCGCGCGCGCCGCGAGGCCGCCGTCGTGCACACTGCAAGGCAGGCGGGGCCTCGTCGCCCCGGCCGCGCCGCGCGCCACGCGCCCACACTGGTCGAACGCGCCGCTTGATTTTAAACGAAATTTAAAGAAAAATTTGTGCATTTTGTAGTTGGCGCCGCCGAAGTGCCAACAGAGAGATGAGCCAGAATTGCTGTTCAGAGGCGAGAGCTTGTGGAACGCTATCTGCTTGAATCTCATGAATGTGAAAGTAGACAGAAGTTTGTCTTTCACATCATGGCAAGTATGAAGATTAATGGAAGCAAGCCTCGGGATTAAAATTTCTTCAAGCACAAGGCAGAGAGGGATACGGGTCTCCAGGAGTCGTGGCATCCATTTCTGAATGTTGTACTCCACAACTCTCAGGAGTCGGAATACCGCATCCACTCACTCTGACCTGTGCTCCTTCTTTGAAATCCATCAATATAACCACTACCGAATGAGGGTGCGGCTGGCTCCCATTGTGACTCAGCTGAGCGATACATTGTTCGCATTGCAACATCTTCCGTCTTTTCATGGAGTGAACAATGTAGCCACACACTCTGTACAAAATGTTGTCCTGATGAATTCACGGTAAAAACGGTTCCTGGTTTTCCCAGGAACCTCCTGGAAATCGCCTATGTACCTTTACCATTGGCTTCCTAGGAAAACCAGGTTCCGCTTTTAGCGTGTTGGCCTTGATCCAGGTGTAACCTTATCAGTCCACGTAAAGTCTGCAGCAACAAACGGCTCATGGTCACATTTTTTGCTGTATCTAAAATGTTATCAAGGAGACACGGAACTTCATCATAATCATAGGATGAGTTGCGAGTACGTTGTGTGTACTGTGAAAGAACCATATGTTTGTATCGGTGCTTGAACTCCAGAGGGGTTGGATTTGATTTCCTTAATCTGATCACAGAAAATACATTCTCCATCACATCAGAAGAGAAATTTACCATACGAACAAATTTCTACTTCCTCTCCTTTAATAAATGCTCTTGAAGTTCAAGTTCTCACGAGAAGCAAAAATGATGTGGGACTGTACAGATTTCCACCCACCTGGGACAGAGCTGCCGGAAAAGATTCTTATAACTAACTTCAGGTGTTCAACAGCCTCTTAATGTCCTTGAAACCAAAGGCAAACCAAAGTATGTGAAGTCATCAGTTGAAACCACCTTACCATCAGCTAAAATAAACCAGGCAGTTGTTTCAAATTCTTTGGGAACTAAACTTCTCATAACTCGGTACGAAGAGCACATCCTGTAGCATGTCCAAGTACCATAAAAAGACTTCACATTCATTTTGGAAAAGTGGGAGGTATCCAGATCCTTGATAGTGAGAGCAGGGATCAACTGCAAATCTTCATCTCTTTGAAACTTTTCCAGCCACTGGATATGCTCCAGAGAGACTTCCCTTGATGACAACCCATTCTCCTTCACTCTATCTTCGGGAAGAGTTAAGAAGCCATTGCAGCACAGCATTTCCTTCAACTACTTGTAAACATGAACAGGATCAGGCATGCACTACAATTTCTTCTCAGGGTTGACGGGATTCGGAATGCACCATTTCAATTTGTGCATTTTAGTGCAAAAACCAAGTGAATTTAATAATCCACGGTTTCCCATATCACAGACAAGGCTAAGAACATTGCATTTACGCTTTTCTGCTTGCTTCACCACTTCTAACACAGTTGCTTTTTTACCTTCATCATTAATTTCAGTGCCATTGCTTCAAAACTCTCTTCATGAATGCCAGGTAGTAAATAAAACAAAGTGAGCAATGTATTGGCATTGGGTTGGTACTTCGGAGGGAATGACCAGGAGCGATGAAAACGATGCTTTTCCATCGGTAGAATCTTAAAATTAACCAAATTCTCTACGGGAGGAGTTGAACGCGACGATTTTGCGAGGACACCATGGCTGAACATTGCCACGAGTGTGAACTGAATGGGGAGACCATGGTGAGATGGAGCGAGCGCCTGCGAGCACGGAGGGTAGGCAGCCAGCCACGCAGCGGCGTATGGCGGGCGTGCCTACCCTCCAGTTCGCAGGCGTTACGGAGGCAGGTCCGTGTTTCGCTGCCTGTGTGTTGGCGCTGGGCTAAGGTGCGCTGCTTCCACATGAGTGCCAGCGCCTCAGAAGTGGCCTACCTCACACTGGAGCTCGCTGCTTTTCCACCGCAGTCCTGTGGAAAGAACAAATAGGGGCAGTTTTCTGCCCACAACATGCATTTTCACGTTTTTGTAGCTGCTGCTAGGGTTGTCCTATACACAAACTTTTTATGACGGAATATTTTAGTTTGATCCTTTATCTTCGAATTCCACCCCCGAGATCGGTTGACTTCCATTTCACGATCCCCGTAAGTACCCTATTGCATGTTGTAAGCCGCTCAAGACAGAAAAGCGCGACGAATGACCTGTGTTTTAAACGAGGGGGCAACCTGCAACCCGACTGCTATTTCGCTCTATTACGCCTCTTAAGAGTCGAAACATCGTAATTTACCTAAAAACAGCCCAAAACACTCCAAAAATATGTACATGTAGCATCATTTCGACCATTACGCGGACTATTATGCGTGCCATTACAGAGTACCCCGACGACTATTACGCGAGTGCATACCCCCTCAGTTTCAAATATCTTGCACGAATAATTCATCCAGAAATTATTTCTGGACGTCAAGCTCCATAACTTTTAAAGGTAAGCTGTGCCTAGAAGAATGGGACAATAGCGCGTGAAGCCCAACGGTTCCCAACCTTTTCGGGGCTTGAAAAGCCAAAAATACGCGATCGCTGAAAAGTATTTGGAGCAGGATGAATTGATTTTGATGAAGTAACGTTTAGGGAAACCCTAACTAAATGATCTTGAACTGCCGTGAGGTTAAGTTGCCGGCGGCAATACCAGCCAGCCTGCGACCTCTAGAGCACAGTATATTTTACGTCTATCCCACCTTCAACATCAATCTGTCCTGGTTCCTCAGACAGTTCCCTACTCACCTAGGATATCGCTTTGAGGCATCCACTTCTCAATGCGGACGTTGGAAGGCAGAGACGCTTTGCCCACCACTTCCGGTTCCATTTTCCAGAGAATACGCACGTCACTTAGTTCTTGAAAGGCCTCCACGAAAGCGCGTATCGTCTCGCTCTCTAAATTTGAGCCTTTCAAGACGGACCCGAAAGACATGAGCACGAAGCCGTTCTCGGCTTCGTCCAACCAGTCTGCCAAGCCCTGTAGAGTTAGATGATATTTTATAAATCATGATCCTTCATGTTTGGACGAGTCAGGTCCCTCTAGATTGTGAACACACTGCAATATAACGCCCGTAGCAATATTACACAATACAAAATCAAATGAGTGCTTAGCATACAGCTGTGGGTGTGGGAGTGTACTTGCAAGTACACATCTATAGCTGCGCACTTGGACAAGCACACATACATGTCACCCATTTGACAGCACACTCCTATTGATGCATGCTTGCCCAAGTACACATCTATAGATGTATGCTTCTCAAGTACACACCTACCCTACAAACTGAAGTGTGTACTCAGTATGAATCTACAGATGCATACTTATAAGTACACACCTACAGATGCATACCTAGCTGAGTACACATCTACAGATGCATACTCGGCCGGCCGGGCCCGGCGCTACCCCGCGCCCAGACGTCTGCCGAAGACGGGCGGGCTTCTCGGCAGATGGACCGACGCAGGGCTGCGCTGTTGTCAAACTATAAACTGCACGTGCCGAGAGGGGGAGGGCAGGGGGCAGCATGCACCAGAGTGCAAAAGGCCTGGCCTGGGCCGCCTGGGCCCGGAGCGGGCTGGAGGCAACCGGATTTGGCCTAAAATATCGGTTAAAATTGGCGTAGAACAAAATTTCAACATATGGCTATAATAGAGAATAAAGAATATAATAAATAAAATAAAGAAAAAATAAAGAATAAGTTAATTGAACACCTTATAATAAAATAATCAGCTCATCTTGAAACGCATTCTGGTAGCGTTGTCAAAATTAGTAATTTTTACACGAAAATGAACTTGTGAAAATCGCACCCGCCCGGCCGGGTGAGCAGAGATGCTCGGCTGCTCTGCGGCGCCCAGACCAGGGGTCGGGTCGAGGTGTCATTCACTCATAAAGCTATTGTGCACTTGCAGTTATAGTTTGGCAACAAGGCGGCCCGGCGACCGATCATCTTCCTACCTGTCCGCGCGTCTTCAGCACCAGCCTGAGCGCGGGGTATCGCCGAGCCCGGCCGGCCGGGTCCGATTCTTTTGCAACTCATAGTACTTGATACTGGGCATTTATATGGTCACCTACTAACGCATACTTGCCAAGTATGCACCCACAGATGCATACTTAACAGGTATGCATCTGTAGGGGTGTACTTTTAAGGGGGCAATACACTGAAAATGGCCAAAAACTGAGTTGTGTGATTGCTTCCAAACGCGTTGTTCAGCGTTGTTCAAACTTTTCATGTGTCAAAACCTTACAAAAAGAAGCATTTTAAGCCCAGAATGGCATCGATCGGACGTCAGGGAGCGGAGCAGCGCCCAATCAAATTTTCGTCAAAAGTTGAACTGGCGGGCGTCCCTCAGTCCGCAAAAATGAAGATATCTCGACCCCGTTTGCGCCAAAATGTAGGTAATTGAAGCGGCTATAGCGCAAACTAGGATTATGAACATCGAACAAGCAAAAGTACAAAATTTCACGAAAAAACCTGTTTTGATCATTTTTGCAAAATCCTCAAAAACTGTTTTTGGATGAAATTTTGTACTTTCGGTTGCTCGATGCACATAATCCTAGTTTGCGCTATAGCCGCTTCAATTACCTACATTTTGGCGCAAACGGGGTCGAGATATCTTCATTTTTGCGGACTGAGGGACGCCCGCCAGTTCAACTTTTGACGAAAATTTGATTGGGCGCTGCTCCGCTCCCTGACGTCCGATCGACGCCATTCTGGGCTTAAAATGCTTCATTTTGTAAGGTCTTGACACATGAAAAGATTGGACAATGCTCAACGACGCGTATGGAAGCAATCGCACAAGTCAGTTTTTGGCCATTTTCAGTGTATTGCCCCCTTAAGTATGCATCTGTAGATACATTCTGAGTACACACTGTAAAAAAAGTATTACTGAAATTTCATAATTTTAGTCTGAAGTTTTTAAACAGACTAGTGGTCTGAAAATTCAGAGTAATTATTCAGACCATTCTGTCTAAATTCCAAATTCAGACTACTTGTCTGAAAAATATTTTCAGACTGCTACTCTGAAATATTAAATAAAAGTGCCATCTATAAATCAAAGAGAAAGAAATCAACAAGAGAACAATATGAACCACCAACGTGTGACGGTACCTCCTTTCCACTTTTCATTTGTTCGCTTCGGCCCGGGTTCGAACCGGGACTTTTTGGTTACGAGACGAGCTCAGTACCACTGCGCTACGGGCGCTGCCTGGCGGCCGGGGAAGCCGTGCCGCGTGACTCTCTTCAGAGGATACCAGCTCCTTTCGGCAAGTCCAGAATGCAAGTTCGGACAACTCTTACGGTTAATCTATCGTACACAGACGAATCTGCGTGAAGCACGGGTGTACATTATTATTTCCGATAAATTTATACAACGCCTTACGCCTAGACTTGATTAGTAGACAATCTGTCAAAATTTTCATACCAAAATTATGAAAACAGGTTTCAGGATGACAAGTCTGAAAACTTTATCAGAATTTTCAGACCTTCTGCTTAAAATTCAGACTAACCGGTGTGATCTCAAACTTCAGAGTTCCTAGTCTGAAAATTCAAAGCAACTTTCTGAATTACCGATTCAGACTGCAAAGTCTGAACAAATTGTACTGAAATTTCAGAATTTTTTTTACAGTGCACACTTCAGTTTGTAGAGTATAGATGTGTACTTGCAAGTATACTCCCACAGCTGTGTACTAAGCACACATTTGATTTTGTAGTGCAGCTCTCAAAAGTGGTAATTTTACCACCCATGGGTTTTGGGTGTTACCATCGGTTACCCGGGAAAAGTCAGTACCCGCGGTTTAGCCGTGTGAACTCACCGGCGGGATGTTGCTGAGGTTGGCGGGCCGCACGTGCATGCCGCCGACCGGGACGACGGAGGGCACGTAGGCCTGCGGCGTGTCCAGGACGGGGATGTCGTTGACCAGGGCGATGTGGACGTGCCTCCGCAGCTCCGCTGCGCTCGGCACGTCCTGGCCGTAGTGCGTTCGCAGCACCTCGTCCACCTCCCCGCGGAAGTACCACTCGAGCAGCTTCATGTAGGCGCTGAGCCCGGCCGTGGCCGCGCGCTGCCACAGGCTCATGGGGTGCGGGAAGGGCACCAGGGTGTTGCAGACCACCGCCGGGACGGCCGGGTTGCCCATCAGGTCGTAGAGCCAGGGCGAACCGGGGAACGGCGACACAACCACAAAACCCGGGTAGCCGAAACGGTGCGCCAAACCCAGTTGGCAGTCGCTGACGTAGTCCAGCACGATTAGGTCGAACGTGTCCTGAGGCAACGGTTTGACAGTCAAGCAGGCGCTGGAGAGAAACAGACTTTCGAATTGCAATCCAATCTACACTGCCAATCCAAGTGTGAGACAGTCTCACACTAATTAGTGCGAACTACGATGTCTCACGCTTACAAGTGTGAGCCACGTTTGTCCCACGCTTGAAAGTGTGAGTCATCATTTGTCTCACACTAACAAGTGTGAGACATGGTTAGTCCCACACTTACTGCCTATGCTTCCCGGTGGCTTAATGCCACAGGACCCACGCTTGAAAGTGTTAGACAAACCGGGTCTCACGCTTGCAAGTGTGAGACAAACCGTGTCTCACACTTGCAAGCGTGGGACACACGTGGCTCACACTTGTAGGCGTGAGACACCGTGGTTCACACTAAATAGTGTGAGACTGTCTCACACTTGGATTGGCAGTGTATGGATTACGCTTGTGAAGTCTGTCACAGGGCCGACAGTGTATGCACTACTCTAATGGAAGGGCCACCCTATTCGTTACAGCACGCGTAATATAGTAGCGTGTCATATTCGACGTTCTCAGAATTACCTATTTTTGGGTTGCGTTTGGCTGCACTACAAAATGCACTGTGTACTTAGTATACATCTATAGGAGTGTACTTGGCAAATACACATCTATAGGAGTATACTTGCCAGGTACATATCTATAGGAGTATACTTGCCAAGTACACATCTGCAAGGGTATACTTGGGCAAGTATACATCTATAGGAGTATACTTGTGAAAGCGGATGGGCGGTCCAAGTACACTCCTATGGGTGTATACTTGCCCAAGTACACTCCTATAGATGTGTACTTGGCAAGTATACTCCTATAGATGCATACTAAGTACACAGTGGATTTTGTAGTGTGTTTTAGCTAAAACCCGGTAACCTGCAGGCGTAAGCTTTGTAGACTGTAGTAGACGTATTAGTCCGGTCAATGGTTTCGAGACTGCCCTCGGGCAGGGCTTCATGAAGAGTACATCCAAAACCCAGTTTCAGGGCTACGAGAACCCAGAAAACCCCTATATTTCAGTAACTTTTAATACGGAAGCTGTGCACCATTGCCACCAAATTGTGAAGGTTTGCCGCGAAACTTGGGGGTGAATGTGCAGGCTTCTGGGAGGAAGGCGGTTCGGAATCCGTCAAGGCGCTCTCCGTGCGCCTCGCGGCCGAATCTGATCCAGCTTTCCTTGCATTCTGGGCAAAAACGTACCAGAAACTGAATTTTGGATTACACTGTTAAAAATTTTTGCTGAAAATTCAGACTATTTTGACTGAAGTAAATATGCAGAACATCCTACTGAAAATTCAGACCAAATCCTGGTCTGAAATTTTCAGACTTTCATAAGTCTGAACCTTTCAGGCAGGTCGTAGTCTAAAAAATTCAGACAAAATTTTCTCAATTATTAGATTTTCTTGTCTGAAAGTGGCGGCAGGACAGTTTTCCCATAACTCGGTGATATAATAATGTGTGCATCCGAACCTCAAAGAGGAGACGTACTCCCGGGGACCGTCCAGGTAAAAAATTGTAGGGAAATGTCCCTTAAGCGGGACTCTTCCCTGCACTCACCTGGAGCTGGCCTGACGCACCCAAGGAAACGACGGCACGGAGCCACCCGCGAGAGGTACACTCTAAAAAAAATTGTGGTAGAAATCCTATAAAAGTATCGGACGCATTTAACCTATTCCGTATAGGATTTTTCCCACACAGGACATGGTAATTTTACCATATGTCGATATGGCAAAAATCCTATACGTGTTGTTGGGTTTCTACTATATTAGGGTGTGGGGAAAAATACTACACCGCATGGTAAAAATCCCATACGAATTGTGGAATGTTTTCGTTACGTGAGGTGGTGAATCTCCTATTCTAGTATAGGAATGCTTATTTCGTGGATTGTTGGACATCACTCGGGAGAACATCGCACCATTTCTCTCGGGATGGCATGTCAAAAATGAAGTTGTGAGGACTTCAGCAGATGTGACCTCAAACTCAAAAAACAGCTCAACCCTGTCCTAGACTCTCATAAATGAGATGGATCGCTTGGAGACGAAGAAGATCTTGCGTGCACCCAACCTAATGGCCGACCGCAGTCGACAGCGAGTGGCAACATGGAAATGCGTTTTTCTCTACTATAGTGTAATATTTTGTTCAAAACTGGAAGCCAACGGCTAGGGCTGACACTTACTTAGGCAACAGATGATATAATTGTCAAAAATTATTCACTTAAGTAACATAAATCGGAAATACTTATTGGTGAACGGGCACGGCGCTCCAAGCGCCACCTAGCGGCAGGTTTGTGAAACCTGGCGCCAGGCGGCTGACAGTGGGCCATACCTTTGCCCACAGTTCACGTTTTACAAGGTAACCTAATAGACGATGTCAGAATGCTTTGGAGCGCTACGTTTACTTTCAGTCTCATGATAATATCACGTAAAATTCCGCAAGGATTTAAAACCATGGCTCATTTACATAAATAGTTCTCAGAGTTGCCGCGATTTTCAGAGACTGACCCATTTCAAGTTTTACTGAAGAAGTCGAAATAATCTAAAACCATATGCGATAATAACAAGACACAAAATAACTGTGTTAACCAATCGTGTAGTGCCAATTTCTATACAACGGTTTGACACCACATGAGCTTTTGTTTACTTTTCTCTGGGCAGTTTTGCCGCCTTTGTCCTTATGCAGCCTGTTATCAATATTGAATATCCATTTTGTTCCCCTCTCTCCTAAAAAAGATTTTTCAGAAATGTTTGGGATTCTTACTAATTCGTTGTAGGAAAAGCACTATACAACGGCCTGAAGTAATAGGATTTCTACTAAAAAGTGTGGCAAAAAACCGATCACGAATATAGGAAATTAAATTCCTATACTCGGTTCGGATTGTTACTACACCGCATTGGCAAAAGAACGAAAAGCATAGGAATTTTCCAAATCACGTATAGGATTGTCGTTTCCCATACCGAAGTTGGTACTTTTACCATACGACGGTGCAGTACAAATGCCATTATTATTTAGAGTGTAACTTCAAATGTCAATTGTTAAACTCAAGCGTTTGCTATCGATATAAATTTGGTATGGGAGCGTGTTTTTCGTCATAGCCAATAGAGTGATAGCTATTTCGGGATGGAAATATTAAAAATTTAACAGAAAAAGGCGTTTTTAACAACAACAAGCTCTTAACCGACACTGGCGCCACCTAGCGGAGAGAAAAATACTTTGGTTTTGTCTGAAGTCCCCGAAACGGAGTCGGATTATATTGAATGTAAGACTGATTGTGTGTTAACTTAATGTTGGGTTGGAAGAATGTTGTCCAATTTTCTCTTATGTTTGAACATATTTCAGAAAGAAGTCTAAATCCGAAATTCAGACTCTTGAGGTCTGGAAAGTCTGACGCAAGGTCATCTGAATTTTGAGAATGAGAACAATTATTAAGACACTTCGAGTCTGAACCAAGCTTTCAGACAAAGCGTCCAAGAAGTAAGACAAAAACTCTAATTTTTCAGAATAAAGTCTAATTTACAGATTCAGACCGCTAAGTCTGACGAAATCGGTCTGAATTTTCAGATTTATTTTAACAGTGTAAATGTCTGGCGTTCTGGAGTATTTGGACTAAGTGTCGGTGACTCCAGGATGGCATGCGTGGTCAAGCTTACAAAGAAAATACTTCGTAGTTTATGAACTATTTCTTCGCACACGTGACATCACGTTGAAACGAACATGACAACATGTCACGTTCGTTTGAGAATTGTGTCACATTTGTTTGGGTGTGAATTGGCCAAAAATCAGCTTGTTCGCATTCAAACAAACGTGACGCAATGCTCAAACAAACGTGACATTTTGTCACGTTCGTTTCAACGTGATGTCTCGTTCCTGGAATGAAAGTGTGTAGCAAAGTACATGTACTTTGTATGCTCAAAACACTTCGTAGGGTTTTAAGCGTGGAAAACTGGTTTTGCTCCGCTTGCCTTAAATGATGGGTCCAAGATTCGGCGGAAGGCAGGGGCTGACAGATCTAGGGCACACTCGTCCAAGTCAAACTTGTGCAGTATAGCCATCTGCTCCAGCGAACCGGACTCTTGGAAGTGTCGCAGCCACTTGGAATCCATCTTGGGGAATGCCGTCTCGATGACCGTCACATTCAGCGTTGGCGGAACCTACGGAATTTAAAAAAACATATCGGTCTACCTTGTCGTGATCAGCTAGCGCCAGGGATGATACCTAAAACAACACACTGTCAGAAAATTCCGAAAAAAATGGAAAAATCATGGAGTTTTTCCGAAACGTCTGCATGGAGCTCTCTATAAATGCAAATTCTGGTCTTTCTCCGAAAAGTTTCGAAATTTTGAACAAAAATACATGCTTCACTATCACGAGAACATGAATATAGGTTTGCAACCAGTTAAAAAATGAGGGAAAGGTAAACCCCGACTTGTTTACCTCAATTTTCATATTAACGGAAAGCTACAGGATATAAGTCAAATGAGCTCGAAGGAGATTGTCCCTTCT
Source organism: Thrips palmi (assembly GCF_012932325.1). Lineage (NCBI taxonomy): Eukaryota > Metazoa > Arthropoda > Insecta > Thysanoptera > Thripidae > Thrips > Thrips palmi. The sequence continues at coordinate 3,369,597 of NW_023144625.1, read as the reverse complement.
TTGACCATTTCAGACTAAAGACCTCTTAAACATGTGTGAGAAAAGACATGCATTTTACCTCCCATCAGGACCCCAGTAATGCTCCGAAGAACATCTGTTTAAGCCCTGAGAAAATTTCTCCGAAAAAAGATGGAATACGAATAAAGTCTCCATAAACGTGATCATAGGGTTTTTCTCCATAAAATTTCGGAGCTAATTTCTAACAGTGCACAAATCCAGGCCGTTACTGCAACAGTTTGCATTTACAACAACTATCTTGTGTCCCGAGGCTCGTGAGGAATAAGGGTGAATCATAACATTCAGATGAATAACGGAGTGTAGTGTATTCCAAGATCGATTCATGGGTTTGTACACGGAACGCACACACGGACGGAGGTCTACACTCCAAATCTTGGGTGTCTAGAAACTATACGCCTTAGGCGTATACCACCTCAGCAATGGTGCTCAAGAAAATGATGGCAAGAAGTCAGTCATATGGAAAGAATACTAACATTGAAAGGATAAAGTTATACTTCAGGACACACCTACTTACAAATAAATATTGAAAGAATTCATGATATAACTACATTCTTTGTCATTTCTTTCTGGGCAACGGTCTTGCTGCTCTACTTTGCTGCACAACTTGCTAGGTCTCGTTTCTCGTTTTGACTGTATTGTTTCAACCTCAATTCAAGAAACATCTTCATGAACCTTTCAGTAATGTTTTTATGACATGGTGGACAGTTGAAATCTTCCCATGCATATTTGCATTTGTCACAAAGCACCTTCAGTACATCAACTTTTTGATTCATTAGGTGATCCCTTATGCCTTTGAAGGTAATTTCACACTTATGGCTATAGCTTTGAAGGCTTCATCAGTCACTTCCAGCAAAGCACCAGCTTTATAGTTTTTCTGCAGAACAGCAGCAGAGTAGGGATGATGTGAGGTGTCCTGCCAAGAAAGGTCCTGGATACATCGGCACTGCCTCTTGATTTTGTGCTTCTTCATGGTACTTAGAAGTGAAGCTCCTGCCATGTCATAGAGTACCATGAGCTCCCAGTCATCTTTAAGTTCAGAAATGTCTTCATCAGTGTTAGATTGTTCAGAATTTATGAGTAGTGGGTAGATACACTCGGGAGCTCTTCAATAACGATGTAAACGATGTAATGGTCAATACGGAAGTGAGTTTATTTCAGTGGTTTCCGGGATAGAGGATACAAGTATGAGAAATCTATTGCGTGATGAGAAATTGAGAAGACAGACTTACAGCTAACAGCTAACAACTAAGAACCTTACTCTACTACCTTACGGACTAAAGAATTGATAGGCTAAATCACAAATTTAACACACCCCCTTGATGTAGCCTAAACAATACTCATGGAATTGACAAATTTTTGGAAGTCGGGACCTGGAAGTGCTTTGGTGAAAATGTCCGCTATTTGGGATTTTGTCCCCAAGTGCTGAATTGAGATGATATTTTTAGTTACCAGATCCCTTACAACATGGCAAGCAATATCAATTTGTTTAGTTCGAGCCTGAAAAGCGTCAGTTCTAGCTAAGAAAATTGCTCCTTGGTTGTCGCAGTGCAGTCTGATGCATAGACTATCAAGTGACAACAGCTGCTTGTACATGTTTCTTAAATATACTGCCTCATTTGAAGCAAAAGACAGGGATAAATATTCGGACTAACATGATGACTGGGCGACAGTACTTTGCTTCTTCGATCTCCATGAGATCGCTCCACCTCCTAAAGTGAAAAGATAACCTGAATAGGATTTCCGATCCACAATGTCGCTGCCCCAGTCGGCATCACAATACCCAACAATCTCTGTGCTTCCCCTGCAGTAGGTCACTCCTTTCCGTTTAGTGCCTCTCAGATATCTCAAAACTCTAACAGCACTATCCCAGTGCTCTATATCAAAACTATTGTTGAACTGGCTGAGATAATTCACAGATTGAGTAATATCTGGTCTCGTCCAAGTGCTAAGATACATCAATGACCCAATCAAGTTCTGATAGGGCACATTTGGCTTATCTCCTTCATTTCTAGTCAAACGTAGATCAGATGCCATTGGAGTATTGAAAGCACACAACTTCTCCACACCAAACTTTTCTACAAGTTTGTCCACATATTGCTCTTGACACAGTTTAACAGTACCATTAGTTTTGTCTCGTTTGAGACTCACACCTAAGAAATAGCTCAGATCTCCTAGATCTCTAACTTCAAACTCTCTTGACAGTTTTTTCTTGAAATCATTCTGCTCTGACTTATCATTAGAAAATACAAATATGTCATCCACATGTATACACACATAATTATACACACCCTTCTTATTACTATTTTTCAAATACACACATGGGTCTCCGCCTGACCTCACATAACCACAGTTAGACATAAAAGCATGCAGTCTATGATTCCAGGCCCTGGAAGCCTGCTTCAGACCATAGATTGCCTTATTAAGCTTACAAACTAAATCAAATCCTTCCTCAAAACCTTCCGGCTGTTCCATGAAAACTTCTTCTTCCAAGTCTCCATTCAGGAAAGCTGTACATATATCAATGTGGTTCATATCTAAACCTAGGGCATTGCTGAGTGCAATCACCAGTCTCAAATTCTCTGTTCTAACAACTGGAGAAAACACCTCATTGTAGTCTGATCCAGGTTTCTGGGAGTATCCTTTAGCAACAAGTCTAGATTTAAACCTGGCAATACTCCCATCTGACAATCTCTTAATTTTATGAACCCACTTAGTCTTAACTACATTTTTGCCTTTGGGCCTAGGTACTAACTCAAAAACATTATGCTTACGAAGTGAATCATATTCCAGTTCCATGGCTTCTTTCCATTGTTTCCAATTTCCACCTGACAGGGCTTCCTGTCGAGTCTCCGGCTCGTCGCTGTCCTTGGATTTTGCTACAAAAGCTGTCATGAAATCATTGCCAAAGTCTTTTTTCTTCGGATTTCTCCTTAACCTACTCCCTATACCCTCGTCGCCATCACCCCCTGTCTCCTCGTCTTCTGAATCCTGGTCTTCAGACTCATCCGTCGTGTCCCTCTCCTCATTCTCGCTGGAAGTCCTGGAGTCAGAACCACTGTTCTCCGACTCGGACACGATTCGACGCCTATTTGTCTGAATCCTAACTTGTACCTGAACAGGATCCTCTGGATTCACTTCTGGGTTTTCTCCATCAGTGATTGGTGGCTGGCGACAGGGAAACACATTTTCGTTAAATATCACACTAATCTCTACTCTCTGACTTGCTTTTTGCTTCTTTCTTCACGCTTCTCTCTATGAGTTGTCTCAACCACCGATAGTCTGGCCGCATACCCTTAAGGAGACCGTACGCACCGTTCTCCTCGGCATAGGGCTTGCCGGTAGCTCGAATTTCTTCTAGCACTTCCTTGTAGGCAGTCACGTACTCACTCAATGATCCAAAATTCTCGTGCTTGATGCTTGAGATCTTATCCAACAATGCTAGTCTGCGGTAGGGACCAGTATCTTCAAACACATTGCACAAGTTGGTCCATATGTCCTTGGAGTTTGTCGCAGTTTTTGCATGGATCAACAAACTGGGTTCCAGAGAGAAACTCAAAATTCTTCGCACCGTCTTGTCGTTGTCCTCTTCTTCAGCGAGCGGTGCATTCGTGAGATAGTGGTCCAGCGTCTTACCGTCTTGCTTTAAGCCGCCAAGATGCAACTCCATCAAGTACTTCCAATCAGACCAATTTTCTCTCCCCTTCAGCTTTGAAAAGGGTGGAGTATTGCTGGAAGTATGTTGCACTACTACAGTTGGTGCTTGAGGTTCTTCATCGTCGCCGGCCATCTTCTTGCTTCTTTATCTTGAAGCTTGAGGGTCTTGAAGCTGTGCTCTCCACGAGGTAGGATAACCTCACTTGAGTGGTACAAGTGATTTTGAGCGATAAAAGATATTTTAGTCACTCGATCACAAAAATACAATTTCCACACCACTACAGGGACACAGTTAAACGAGTCCTGGGCCCATAACCTGTTAGATTGTTCAGAATTTATGAGTAGTGGGTAGATACACTCGGGAGCTCTTCAATAACGATGTAAACGATGTAATGGTCAATACGGAAGTGAGTTTATTTCAGTGGTTTCCGGGATAGAGGATACAAGTATGAGAAATCTATTGCGTGATGAGAAATTGAGAAGACAGACTTACAGCTAACAGCTAACAACTAAGAACCTTACTCTACTACCTTACGGACTAAAGAATTGATAGCCTAAATCACAAATTTAACAATCAGTGACAGAAGGGCAGTAGACCTCTGAAGAATGGGATTCATTAATACTGTTTTCTTTGTCTTTGTTGGCCTCGGAATCATAGTTTGATAGTAGTTCAAGAAGGAGTTCACCATCATCATAGTCATAACCATGACCTCGAGGCGGTCTGCATGTTTTTCCTGATAGACAAATCTCTCTCAGAATACCCTTACCCAACAGAGCATTAGGGGTTTTGTTCCTACGTCGTATTTGAGAGAAGAGATTTTCTAAGCAGTCTTGGGTGAATCTGGATGTTTATAAGAAATGGTAACCTCTCTCTCGGAGGTAACAATCTTGTAATTTGATAAGGGACTGACTGGCAATAATAACGCCTTCTTGCACCGGCTTCCAGTCGTATTGTCCACCTATCAACATGGTCTGAAGAACATGGCATGTGAACTCGAAATGACCAAGAGCAGCTGAATGTGCACGCTCATTAACAAGGCTCAAGGCAATGCTGTGACACCTTGACGTGCACAATTCAAACCAGCGGACCACAAGTTTTATGAACCACGCTGTTGTCTTGTATTCTGGCTTATTAGGCTTATCGACTAATAAAACCAGACCAGATGCTGTACAGTTGTTGAAGATAGCTTTAGCTCTGCCACCTTGCATCTTCTCAAAGTGGCCTTTCTTCGTTTTGTCTTCCAGGATTCTGAAAGCTACCTTCAACTCAAACTGTGATTCATGCTCCATTAGCTCTTTGATGTGATCCCACGCAGCAAAGTTGGATGGTAAATTATTTTCTTCAACAATGTCTTGTGGGAAAACTATAAACTTGTATGAGTGGAGGCATGCTATAATATTCTTGAAAATATGAGGAACATCTGGCAAAACATGGAGCCAACCGTTGCTCTTCTTGCAAGGGTGTTTGACACAGGTTCTGACAGGCCCGTTACGCTTGGCAAAAATCCCTAGCACTCTCCAGAGAGCCCTGTTGTCAGAACCCAGGTCACTGCTGATGGACGACACTTGTATTCCAATTTCTTGACAGCGACTCAGAATCTGGCAAAAATCCCCAGCACTCTCCAGAGAGCCCTGTTGTCAGAACCCAGGTCACTGCTGATGGACGACACTTGTATTCCAATTTCTTGACAGCGACTCAGAATCTGGCAAAAATCCCCAGCACTCTCCAGAGAGCCCTGTTGTCAGAACCCAGGTCACTGCTGATGGACGACACTTGTATTCCAATTTCTTGACAGCGACTCAGAATCTCGACTATGTAAAATTCAGATGCTGCAAAGTCGTTGCTGACTCCTTCTTTTCTGTTGCCGGTGTAGAAGTAGCCAACGACGACTTTCAAACGGGAACTGACTCCTGCCGGCATGATAGCCAGAACCTTTTTGGCAGGTCCCTCATGACCTGGCTGGGTGCACTTCCCAATGGGCGTTTTAGTACTATGATCATAACGTTTGTCATTCGGCTCAATGGACATTTCATCGAAGCATATGTGAGCATCTTTTTCATATGTGTTGAGTTTCGGAACCACACTAGATAGCTGCTGGAAAACTAAGAGTAAAATACCACTAGCAAATTTGAGAGCTTGGGTTGTCAAATTCAAAGTGCGCACAGCTGGTAAGCGGAACCTTTTTACAACTTGACTTTACTCACTTGTGCCACACTGACTCTGGTAGTACAATCCTTCAGCTATTGCTCCCATTTTCCTCTTCATCCCCATTACAGATCTGCGACTCAGACTGTTGATTTGGTCCGGAGACAACACTTTGCTCAAATTTTCCTCTTTGCGCAGAGCTTGCTGTTTTAACTGATGTTTCTCCTTTCTGTCCCTTGCAGCATTTTTTCTGAGATTACACACCTGACTTGTTAATGTTGAAACCTCTTTCTCAAGATTTTCAGCATAAGCAGCTTGAGACAGAAGCATTTTGTTTTCCTCTTGAAGTTCTTTCAGTCGTGCCATCAGTGCTTCATAGCTGGAATTTTCCACTGATCCAATTGAAGTAGGAGTTGAAGAGGAAGATTAATGAGGAGATTGAGCAGGACCTGTAGGAGTCTGAGGAGGGCTTTTGAATGAGTGGGAAGAAGGTGCAGTAGAAGATGATTGATGAGAGGTAGGAACAGAAACTTCGGGAGGAGTCCAGAGAGAACGATGAGGCGGTGGGGAAGCAAAATATGTGTGATCTATCAGAGCTGCACTGATTGAGCTGACGCAACAATGTCGGCGAGTCCGATCCCCGACGCCTCCATTTTTTCCACCAATTCTTTGACGGCGTAGATATACTTGTCCAGCGATGTGTACTTGTCTTGGCGGGCGTCCAGAAGCCGATACAGGAGTGCAAGTTGTTGATGGATCCCGGATCCTTCGTACACATTACACAGAGCCTTCCAAGCCTCCTTTGCACTGGTGGAAGATCTCACGTATTGAAGTGGAGAATCCGCTAAAGACAAGCAGATCTTGGACCGGGCTCAGTGGTCCCGCTGTGCAATAACTTACCCACTGCCAGGCCTGTGAGATCCGCTCCGCGGTCCGCTTCATTCCCCCATTTCCCCGCTGAGCAGCCACGGGGTCGGTTGAGTCGTGGTCTTGAGTGAGGCAGTCAGTGAGCCCCTCCACGCCAAGCTGCATCTCAACTCGGAACTTCCAATTTGCCCAATTTTCTTCCCCGGTGAGGGGTGGAGTTGGGGGAAGATTCCCCACGATGGTGGTGATAGTCTCCATACTGCCATCCGCAGATTGATGGCTATGTTGTCGGCCGGCTTGTTTCGGAGGCATAAATGCATAGAACTTTTTTCTGTTATTCTTGTCCTTGCAGTGTGGATATGTGGAGTGCACTTCAGCCACTCTCTTCAGACTCAAAGACAATCGTTGTGTTACCTCCCCCTGTGCATTAGAATATTGTAAGATTTGAAGTTGTTTTCACTCACTCCTAGAGTAAACCATACAGTAATCGGCAGGGACACAGTTATCGTCATCTCGGCGAATGGTTGCACGGTAAAAACGGTACCTGGTTTTCCCAGGAAGCCTATGGTAGAGACATAGGCGATTTCCAGGGAGTTCCTGGGAAAACCAGGTTCCGTTTTGACCGTGTGGGTGCTGCTCTGCAAGTACGCGTCCGTCAGTGATGCGGCCAATGCAGGTCGCTAGAGACACCTTTTAAGCATACAGCACCGAGAGAGCACCGCGTTCGATTGAGCATGTCAGCCAACAGAGCCATGTTTCTTGTCAAGTGCAGTATGAGGCCGCTTCGGCCGCCCGTCGTTATCTTCTATGCTGGGCACTGGCTGTCTGAACCTTATTAGGGAAAAGAGGTTTTCAATAATATCAGATGTAAAGCGTCCCAGTTTGAGGCTATTGTAACCTCTAACATTAAGAAAGTAATCAATTAAATCAAGAAGACCACCACAGAGTACTTTTAATCCCCATTGACTAGGTTACCAGTAACCTTCATTCCCTATTTTCACCTAGATAAAAACAAGATCTACCGTTTTGATTCAATACAATTGTCATATGCTGTACGATTGTGCTTTGACACAGCCAATTTTCTTCTACGGCAAGTGACAAGTTCGAAAAATGTATTCATGAGAAGTACAAATCAGAAAGTAGTGAGGTAGGAGTCGTCTTCTGTTTCTTCAGCCATCCTACGAAGGCCCACTCCAGCCCTGTGGCAGAGCACTGCTCTTGCAGTAGATGTCTTCATTTTTAGAAAATGTTTTCCGCAGTGAATGTTGTCCGGTTTCAGCCTGTACGCAATTTTTAATTCAGACCCAGATTCAAATTCATAAACGTCTTCAATATGTCTATGATCAACAACATTTGAGGGGAGCTTTTCTCTCTCCACAATTTCTGGCGGTAAAACAATAACTGTGTTATTGTCCATGGCAGCTTTAACACACGGAGAAAAAAAAGTGGGTGTCGCAACGACAAAGTACGTGTCCCACGTACTTTTCGTGCGTGGTTTTGGCCTACGTACGAAAGTGGGTGTGGTGGCCACTTTTTGTGTGTGGGGGCTAGGTGGGTGGGGGAAATACGCGAAAGTGGCCGTGGTGCCCACTTTTCGCACGCGCAGCACACATGGGGTGAGTAGGAGAGGTCATCGTACGTAGCCGTAGAGCTTGCGTTCGGTATGCGCGACATGCAAGGGATGGGTAGGGGACCTTCCCAAAAATAGGTATGGAGCCTGCTTTGGATACGCGTGACAACCACGGGATGAGACCTCAGGAGATACTTTAGTATTTGTGCTGGATGTACGCAGGTGCTTGCCGCAGCTTTGCAAAATGGTTGTTGCAGAAATTATTAAGTATGTGTTACACATGTGAAAAGGAGCTGGCATGTGTACTTCAGAGTAGCAGTTTTATTGGTTTAGGGCAAAAATATGGGATAAATTATCATAGGTAAACGCAAGTGTATGATATAAAAATTTTATTGGTGACAATGCAGAGCAAGTTGTAAAATCAAAATACAAACTTAAGAAAATGCATAAGTGCTTTCAAACCCTTAAAAGTAGTAAGTAATATGTACTTACTTCTGCTTCATTTGGCATAAATTCCACTAATTTTTTTGCCAGATAGGTCAACCTCTCAGGTTTCAATCTAAACAGGAGATTAGGCATTGGATAAATTAAAACAGAAAGTAATTTGTATCATTCCAAACCATAATACTTGCCCCTTTGTTTTGTTCTTATCAATATCGCTCAGAATGACTTACTCTGCCAAGTGATTTCTTGAGTTTTCATTCAGAGCATTTTCATCATACAGGGCTTTAAAATAGTCTCCGGCTGTACAATCCAGGTACATAGGAATGGGCTGAAAAGGGTAAAATAAACATTCGCATAGCATAATATAACTGTGTCAAATTTGATACCCACAACAAATCTGAAGATGTGCATCATATCTTAACAAAATATATTAACTTGAAGTGAAAATAAAATCCAATTATATTGACAACTACATGTATTGAACTTCAAGTTTAAAAAAAGGACAAGTGAAACAACTTACAAAATGCATTCAATATTAACTAAATGAACATACCAGCATCTTCTATTCTTTGAAGAACCTTGAACAATCTTTACTGACACAAGTAATGGAAAGTTTACAGAGGAGTTCCGCACTAACTGTGGGACAAGGCAAGTGTTGTCAAAAACCCAACATTTTTGAGAAAAATCAGAAATTGAAATATTTGTATTCTCTTTTGGGTGTCAACCAACTCCATATAAAAATGTGGTTAATTTGACACCCAAAAGAGAACACAAATCTTTCAAAAAAAAATATTTTTCTTGAAAAAGTTGAGTTTTTGATAACACCATGTCTCACTGTCAGTGCATGGTTCCCATGCTAAATTTACATTACTTGTGTCACTAATGATAGTTCAAGGTTTTTAAAAGAAGAGATGAGTAATTTTAAATTAATGAGTCTTTGAAAATGACTTTGCTGGTTGCATTTGGCTCTCCAACGACTCTTCTAGTCCGACTTGTTCCTGGTGGACTGCTGCTGCCTCGTCTCTTTCTGTTGTTGCTAGCTGAGTTCTCGTTCTCCAAAGGTTCTACAGACGGCACGACAATAATGTCCTGCAGTACCTGAATAGAAACAAAACAATAGTGATTTCGAATACACTACCCCTCTGTTTACAAACACTAACTTATAATGTGGAGGTAGCTATATTTATTATTACCTCTGCTTGAGGCCTCAGCAACCTGTGTTGGGTCCTCCTCACACTTATAAAGTCGTTTATGTCTGGGATCAAAGATTTTAAATCCGTGTCTTCCAGGGCCAAGAAAGTATCCCACTTAATCTTCTGGCCTAAAGCGACATAAAATATTAGTCATACAATTATGGCAGGCATTATTATAACTTAAGTATGGTTTTTGAGTGGGAAAGTCTCTGTTCACACTTTCCTGAATAGATACTATCAGAAAGATATGGAGTTCACTGTAACTTTAACTCACGCAATAGAGCTTTAGGATGGAGTCCACATTTCTCTGAGACTCAACGCAGCCGGAGGCAAACTGTTCAGTGCATGGTCTTGGGGTTGACTATCGTTTCTCGATATTTGACAACAGACCATGCAGGGCCTCTTTAGTGATGGTTCATCATCACAAGCAGTACTGCTAGTTGCACCTTCAGTCTAATCAAAAGAAAAACCAGAGTTACACGAGCACAGATGAAACCAAAACGGTACTTTCTTTATTAGTGTCGTTTGATAATAAACATTAACGACAATCATTATAACACGAGTGATTGTACGCTCGTGCTTGCATTAAATTTGCTCGACAGAATACAAAACAAATAACGTTTGTTAACGTGAACATAACCTAACACAGTAACCTATAGTATTACCTTCGAATGTAGCGCACAAGTGCGCCAATCCCCATGACCTCAGCTTTTCTTCAATTTGAGGGTCCATAATCACTTTAAAAATACAATACTAAGAGAAGACGGGTGGGCAGAATTCCCACTGTAAAAATTTCCGTACTTTTGTACGGAAATGGTACAGAAAAATATTGTACGGAGGTACGGAGAAAAGCACGGAACGTTCCGTACTTGCTCCATATGAACCCATGTAAATGGGTACGGAAAAAAGTACGGAACGTTCCGTAGTTGGCAAGTACGGACGGTCCGGGCAAATTATTGACCAGACATGTTCCGTACTTTTTCCGTACTTTTTTCTCGCAGTGCCTTCTGTGTTCAAATGTTCGGTCAAGGCTCACGTCCGCACACCACGGCTTCGGCGAGGAAAAGAGACAGATTCCCGGTGCAGGAGCCGGAAGACGGAAACTCGCCGCGCGCACTCTCAACATCTTATGATCGTTTTTATACATATTACGATGGTTTTTCATCGTAAGGTACGCATAAATTTGCACATACGTAATATGCATAGATTTCAGCGTAAGGTATGCATGATTTAATCGTATTACGCATAGTTTCTTCATAAGGTACGCATGATTTCATCGTATTACGTATGAATTGCATTGTAGTACGTATGTTCTCATTTCAACGTAAGTTATGATGACCCTTTCATCATAAGAATCTGAGGGTGCGGCGCTGCATTCGGCTTCGGGCCGCTTCGGCGCTTCGGCTGCGCACTTCGGGTATCTCCGAGGGGGTAACCACTCGCGTAATACCCTGTACACAAAAACCGTGTATTACGCGTAATACACGTGGTCGTAATACCTTTTTCGGGTCAAATGTGCCAAATTTTTGCATTTTAAGGCCGTAATACACGTGTAATACCTCCGTAATACAGCGTAATACCGAGTAGTCTGTACACGATTTCTTGAAGTGTTTACCCCCTCGGGTATCTCCGACACGCATTTCGGGACGTACTTCCCGGAGGTGTCGCTGCCATGCGCCGTGCGCCACGCGAGCGGTGCGGCGTACGTCTCCGGCCCACTACGGCACTTCGGGTGCACACTTCGCGTAGCTCCGACACGCGTTTCGGCACGTATTTCCCGAAGCTGTCATCGCCATGCGAAGTGTCCGCGCTGGCCAACAGAGTTTGGTCGCCCATCAAACGCATAGCTGCTGCAGCTACTTCAACCTCACCCACCCATAAATGGTTGTGGCACCCACTTCTCTTTTCTCCGTGCAGCTTTGAAAAGGTGAACTGGATCTGGGATCATTCTTACTTTGGCTTCAGTCGGACTAACAGTGGTGGACTTCAAAGAACCAATCCGAGAACCAGTCACACCAAAAGCCTTCCAGAAGGCCAGGTTGTCCGAACCTATATCACTTATGACAGCACAGGGCTCCAAACCAATTTCTTCTGATCTTTTCGCAACATTCAACAGAATGTCTTTAAAAGCTTCTCCTGTTGCATTATTCACTGTATACTTTACATCAACACTTGTTTGATTTGTGAAGTAGACTGCCACTGACAACCTCCACCTGCGAGCAACACCAGCCAGAAGTATAACAACTCGACCTGTGTGAGTTGGTAAAGTAGCACTTCCAATCATTTTTCTCAAACTCCCATCCCACCGCTCACCTCGTCACACGGTACAAACGGAACCTGGTTTACCCAGGAAGCTAACGGTGAAGGTATAGGCGATTTCCAGGAAGTTCCTGGGAAAATCAGGAACCGTTTTTAGCGTGCAAGTACAATCACACAATCTCTTTCCATATCCCTCATTCGTGGTACCAAGAGTTTTAAGAGATCAAAAAACCCCTCATGTATCCCACTGTCAAATTTGATACTTTGAATTTTGATATCGGATTATACCATCCCGTACCTGTAAGAAGAAAGAAAATTGTGAAATTATATTCTAGAAGTGACACTTAATGCCAGTGATTAATCTGCACTTACGGGACATTCCATGTGAAGTCAACCAGGCCTTAGCCACCATGGGCTCCGATCCGGTTCTCGTTTTCAGGGTTCGTTACCCCTATGGTCCCATGACATAATTGGTACTTGGTTTGGGGTCCGGCCCCCCAGGGGCTGGGCTATGGCCAATTTAGTTTTTTGCTGAAAATCGGAACAACGCAACTTTGGAGGGCAATATCTCAGCAACCATTGGTCGTAGGTCAAATCCGAGACCAGATTTGGAAAGAGGATGAAAAACTGAATCGTTTTTGTCTTTGAAGTTTTTATGTTCAAAAACTTTTTATAACTTTAAAACTTTAGTGAAGTTCTCAAATTAGCGCCATTTCCCAGATCCTCAACCGATTTTGACCCATCTGGGCTTAAAGGATAGCTTAAACCCTTCCCTAAACGAAAATGTTAACCAAAAAATGTGTTCGGCTTCGTTCCCGAGAACGAGCCATTTTCGTGAACCCCTGCAACCACGTATTACACCAAATTGTAGTGACGGCCGCACTCGATACTTTTCGGCTCAAAGCAAGTTTCCGGGTTGCTTTTCTAAGGTCATGGGACCCAAGCGCCTGTCAGGTAGGCCAACAACCAGCAGACCTGCAACGCACTAGTGATGACAGGGTGGCCTACCTTGCCTCTGGAGAGTGGGACAGGCAGCGCACTCTGGGCGATCGGACCAGTACTACACCCCGCCACCTCACCGTGATATCTACACGTGGGGGTGGGTTTTGTTGTTGTTAGTTATTGTTGCACGGCAGGGTAAGGGATGTTTGAGGCGTTTCAGTCAGTATTTGGGTACAAAAACATGTTTGAGTTTTCTGACGTCAGTCCCAGCAGATTTGACAGCACGCTTCAACGGCGAGCCGAACAGCTGACTCTCTCTCCTCCCCTCTCCCCTCATGTACTCCTTCCCCCTCCCCGTTCCCCCGCCCTGCCGCCCCGGACCGGCCGAGAGGCGACTTCAAGCAACCCCTTCGACGTGCCTGTCGCGCAAGGCAGCCTACCCTCTGCTACACAGGCGCTCAAGCCTGGAAAAGAGAGGGATGCCCGAGGCGGGGCGGGGTGGGGCGGAGCGGTTCCAAAGGGTGCAAGACGGCGGTTAATCAATGTTTTCCGAAACACAAGCCGGTTGCATGTCCTGGTGGCCCAGGGCGAACTCGCAGTACGCAATCTGTTGGCTGAAGCTCAGTCCGACCCAAGCCGACTCCTCCAAAAGTGCTCTTTTTTCAGTAAAACCGAATTTAGTGGGTGAAGGATGCAAATACCCAAACTTTTTATTTTTTCTATCGAAAGAGGACATTTTTCTGAGTAGAATGACGCCTCGGGAGCTCTGATACGAGTTGTCTAACAGTCCTCTTTATGGCGTTGAAAATAGCCATTTTTCCCTGAAAAATATTCATTGAGAAAATGTTCTGATTTCACTAAATCGGCTCCACAGCCTTTCTGGTGCATCGTATCTCATTTCCAAGGGCAGTTTTGGATTCACAAAAAAAAAACGCTTAAAATAATGTATGACTGATGAGGCAGATACATCGGAGAGCCGAACAGCAAGGCTTGGACTAAAAAGTAGCTAATTTTTTTAACGTTTTTCGACTGTGCATCTCCACTTTTGAGAAGCTGCACAGCCTAAACGACCCCCATACCCACCTTTTTTGAACATAGCAATCGAAAGGTTTGGGCTACATTTTGCGCAATTCAGATTTGCCTTTCGGGATGTGGGTGTACGTTACCCAAAGCCTTAAACATTGGCAAAAAAATTTAGGGATTTTATTCATTTGTCAAGATTTTAATAGTGTAGGGCACTCGAATCTCAAATCCAATTACATATTCTGATTCCCCTTTTTTTTGCGCTTCCAACGAACCCCTCTGCTGTAGCTCAAATATTAACGATCGCACGGTGCAAAACGTAATATCATGTCACTTTCCTAATTCGATTTTAGGTGATTTTTGAAAATACACAAAAACCTCGATATCTCCGGAAGTTTTCGCCCGATCCGACTGAGATTTTGCACAAAATTCTTTCTTGGGGGGTACTATAAGTGACCCAAATTGCATAAAAATCGGAGATGGTCACCTACGAAAGTGGCCTCGTAGGCATGGAATGCCCTTAAAGCAACCTGGAAACCTGCTTTGAGCCGAAAAGTATCGAGTGCGGCCGTCACTACAATTTGGTGTAATACGTGGTTGCAGGGGTTCACGAAAATGGCTCGTTCTCGGGAACGAAGCCGAACACATTTTTTGGTTAACATTTTCGTTTAGGGAAGGGTTTAAACTATCTTTTAAGCCCAGATGGGTCAAAATCGGTTGAGGATCTAGGAAATGGCGCCAATTTGAAAACTTCACTAAAGTTTTAAAGTTATAAAAAGTTTTTGAACATAAAAACTTCAAAGACAAAAAAGATTCAATTTTTCATCCTCTTTCCAAATCTGGTCTCGGATTTGACCTACGACCAATGGTTGCTGAGATATTGCCCTCCAAAGTTGCGTTGTTCCGATTTTCAGCAAAAAACTAAATTGGTCATAGCCCAACCCCTGGGGGGCCGGACCCCAAACCAAGTACCGATTATTTCATGGGACCATAGGGGTAACAAACCCTGAAAACGAGAACCGGATCGGAGCCCATGGTGGCTAAGGCCTGGTTGACTTCAGATGGAATGTCCCTTACATGTTCTGCCTGCGTCAAGGGTGGGTACATTTCCAAAGACACAGACAAGGGGTTTTCTGGGTTTGTTAGAAGTGTCCTCCTAATTGTGGTGGTCCTGTTCATCAAATCAATGATCATGTTTTTATCTAGTGAGGCTGCAGACCACAATTCCACTAAATGCACCCTCAACTGCTCCTGAAGGTCCGCTCCATCAAATTCCTAGCCCACGCTAAGCGAGCGCCCTGCGGCCTCAGGGATCACGGAATCGTAAGTTCGCGTGGCGGCCGCGCGTAGCGCTGCGGTAGCTGTTTGAAACGCCAATACGTTGAGGCGAAGTGAATGAGAGGGAATGTTGGCAATGAGAGGGAGTTGCATTCGGTAACAGGGCGGAAAATTGACAAAACCATACCCTTGAGAAGACCTAATAATCAGATTTTAAAAGAAATTTCAAATGCACTTCCAGACCTGTATGTTGAAAACATCAGCAAGGGGCCGACAAACTGCTGGCTTAACACATTCACGACCGTCTGGGAACACGTGTTCCCGGACGGGAAAAAGTCCAGACGACCATCCGGGAACACCGTTCCCGGACAAATCCGATTTTCCGATTTCGCCTTACAGAATTGTCACGATCATGAGACATATTTTTTTGGAACCGCCTCAACGAAAGACGCAAGTTACTTTTTGAACGGACCTCGTACGATGAATTTGGTACAAGAACACGATTCCCGGACGGTCCTCAGAGACATGTCCAGTTCGGGAACACCGTTCCCGGACGTAAACGCGGCAAGCTAAATTTGGGTATTTTCGGAATCAGCGGATCGAGCCCAGGCCATTCGTTCAAATGTTTCGAGGCACCATGTTAAAAAGACGTTTCAAGAGGTGCTGATCAAATAGAGATAGTTGAAAAAAATATTTTTCTGGACCCGAACCCACCCAAGTCCAGTGGTAAAATGACCCAAAACTTAAATTGTTCACAGTTCCTCTAATAGTTGCCTGAGATGGCTGAAATTTTGTGGGGGTGTTTACCTGTGGTTAAGCACCATTTAAGCCAAAGAGGAGCGAAATCGCCGATGGTCTACTTCCAACGGCCCTCATATGCTCAAATCTTCAGTAAAAATAGTGAAATTGAGAAACTTCGAGAGCCCGTAGCGTCCGAACCCGACGTCGTAGAGCCTCGCGCGATCCGGCATTCGAAAGAGCGCACGTTTTTCTTTCGGAAAAGACACTTTGGTAGATTTTTTGGCCAACAGGTTCCCAGATCCCAAAAAGCCCCAAACCCTCAAAAACAGCCATTTTTAGGGGTTTCGGACCCCTACCAAGAAGCCAATCGGTGTGGGCAGGGGGTGGCAACAGCCTAGCGAGAGCGTGAAGCGATGCTCGCGCCGTCAGTGCAGAGGTTGCGCACTTGTTCGAGATTATGAAAGCTAGACTGTGTTTTTCAAAACACTTAGCACCGATGGAAAGGGCTTGAAATTTAGGGTGCATTAGGCTAATTGTTCTTCCCGAAACTTCCCCCTGACCTAATATTAAGGTGCAGTAAAAACACCGAAAAACACAAATATCATAAAATTGAGGAAAAAACTCGAATGCGGCTTGTTGATGTAAATGATTTCACCCGTGTGTTCGGTTGAATTAGAAGTATCGGGCAGTCTACTAGGCCTAATGCACCCCAAATTTTGTGCTCTTTTGATCTGTGCAAAGCGTTTTGCAATCAACGGGCTAGATCTTACAATCGAAGCAAAATAAGTAACCCCTGCTCTCACTCGCCCATGGCTTTACGCGCTTCCTAGGCCGTTGCCGCCCCCTGGTCCCTTGCAAAATGGAAAATATATGGGCATTATATGGACAAAATATATGGCCCAACATGTATTGACGACATATGTGGAAAAGATAATTTAGCCAGATACTTTTCCGATATAGAAAATATGTGGCAAATATATAAATTTCATACATTGCTCTGTATATGTAGGCAATATATAATGTGAATACACCATGGAGTCTGACGACTCAGAGACTTCCTTTACTATGAGCAAAGAATGTAAACTTCGCCTTGCGAGGACATCAAATAGTGAACCTACCGTGGTCTCCTAGAAGAACTTTTCGCGCTACACCCAAAAAAGACGTTTAAAATTTCCGAACCGTTCCAGTTAACTTGTTAAACAGGATTTCTCAAAATTTCTTGGAGACTTAAACGCATAGAAAAGAACCTTGCCCCTGCTCAATATATGGCGTCAATATATTTTACAAGATAAAATCATGTTGAGAAATATAGCCGCCTTTCAACATCGAGTGCCAAGATTTTAAGAAAAGTTACTTGAAAAGTCTGCCCTCCTCATCCTGCACCATCCCACGACGGGCACCGTGTCAGCTATTGAAACACACATTTCGGGAAGATAATATTATATGGGGAAATATATGCATCATATATTAACGGGCACCAAGATACACCCCCATATATAAACCACGTATGGCGCAAGATAATTTGCAATATATTGAGCAAGATACAATTATATTGACAATGCATGAAACATATATGGAGTCATATATTGACACATATTTTCCATATATTTTCCTTTTTGCAAGGGGTGTGGGATCCGGCCCTATTTGTGTTACGGCAATTCGTATTCACTAGAGGAACCAAAAAAAACGGGAGGGAGCCAGATCTGAGGGGGTCCCCGGCCAAGTGTTTTTTTGTCTTGAGCTGCTCAAATGCCTCGTTGGCTTTTAAGAGTGCGAGTGGACTGCACGACTTCTTTCCAAAGGAGAATGGAAGTGTAAGGTTCTTTTTGGAGTGCTGTCTCGGACCTCTTTAGGCATGGCCACATCCAGGGAAGTGACGTGATGGCCGCGCTTGGCAAGCTCCACCGTCAACGGCGCCATCCACAAGTGGTGGCTCATGGTGTCGACTGTCATGACGGCCAAGATTCGCAGTGGTCTTCCCAGGGCTCCCGAAGTAAAGTCTCCAGGCTGCGCCAGCGGGACAGGGACCTCCGGTGTGCCGATGTCCACCGCACTGCCAGGGTTCGCCGCACTGGCAACGACGTAGACGGTTACGCACAGAACGACCTGTGATACGCGCAACATGGTCCTGCCCGACGGAATGGCGTAATACTGAGACAACGCACGCAACAGCCAGCGGATGGAAGTCCCCCGACACGTGGTGTCTCTGATAAGGAAACAGCGTCTATCTATAAGTGCGAGACTCAAGGCCTGCCGGCTGCACTTGAGGGCAAGATGGTTGTAGAGAAGCCTCGAACACCTTAAACCACGTGATACCCTAGTTTTGCTCGCCGGCCCCCTTTCTCCCTCCCTCCTCTTTGACCACAATGAGCCGAGGGGGTATGCACTCGCGTAATAGTCGGTTCACTCCATCTGTAATAGCACGCGTAATAGTCGCGTAATAGCCGAAATTCTCCAATTTTTGCCAATTTTGAGGTGTTTTGGGGCCGTTTTTAGCTAAATTCTGATTATTTTGAAGCGTAACAGAGCGTAAAAGCGTAATAGTCGGTTCACAGGTTTTGAGACTGCATACCCCCTCGGAATGAGCTAATTTAGCTATGAATTCAAGATATGATTTTGACGTCCCTCCCCCTCCTTTGGGGGTCTGGCAAGCTGACACAAACAACGCCTGCAAACTCAAAGGCAACCCAACAGGCCACCGCGCGCCACTGAAAAAACGTTGTCGTAATTTTACGACATATTTGGCGATGAATGCTTCATAATTTTAGGAAAAAATCATAAATGAACAATTATGAACCTTTCATATTTTGGTTAAAAAAAAGTGCCTGTAAATGCCCAAAAGGTATTCAGGTTCTACGAACCATTCATAAAATAGTGAACCATTCATCGTTCAATTGTTCCTAAATTTACGGTTTTTTAATGGGAAAATAGTGTACAAGAATGGCTCATATAAAACTTTACGAAACATTCGTAAATTTATGAACGATTCGTAAAATTTATGAACGCTCCCTGGCTAATTACCCCTTTTGTTTTCCTACAGGCAGCACCACCTCTCTCCTACGTCGACACAAGAACAGATAGTTCACTGTTGAAAGGACAATAGGAGCGGAAAAACTAACATAATCAGTCTTTTGTAGTTAAAATAAAAAAATATAAATTAATTTATTATCGGTACAATGAAAATCCATAGGGTCGCCCCAGCTTGGACTAGCAGTCACAAGAACAAGTACACGGTAAAAACGGAACCTGGTTTTCCCTGGGAGCTAATGGTGAAGGCATAGGCGATTTCCGGGGAAAAACCAGGAACCGTTTTCACCCTGTAGGAAAGTTTAAATGTATTCAACGATGGCCATAGTATATTTTTGACTGTGCAAATCAGCTAGCGTCGAAAGAAAGTCAAAAGCATAGAGAGAGCGAGTAGCGTGTGGGATCGCATGGAGGAAATGGCAGAGGGAGCGGCGGACGATGGGATTTCGACGAGGGGCACAACGCCCGTCTCGCCCATCTCGATCCAGAACTTCGACGAAGCCTTCAGCGTGCGGTTCAAACTGCCATTCTCGTAGTCCACGTGCACCAGACCAAAGACACGTCTGTAAATGAGAAAGGAAACAGGCACACTGTGAGAAAAAAGTGCGGAAAAAGTACGGAACATGTCTGGTCCATAATTTGCCTTGTTAACTACGGAACTTCCGTACTTTTTTCCGTGCCCATTTACATGGGTTCATGAGGAGCAAGTACGGAACTTTCCGCTTAAAATGTGAAAGAGAAGAAAGATTCAACTGCAGGAGACAGGAGTGTATACCAAAAGAAGCTTCAAGGAGAGTTTGGTACGTAGCGGCAGTTGAAGAGTTCTAACAGCAAGTGCACGTTTACAATTTCCACACTTCCAATGCATGCTTGGCCACCCTGTAGCTCCTGCTACGCATATGCACCAGACAGGGGGAAATTTTCTCAGGTGTGCTTGCACGTAAGTGTGTACTTGGTAGACAGGTTTGCAGAGTATGTCATGACAAGAGGTCAACGAACTCAAGAGTATACAAGGTAGGATTACGCCAGACCGCGTCTTGTCGTAACAGGCTTCGCGATGTCTCGCTGCCTGTTCCTACAATCCGCGCCTGGCGTACCTAGCTTGGCCTGCGGCGCTAGCCTGCCTTCGGCAGGCAATGGCTTGTCTGTCGTCGGTTACTTCTAACTTGTTTCTTTCTGGGGGGCTGGACCCCCCTTCATTCTAGATAGACTTGCTTCATCTTCAAATAACACGATCTTGACCCTTGGAACTTTTTAACTTTGTTGGGGCTGGGGGGCTCCGCCCCCCAGGCCCCCCCTTTTTTTTTAAGACACAAGAGATCTGCCTACGGAAAACTCGATTTTTCCCCGTTTTTTATGTGTTTTTTGGCTATAAAAACTGAACCAGTTGAGCTAGGATGGTGAAATTTCGCGTGTGCCGAGCCAAGGACATACCCAAAAAGTGTGCAAAATCTCACCGAGATCGGCCGAGCCGTTCAGGAGGAGTAGTGCGGACACGCACGCACGCACGCACGCACACACACACGCAGACAGGAAAAACTTTTCAACCCCACCTGAGTAACGGGCTTCGCTATCGCTCAGCCAACAAGACGCGCTCCAGGTTGGCACATGCCTAGCTTGAACACTCGAGGCGCTGATCAAGTCCGGTAACACATTCCTGTGTGTCCATCGCTTTAACTAGTAAATAGGGCTCCAACACAAGGCAAATGTCAGGGGGCGGCAACGGCCTAGGAAGCGCGTGAAGCCATGCACGAGTGAGGTGCAGGGGTTACTTATTTTGCTTCGATTGTAAGATCTAGCCCGTTAATTGCAAAACGCTTTGCACAGATCAAAAGAGCACAAAATTTGGGGTGCATTAGGCCTAGTAGACTGCCCGATACTTCCAATTCAGCCGAACACACGGGTGAAATCATTTACATCAACATGGCGCATTCGAGTTTTTTCCTCAATTTTATGATATTTGTGTTTTTCGGTGTTTTTACTGCACCTTAATATTAGGTCAGGGGGAAGTTTCGAGAAGAACAATTAGCCTAATGCACCCTAAATTTCAAGCCCTTTCCATCGGTGCTAAGTGTTTTGAAAAACACAGTCTAGTTTTCATAATCTCGAACAAGTGCGCAACCTCTGCACTGACGGCTCGAGCATCGCTTCACGCTCTCGCTAGGCTGTTGCCACCCCCTGCAAATGTGAATCAAAATCGGCATTTTTTTTTAAGTGTGAGAAAAATTCTTACGTAAGGGAGGGTGGGGCACCTTGTGACAGGGGCGCCAAGTGACACACTGGCCACCCTATGGCACTTTCAGGCATCTTGAGGTGGCTAATCTCAAGGTCTTGTGCTGTTCAAGTGAGGGTGAGACTTTGAACAAAATATTTTAGCACCCAGAATAAAACCAAGAAAATGATTAAGCAAAATCACAGATTTTATGACGTTTTTACAAAATGTTTTCACGCCATTCTTCCAGTAAACGACACTGCCGGTCGTTCTGGCACTGTTAATCAATATAAAGGACCTTTAGTAAGTTGTTTTCGTTGAACCAGCTCAAACATGTGTTTTCATTTCCTTGATGTCAAATTTTAAACGAAACAGAGCCTCTGGGGCAGGTAGTGGAAGACCCACTCTATTTACCGTATTTCAGCGATTTAAACGTTTCAAAACATCGATTTGACAACCGCGAAGTAAATTAATAATTGTCAGCGATTGTCACACAACAAAACATAAATGAGACTAATTTGTTTGACAATTTCATAGAACATTGAATTTGATAGGCAATGTAGTAAAATGCAGTTTCTTGAAGAAAAAGGCGCAGTTCAGAATGGTTCGACATAAAAAAGCTTAAAGAGCCTAAATCGCATGATTTTCAATTAGCTGGAGCGTCGCTCTATGCTGGTTATGTGAGTTATGTGATCTGTCACTAGGTGCCCCAGGCTGGGGCACGAAGTGACAAGTGCAGAGGTCTGCGGGAAGCTATTTAAATAATAGATGTTGACAAAACGCAACAACGTGTTTTTGCGATCAAGGAAGGATCAAAACAACCTTCTGAAGTGTAAGCAGATTCATTTCTCGCACAGTATCGGAGTGAATCCCAAAATCCAAAAAGTGTCACTGCCCCACCCTCAGCATGGTCGAAACTTCCGAAAAACATATATTTGAGTGCTGGTAGAGTTCGTTATTTGACCGTTGTAAATTTTAACTGTGACTCCGCTTGTGCACTGGACTTCGGTGTCGTCTGTTCCTGTTCACTCGCTCACTCTCGTCAGTTTCAAAGAGTATTTGTGTTACAATGCCGGCGAATACTAATCAAGAATTTTTGAGGGCATATTGTACATAGTAACTATCTGCGAAAGTCCAGCGGAAAAACCGCTGACTGAAAGAAAAATAGCAGCATCCAAATGTGTGAAAGTGAACGAAAAAATCGAGGCTGAGAATCAGACTAGTCAAGTTGGCATTTAAGATATGTTGATCAAAGTACTACTTACTTGTAACTCCAACTCCATTCGAAGCAGTCAATGAGACTCCACACACAATACCCCACCATGTCCACTCCGTACTCTTTCACGGTCGTCACCAGCGTCCGCAGGTAGGCCTGGAAAGTTCACCATTAACATGAGAACAGATGTGTTGGAGCAGTGATTTGTTCAGAAGTGTTCTAACTCACACTGTGGTACGCTGCCCGAATCTCGTCGTTCGTCCCAATCTGCTCAATGTCTCCGTAGCCGTTTTCGGCCAGAAGAATAGGTCGCCCGTACTTTTGCCAGGTCCACAAAACTCCCTCTCGCATCGCTTCAGGTTGAATCTTAAGACAAATAGAGATAAAAGTTTTAGGCATTGAAAAACGCGCTGAAGTTAAAATGCGTTTTTATTTAAGCAAAGGTAACTTTCTTCAACAAAAAAAAAAAAAAAAAAAAAGATTTTGAGCTCAAAACATCGTAAGACAAGATAAACTGTCCATTTGGATCCTACTGTAGCCTTCACACATGAAAGACTTGGGTAAGGTTACCAAACATGGATAACTTTTTAGAAATGTCCTGTATTTCAGCTGCAACAAGCGATGACCTAAATTTTCATCGATGCACTCCGAAATAACCACAAAGGCAACCGTCTCTTAAGAACTGAAGAACTGAACATTTAATAACAAATACTTTAAAATTTACAGGGCTTTGAAATTTTGCTGATTTAAGTGATCCATATTTGGGTCTGACCCAAACGTGGATCACCCCCTCCCCCCCTCGCGTTTTGACAGGGGCGGTCCGATTACTTCCGGTCGTCTAAATTTCGAAAGGGTTCACTCTGAAGGTGCCACGAAAAAAAATGTGAGACATTTCTGACGAATGGATCCTTTGTAATAACGCTTTGAATTTTGACTCATAACCTTACCTGAAATCAGGCCATTTTCGGACCCTTTTTCAGAGGCATTTTTTCACTTCCAATTTGTAAGGGCAACTGTAAGATTGATCAGCTCCCCCGCGCGTGATTCTTGTAGTCAAACGTGCAGACCACAAGAAAAACTTCGGAAAAATCAATTTGGTCGATTGGTTAGGCGGTACGGGCTCGCCAACAAAACTGATCCATGATTGGTACCCCGATCCATGTTCGGCACTTTACTCTACAACGCAAGCTGAAAGGGATTCCATTTGAAGTAAGGAATGATTTGCAATGTTCATCTTTTTTCTTCTGTTGAAAATAGTAGACAAACCGGTCATATCTGTCCCCAGGTCGTAACATCAGTTTCGAAAAAGTCAAACTTAACCAAATAGCCCAAGCGACCATTACCCTTGAAAACAGCAGATCCTTGGTTTGTCCTGGCGCAAAATCATACTCTTCGGCCACAAACGTGAGGTCATAGCTCTCCGCCGCGCTATCAGCATTGCCTCGACCGCTGTTCGCATGCTTGTAGGCGACCCGGACGGGGTAGTAGATGTTGATGGCAAGGAAGTCCGCAGTACCTGACGGATCAGCAGAGCGTAAACGAGGGGGAAGCACACTAAAGGGAAGTAGTTCTCTTCAAATTGTGGCAAACTCCGAAGTATCGCGAATTTTCGGCGATACTTTATCACCTCAAAGGAGAGATTTTCTGTATGGGCTTAGCGATTTTAATTTGTATCGCCATAAAAGGTTGAAAGTGTCACCTTTGAATTTGGAGTGGTGAGTATGGCTGGCCATTCCTCACTGGCTGTAATTATTTCTTAATTTCGTCTTACGGGGCGACCCTGGTGAAACTTTCAAGTAGGCTTCAAATTAATCCCAGGAAGTTGAAACTTTGCTTAATTATTAGGTTCATTATGTTGAGTTTCCAAAACAAAATTCAATCCAAAATGTTGAACGGTCTCTGAGAAAAGTAGCTTTTTAGTGTTTTTTGGAACGTTGGGGAAAAATCTTTCTGCGTCTTCCATTGGGACGGAAAGTCTTGAAAATGTTTTTGGGTTATCCTAAAGATGTATAGAAGAGATTTTAGTGACGGAATTTTCAAATTCAACTTCTGTCCTGAGATATGAGTTTTCAAATTTGAACATTTAAAAAAATGAAACTTTTTTCCCTTTTTTCAAACTTGTAGGTGTGTTTAAAAAAAAAAGTAGGGCTGATATCAAGATTCCGTCACTAAAATTTGTCGACAAGTCATCAATGAATAGAGTCCATGCAAGACGACTCATGTAGGTGTCAACCAGGAACGCAGGAAGTCTTTCTACGACAATTTTTTGTCAACTGAGCAAAGCTGTGAAGTTGAGCGAAGAAGCCAACGACAACTGATATCAATGCTGTTTCCTTCCAAATGATAAAGAAACTACCCACTTAGCTTAAAGGTGTTCAACCTGTTGAATCTGAAACCGTCTATGCACATTTTTATCAATGAACTTGGAAAATACAATGTTTTGGACTTTTGGCGATTTTTTCACCAGGGTCCCCCCTTAATACCTTTTTTTGAGAAATGCCGCATGAATAGAGCATTTCGTCGTCGCCAATCGAAGAACATAAAAGAAATAAACCGGAAGCCCGGAAGAAAGGGAATAGGTAGCGAGCCCGGTTTCAAGGAGGAATACTAACAAATATTCTTATTTCCTGAGTCAAAGAATTTTTGAAACAGACGAAAGTGCTTTTGGAGGAGATACGCCTCGTAAAACTCTATAACTAGTCCACTCGCAGAAGTCTGCGGGGCGAGGTTATGTTGCCGGTTTCGTTCTTCTTGATCTTCGATCGGCGACTACTAGAATGTTCACACTAAATGTTTAGGTAGAATTTCGTACGTGCAACGCACACGATTTTGTGCATACGTAGAATATGCATAAAATCATGCGTGAAAACGCACAATTTAATGCACGACGGTACGCAGGTTTAAAATTATGCATCACCACGTACAAGATTGTACATAAACAATTAGTGTGCTCTATTGTTTTTGCTTGGAACTGGAGCAAAAAGAAATTGAGAGTCACCAGTCGCCCATCGCCGACTTCATCCAACTGAATAGAAATCAATGACTCACCGTTCAAGAACTGCTTCTCTTCTTCACTGAATTGTGGAACTTTACTGCCCGCAATATCCTTGACATTCTAAAACAGAAAAGAGGGAGAGCACAGATAACTTCACCATTCCGATTTGATGATAGATGACACTTCGTGATCAGAAAAAGTCGAATGACGATAAGGCAGAGTAAGTTGGCCCGCGGTGAGAGCCCCTTGGCCAAAAGCTAGTTCACAGTCGATGAATTCATTTTGAGCATAGGACGTTCTTTCAACGTAATTTCAATGGCATGTCACGTGATATCGACGTCATTTCACATTATTTCAAGGGAAAACGTACACTAAAATTGAAGTTGTTCCCCCCTCGTCTCCATATCGACTAAAAAGCACGCTTCATTCTGAAGAGTGCTTGTCAAGCATGCTCCAGGCCAGGCCGCTTTGAAGCACTCTCCAGGACCATGCACTCTATTGAGTTGAGGTAAAGTAAACATTTTGCAGAGCTTGTCACAAACTTCTTCCGCCTTACCTCAGGCCAGTCCCCGTATACCACTGGGCTGAGCACCAGGCCGCCCTGGAGGTCGTTGTAAGCGTCGGATGCGTAGACGTCTTCCGCACTTGTTGTGTTTGGTTTAGCAGGAGTTAAGAGGGATGAAAATCCGAGCTGACCTGTAACAAGCGATGAACAGTCCATTGGCATGGTTTGAATTGCCACCGAGTTCTACTTCGGCGTTGGCTATGACGAGTGCAAGGGCTGCAGGTGAAGGGCGGATCCAGAATTGCCCTGAGAGAAGGGCAAAGTGGCATCTTGTGACTATGTTTCACAAGGGCAAGAAGGTGATGGAGGCATATTGCCCGCTCTTCACATCCACCCTTGGGGATTGTGGAAGTAAAGACAAGAGCGAATTCCAGGGAATTCAAGCGAAAACCTGGAACCGTTTTTGCCGTGCAGGATCCCCTGACGTAAAATACAAATGTCGTCAGTGTTAAAATTGAACGGAACGAACGGGACGGCCTATGTTCGCCAAATTGTGTATCCACTTCCCCTGGAATTTGTCTAAAAAAAAGAAGGGTTTAAAGACTCAATTCTTATGGACTTTTCAAATGCATAACTATGCATGTTTTTATCCATAGTTATGCCTGCACGGATACGTCATAAGGTATGTAAGGGAGGGTGGGGAACCATGACCACTTTTTTTGTGCCTCCCTCTACTCCACCGTGTGGTTCGAAAAGTTAAGTTTCCAGCATGAGGGGATTCTTGGGAGCTCCAAAGACCTCTTCCACCCATTGGAACTTGTCTGCAATGCACGGCAGGCTCACAGAACACTGTTAGAAATTCTGTCGTAAATTAGCGACAAAAAAGTCGCTAATTTTCATAGCGACGGAAATCGTTCTTGTACTACTTGTCGTAACTGAACGACTAAAAAAATCATTTCTCTACGACACTGTCGCAATCACGATTACATATTTTGACACCTGAAATCCCCGAAAAAATGGTGAAAAGTTACAATGTGGCTCACTTATTTACAATTTGTGTCGTTAATTTACGCACACTAAATTCTTATGGACTTTTTAAATGCATAAAGACGCAGTTTTTATGCATAGTTATGCATCCTCAGAATCGTCCATATGTTATGTATAAAATTATGCATCACTGTGTACTTTTTATGCATCTTCCTGCATAAAATGTACACAGTGATGCATAATATTATGCATAACATATGGACGTTTCTGAGCATGCATAACTATGCATAAAAAAAGTCCACAAGAATTTAGTGTGCGATTCATAACACAAATTTACGATAAGAGTCGTAAATGTACGACTGAAGTCATAACTGCACGACATATTCCAAAGATAATTTACGATTGTTCGTAAACTTACGATTAAGTCGTAAATTTACGACTTAATTCGTTTTAAAACGAAACGTGTCGCTATCAAAATTAGCGACAAAATATGTCGTACATTTACGACCCAAGTCGTACGACTTGAGTCGTAACAAAATATGTCGTTTAAAAACGACATAATTGTTCTTCAAAATGTCGTAAATTTACGATTGTTTTTAACAGTGAACACTTTGAAAAATAAAACGCAAAGTGGTCATGGCGCCCCACATATGGGGTACCATGACCACCCCGTGGGGCACCTTGACCATAGTATTTTTTTGGCCCAAGAAGTGTACTTTCTATCTGTATTCTCATTGAAATCGTTTATATCGCTGTCCTTACCATCAGGCCAGTCAACTTAACTAAAAAACACTCTCAAAACCTTCAAAGTTTCAAACGTTCTAAGATGCCTTAAAATGGACGGTTTAAAACAGTTAACGCTTTAAGGCTTTCAAATTTCACATCTCAAGCTATGACATGTGTTAACATTTTATGTTTGTCTTGCTAAGACGAATCCAAATTCGTATGCAGTTTTCAATTTGGTACATTTTAAGAAAATTATCGCGGTTACTACACTGCAAACAAGTGAAATAAATGTTGTTTCTCATAATGCCAGAGCCGTCTTGGTGCAAAGTAGCCACGGATCGCCTTCGCGGCCAACTTTTGCGGTTTGGAGCTCATTTAGTGCTAAAGAAGCTACCATTTTAAGTCCCAGTTTCAGAACCATTCTTAATTATCCTGGTCATTCACGATTTGTGATAAAACTAGCTATTCTGCAGCAATTATTCAACCCTTATACATTTTCTGAAGCAAAAAGCAAATTTTCGACGAAAATAAATCATTATCAGACCAAAAAATGAGAAAAAAACACTTAAATATGTATGGTCATGGTGCCCCACCAAAAAGTGGTCATGGCTCCACACAATGCAGTTTACGACTCTAAGGCTCCCCGAGCAAGCAAAAAGCTACTCAGAATTAAATGTGATAATGGATATTTTGCCACAAAGCCGACATTTTGAAAAAAAAAAACCTAGGACATCGAACTTATTTTCTCAAATGAGAGAGTGAGAAATAATATCCCAGATTTGAAATGCACCCAATTTAGCCAAAACGCTGGAGCAAAAATTTTGGCGAGGTGCTATGGTCGTACCCTTGAAGCTAGAAGGTAGGACTCTGGCTGAAAATAGTTAGATCCTATTCTCTCGAAAGTCCGGTCGACCGGTTGCCGTCGGCAAAGTAGTTCCCGAGAGCGAGGGGGGTGGTCATGGTACCCCAGTGGTCATGGTTCCCCGCCCTCCCTTATCTGTGGATGCAAAACTATGAACAAAAAAATGCCACGAGAATTTAGTGTATAGTACGTCCGCATGTCGGCCATGACTGTTCCAATGTTCCTTACCTTCGTGGTTGTCTTCCTTAAAGACGTGGTATGCTGCTGCATGCGCCAGGACCATGTGTTTGATGCACGTATAACGCTGCACGTCGCTGTCCGAATAGATTCCTGACACCTTGTAGAGGTTCGGGAAGTATATACAGTACACGTTGGGCTCGTTCACCGTCACCCAGAGCTTTACCTGATTTGAAACAAACGGATTTCGTCATTTAATCGTGCAGCGTCAAAGAGAATGAAAAAGTCTTGGCCAATACCCAATTTTGGGTGCGGTATACTTTCCCACCCAAAGTTGGATTACTATCATTCACCCAAATTTTGGCGAGGAAGGTTTCATCACCCAATTTTGAGTGATAAAGGGAGTATCAGCTGCCTCTTTGGCCAGAGAGCATTTTCACTACAATTCGCGTGATGATGTTTTTTTTGTTCAAATTCGGGGGGACATAATAATTCCCACCCGAACTTGGGCGATGAAAAACACCTTTACAGGATAAAATTAGGGTGATATACGAAACAGGCAAAGAAGGCCTTCAAAACAACATGGTTTCACTGCGCGTACGATTTCAGAACTAGGACAGTTTTAAGCTTCTTTCCAATCGATACTTAACTTCTTTCACGAAAGGAAAATTTTTCCTGTTCAAAATACTTTTGCCAGAAATGATTATACTGGGTGCACCAATCACAGACATTTCACCTACCTTTCCAGCATACTGATTGAAGACGAAGCGGGCGTATTCCGTGAACTTGGCAACCATCTCCTCTCCCTGCCATCCTTTGAACTGGTCCTCCAAAATTTGAGGGTGGTCGAAGTGGTACAAAGTTGCCTGCGAGCAATAATTTAACACTGTTACAAAGATTTTAAAATTCAAACTGTTTCTTTACTGTTACTCCCAGTGTAATTGGCTGAGCGATAGCGAAGCCTGTTACTCCAGTGGGGTTGAAAAGTTTTTCCTGTCTGTCGGTCTGTCTGTCTGTGTGTCCGCACTACTCCTCCTGAACGGCTCGGCCGATCTCAATGAGATTTTGCACACTTTTTGGGTATGTCCTTGGCTCGGCACACGCGAAATTTCACTATCCTAGCTCAACTGGTTCAGTTTTTGTGGCCGAAAAACACCTAAAAAATGGCGAAAAATTGAGTTTTCTGCAGGCTGGTCACCTCTGTCTTGAAGGAGGGGGGGGTCTGGGGGGCGGGGCCCCCCAGCCTCGTCAAGTTAAACAGTTACAAGGGTCAAGATCGTGTTATCTGTAGTTGAAGCAACTCTATCTAGAATGAAGGGGGGTCTGGAGCCCCCAGCATGCAACAAGGTAGCAGTAGCCGACGATGGACAAGCCAATGCCTGCCGAAGGCAGGCTAGCGCCGCAGGCCAAGGTAGGTACGCCAGGCGCGGATTGGAGGAACAGGCAGCGAGACATCGCGAAGCCTGATACGACAAGACGCGGTCTGGCGTAAACCTACCTTGTATGGTATATGTTCTTATGGTGTGGTTTTTATTAAGGTCTTTAGAACTATTACGTTCTTTGTGCTCATGAGTATCCATTGTGTGATGACTAAAGTTCATTAGAACTGTGTTCTTGTGCTCATGTTTCATGTTCTTATGGTGTGGTTTTTAGTTAAGGTCTTTACAACTATTATGTTCTTTGTGCTCATGAGTATTCATTGTGTGATGACTAAAGTTCATTGTGTGTTCTTGTGCTCATATGTATTATGTTCGTGATTTGAATTGGTTCTGTTGTACAATATTGCGATATTGCTTTTTTTTTGCCTATTTACTCTCAATCCGAAATTCCCGGTCGTTGTACAATACTGTTATTTTTGCCCCGCCCCGTTTATTTTTTTTAACATTCTGATTATTTCAAGCCTCAATCGTTTATGCATTCAATCTGGTAACAAAATATAGACATTGTTAGGGAACTTCCAACTTTGCCTGTGAGTAAGGATCCCTCCGTAACATAAGATTCCGCTAACAGTGCTGTCAGAACGTTACACAATACAATTGTCGCTAAAGTAAAGGTTATCAACTGTTCCAAATATTTTCAAAAGATTCTGAGTACGTTAGTACCGTTTAGGAGGAGTACGTGTCTGGACAGAAGCTAGAAAAATTACTTAATGGCTGAGCGCTAGCGAAGCCCGTTATACGGTCGGGGTTGAAAAACTTTCGCTCGTAAGAGGATTAGCGGCACCTCAGGTACACCTGGCCGACTGCGGCCGATGGGAAGGGGGAGTCCCGTGACGTCACGGTGCACTCGGAGACTCCTGCCATCTGGCGGCCGACTGGCGAACCTTACCGGCGGGGCAAAACCCCGCGGGAATTACGGACGCCGCTGGCCAGTACTCTGTGTTGTTGAACTGTCAGTGCCAGTGTCAGTGTCTAAGTGTGTAAGTGTTCGTGCCGAAATGGAGCCCCAACCCCAGACGCACAAGACTGAAGGCAGGCGGTTAGTACGATTGCCGTTGCTAGTTGCGGAAATGCATGTTTGTTTGTCGCATTATTAAGGCAGAAAAGTGCAAAAAAATGAAGTGTTGACTCTCTATTTTCACTTTTCAGCCTTATTTACAAAAAACTGGAACTCACTTTCTAAAAAAGGCGACGGTGTGAACTAGTTATATGTGTCAAGTATCCTGTACAGAATACCTAAACCTGGAGATCAATTACTTTTCGAGAAAACGTGCGCACCGAAGGTTGGCAACGTTGTTTTTTGGCCGAAGTTTTCTACACTCATAGGGTACTTGGGTTAAATGTCTGGCCGAATTTGGAATCTATAAGGAACACATTCCAAGACAAAATTAAACTCCTTAAGGTTGGAAAGAGTTTTCAATGAAAACTAGGCACTTTAAAAAAAGGGGCTTCAATGGGTATTTATTCCCACCTTAAAAGAAGACAGCTGAGGATGAGAATTCTAAGATTGACAATGCTGAGAATCCGGCCACCAAGAAAGTGGACAGTTCTGGTATGAACACTTTTGCTTTTGCTGAATCCACAATACGAGGAAGAACAATAATTAATACAATTCTTTTTATTTTATTGCAGGTATGTCCAAAAATAAGTTGAGTTTTGATGGGGAATTTTTCAATACCCACGAAGATTCCCCAAATGTAAGTTTTTAATTTCTCTCATTTAAAAATAGTAGCTGTGAATCTTTGGCTAATTTTTATCCAGCTAACTTATTATTTATCTCTACAGGCAGTCGAATTAGCACCAAATTCCAAGATTAACATCACTGCCAAACAATTGAAAGATGTGAAGCGTACACTCAGACAAGGTGGTGCCCTGAAACTGACCGACTAAGTCGCCCGCCCCAGTTTTTAGGGCCTACTTTCTGGGCGACACAGTCGCCTAGTTTCTGGGCGACACAGTCGCCTAGTTTCTGGGCGACACAGTCGCCTAGTTTTAGGGCATCTTGGTCGTAAATACAGAGCTTACTTATGAATGCTGGCCCAAGGCGCCCTCAACCTGAGCACCTTTGGGGTTGGTCCGACCTAATGTAAACCACTGCTGCCCAGATTCGGGGCACCTATTGCGCCTAGATTCGGGGCATCTCTGACGCCACCCAAATGTGAAATCATTGAGTTTATCCATGTGCAGGCAAACTTGTGTGCAATGCCTTGGGCCAGCATAGATAAGTAAGCTCTGTATTTGCGACCAAGATGCCCTAAAACTAGGCGACTGTGTCGCCCAGAAACTAGGCGACTGTGTCGTCCAAAAAGTAGGCGACTCAAGTCACCCTATAAACTGGGGCGGGCGACTTAGTCGGTCAGTTTCAGGGCACCACCTTGTCTCAGTGTAGGTGCAACACTCCCGCAGCTACTGCAAGGATGCTACTCAATTTTGTTTTTACTGAAAGAGCCTTGGAATTGTGCTCAGTTGGTGGAGTGGCTAGAGTAAACCGCACAACTAAGGAAGTTTCGCAGCGTCCTGCTCTTCATGCGGATGGAGTTGAAGCCATTGTTGGTAAGTTCAAAAATATTTATATTCTGACACCATAACAAAGCTGTCTCAAACAAGTCACTGGAAATGGAATATGAAATGAGTCGAGCTGTGAAAGCACCATCATAAAATCATCTGAGGATTTTCATTGTCAAAAGACGGAAATCACTGTGGTTTGAAGTACGAGGACAGATAGTAAATGAATTTACATAACTTTTTTTTGTCCCACAGTGTGTGGTTTTGTTGAGTTTGAATGATGTCCTGACTCTTAAAGTGTCTTGGTTTTGTTTTGTGCCATAAAGTAATTGTCTTTATCTTCTTTAAAAAAAAGGTTCTTTGTTTCAGAATTTGTGACAGTGCGCTCTACTAAGAAAGGCCGTACACGCTCACCTGACTCCGCAATTCGTCAATCCCTGAACAACAAACTTTGTGAGCAACGCGCCGACAAGAAAGCCAGATTGGAGCAGCGCAGAAGTGGCGCAGAGTGACTTCAGATCTATGCTATTATTGTGTTAACCTTATCCCTGTGTTAGCCGCCTACCCTACAGGCATCTAGCCTCTTCTTAATTATTCTGAGTTTTTTCACTGGCACTTAGCCTTTTCTTAATTGGCTGAGCGATAGCGAAGCCTGTTACTCCAGTGGGGTTGAAAAGTTTTTCATGTTTGTCTGTCTGTGTGTCTGTGTGCACTACTCCTCCTGAACGGCTCGGCCGATCTCGGTGAGATTTTGCACACTTTTTGGGTATGTCCTTGGCTCGGCACACGCAAAATTTCATTGCCCTAGCTCAACTGGTTCAGTTTTTATAGCCGAAAAATACCTAAAAAACGGCGAAAAATCTAGTTTTCTGCAGGCAGATTACTTCTGTCTCGAAGAAACGGGGGTCTGGGAGGCTCCGCCCCCCAGCCTCGACAAGTCAAAAAGTAACAAGGGTCAAGATCGGGTTATATGTGGATGAAGCAACCTTATCTAGGATGAAGGGGGGTCTGGGAGGCGGCGCCCCCCAGCATGCAACAAGTTGGGGAGTAACCGACGATGGACAAGCCATTGCCTGCCGAAGGCAGGCTAGCGCCGCAGGCCAAGGTAGGTACGCCAGGCGCGGATTGGAGGAACAGGCAGCGAGACATCGCGAAGCCTGTTACGACAAGACGCGGTCTGACGTAAACCTACCTTGTAGTATATAGTATAATAGTATAATCTCACTTCAGAAGTAACACAGTTTTTATTGCAGTAACTAGTGCGATTAAAAAGTTATCGCATTAAGAGCGCAATAAGTACTGAATGGCATTCACGTGATATCACATTATCGCACCCGACATGTGATAATTTGGACCGAAACCGGCCTGCACGTAACTTCTTACGTTTTTAGCACGATTATGTTTATTGCTGCCACAGATGCGATAGTTTGAAGACCTCCCATTAACCTCTATCCCTTACTCAAAGGGATACTTTGCAGCCCTCTGACAATGGGACTGTCCCTATCCAAAGGGACTGGCCCTTCTATGGGGACCGTCCCCATACGGCGGGGCGGCGAAATATTCCTTGAGTAAGGGACGTTAGGGATTTTCTCCCAAGGCCTTGGGAAGATACAGTTTCGCCGAGCAACCTAAATATTGAAATCCGAGACAATATATGGTGCTCCCCTGCTCAAGCTTACCAACGGCGTCATGTTGTTTCGGAGAATCTCGTCGATGAGGTCGTGGTAGTACTGGACGCCCTCCCTGTTGGGGTTGGCGGCGTTCGTGTCGGGCAGGACGCGAGGCCACGAGATGGAGAATCGGTACATCGAAAGCTGATGCAGACGGTTCAGGCAAATCAATCAGCAGCGAGGGGGCAACCACATTGTACGTATCGGGACACAAGATTTCCTAAGGGCTAAAGATTTCGTTGGATTTCACAAGATTTTAACCTATATTCTGCTCAAAATTAGCTTATTTTTAGCCTTTTTGGAGCAAGATTTCAGATTTCCCAGATATTTGTAGCGCTAAGGGGACACAAGATTTCTAGAGTGGTTGCCCCATCGATCAGCAGTAACCCTTCGGAACCGTCTCCACCGGGGGTGGGGACGTCACTGTCGTTATTTGGGCGGAACACTGGTAGTACGCCCAATTCACGCATTTCAATACGCTTGAAAATTGAACGGGTGAAGTCAATCGTTGACAATAAATAATACCATAGGTATGGGTGTAGGTAAATAAGCTATGTTTAATTTATTATATTAATTAAGGACTTTGTTCCTGCATTGTGCTACAACGTTTTAATTAATTGGTACAAATTTTATGAAACGTTCACCCGCCCAAATACGGCAGTAGTTATGTACAAAAAATGCAAATACATTTAGTGCGCGCCACTGTTTCCAAGGCAACAGCTCCCAATTGGTCACCAATCGAAGACCTTACCGCGAGTCACTAATATAACTTTGCATCAAGTGAACCCTCCTTTGAAGCCCCTAGTGCAACTTGCGATGACTTGCCTTAAGTTCCTTTGCCATCGCGATGTCTTCCTTATACCGGTAGTACGAGTTCGCCGCCACGTCGTGGCCGTGGGGGTCCCCGAAGCCCATCGAACTCAATCTGCCCAGATGCAGCACGTGGTCAGCGGCGCTTTCAGCTTTGCCTGCAACAAGAAGTTGAGGATCAACATTTGCCTTCTGCACTGTACGAAATGAATTCGGAATTAACAACCGTTCACTCTCGAAAAATACCCTACAAACCTTTGGAATTCCTGGCATTATTTTTTATCACGGATTTATTGCACTTTCAAAGTGGAATAGTATTTGAACAAAGTATGATTGAACCGGCAAGACGAGTGCAGCCCAGGCCTAATGGCCTCGTACTTTGAACACGCACTAAATGTCATGGGACATTGTTTGTCCCACGACTTATGCAATTTCAAGCACATCCGACAAAGACACAATTTTGTTCCCGCCTGGTGACACAAATTGTCCGACGCCTTCTGCGAATTGTTCTTTCATTAGACAATTGATCCAGGAAGCGGAAGAAGGGAATAACTTGACTTATCCCCAAATTGAGTTTTTATTTTATTATTGTACCTTAGAATGGTTTACATCATTACACCAAATTATTTGACTGAATTCCAAGCAGTTTAGGAGAAAATCCACATGGGAAAAGGGTATAACTCAACTTAACCCCTTTTTCGGTCTAAATTTCATTGGAAAATGGAGATAACTCAACCTTAGTCTACATGAGTCCGTTTGACAAATTGGCAAAAGGATATAACTCAACTTGTGTTTTTATGAATCTAGTGTAAAAAGAATCAACTCAACTTAACCCCCCCTTAATTTTAAATTTCAATTTGGAAAAAAGAGCTAAGTCCAAAAAATACACCAGAGTAACATACACTTTATGCAGACTATTGTTTTACTTGACTTGTCTCCAAATTCCTCTTTGTTAAGGAAATATAAGGTGAGCTGACTCTGTTTTCCATTTCAACGGAAAGTGACAAGTCGCAGAAATCCTCTACGGACTCCGTAGTACGGAGTGACCTTACACTTTTGATTCTTTTTTCAAAATTTTACTAATGCTTTTTGAAATTATTAACATCTGCAACATTCATTTGTTTTGTTTTAGTTTTCCCTGCTAACAGTTTTTTGTTTCTCCTGAAAAATGGCCAAAATTGAGTTATCCCCTTCTTCCGCTTCCTGGATCAATTAGTCCCGCCCAACGGACACAAAATTGCATCATCGGCTGATGTGCTTAAAATTGCATAACTCGTGGGACAAAAATGTCCCATGACATTAAGGGCGCAAGTCTCGTAGTACCTTCTACAAGCCTCGTTTAACCTTTTTTACTTTTGGTTACAAGTTACTTTTGATGTACTTTTCACTTTTTCTTGCAGTGCTCCTCGAATGAAACCGTTGTCAAGGATTTCTTTGTAATTTCACGAAGATTATTGGTTCAAAGCAAAGAATCTTCGTAAATTTTCGAAGAATCTTTGTGAGGCTACGACGATTGTTGTAACACTTCAGATGAATCTCCTAAATGTCCTAGGAATCTTCGTAAACTACAAAGGAACTTCATCAATTTAGCTAAATTCAGCTAAATTATTATTGCTAGACAAACCTTCGTAAATTCCGAAAGATTTATTCTTTCAAAGTGTGTTAGAGCCTTTCAGTAATAACTAATTACTGTGTTTTTTTAAGCTCTGCTTGAAGTACTGATGATACGTGTTGAAAAACGAACTTCTAGGCATCGAAATCTCAATATGCACACTGAAAACTCAAAGGGGAGAAAAGGACTGGGTCAGAAGAAAATCCCACCTTCATGCGGGGAGAATCATGCGAGAATGTTTTCCCACTTCACATCGCTTGGCTTACCATTCATGCCAAAATTTGGTGAGAATTATGATTCTCACCAGAAAACGGTAACTGGGCCAGGACTCTTACCCTTCAATTTACAAAGCAATGTCCTTAGATTTAACATAATGACTCACCTGACACATTCCAAGCGCCCTCTGTCTGGAATGCTGACACGCCAGCCCCGATCAGCATACCGTCGGGAAGTGCAAACGGATCCGTGGATGAGCCACTCGTGGAGCGGCTATGCACCACTCCCACCGTGCATGCCACCAAGATGAAAAGGCGAATCATCTTTTCCTTAAACGCACAGAACAAACAAAGATTAGTTTTCTTGTATAGTTTTCTCCTACATTTAAGGCGTTTCATCAAGGTTAGGTTAAGTCAGGTTGACCATCTTATAAAATACGCGTTAAAATTTTTGTTTTTGAAGATTTTGTGTTAAGGGGATTCACATTCATATTTCGATACTTAAAATACTTCTTTGTGCTGGTAGCATGATCCTGGACGGCATGGAACAGTCACTTTTCCATTTCATCAAAAAAAGGTAAAATTTGATCTTGAGCGCTAAGTTTCTTCGACAAGAATTAAGACCAGACCTCCAAAAAATTCGGTAAGCTTCACTTCAGCCATCTGTATAGTCCAAACCAAATATATATACCATTAACTTAAAACAGCCAAATAAAAAAAAAAACAAGTTCTGCTGTTTTAAAGTTTGTTTTATTATTATTTTTTTTATTTGGCTGTTTTAAGTTTCTGGAATATATTTTTTGTTCGGACTATACAGATGGCTGAAATGAAGCGTTCCTAATTTTTTGGAGGTCTGGTCTCAATTCTTGTCAAAGAAACTTTGAGCGCAAGATGGAACTTTAGCTTTTCTTAATAAAATGGAAAAGTGACTGTTCCATGCCATCCAGGATATCAGTACCAATAAGTATTTTGAGTAACAAAATATGAATATACCCAAAACACCAAATCTTAAAAAACTAATTTTTTTACGGGCATTTTATAAGATGGGCAACCTAACCTAACCGAGATGTAAGGCCCTTAGACCTTTGGGGCTTTGGAGGAAACTGTACCAAGACCTCGAATGTCTGGATAAATAGCCACATTATACTTCGGGACCAACTTCACATTGATATTAGCTTTGAACGAAGATACTTCGCTGTCCGTGGACTCCGCCGGCCACAGTGTGTGTCAACACTCTAAAAAATAATGGCATTTCTACCACACCGTTGTATAGTGAAAGTACCAACTTCGGTATGGGAAACTGAAGTCCTATAAGAGATTCGGAAAAATCCTATACTTTTCGTTCTTTTACCAACGCTGTATGGTAAAAATCCGAACCGAGTATAGGAATTTGGTTTCCCATACCGGTGTTAGGATTTTTGCCACACTATTTAGTATAAATCCCATATGCTTCTCCAGTGTGATCGGTTTTATCCCACAACATGTTCGTACAACGAACAAGCCGCCCTCCGAATCTTGGGGGCGGGGGCGGCCAAGAGTGTAGCGCCTGCTAGATAGGCCTCCACACCGGTCCGCAACACACCGGGAGGCCTAGCTGCCAGGCGCCGTGGCATGGAGAAAATTCACCGTTCGTCCACATTCACCACGCTGCCCTCGCGGTGGTGCCGAGGGCGTGGCGATTGTGTTCTGTCTCGGCTCGGCGCCCTGTAGGGCTCGAACCAATCGTGAAGCAACGCAATTATATTGTTGGGACGGTTGGGGCGCACGCAGCCATGGCCGCGCGTCGAGATTCTGACTACACTTCGCGTGAACTTGACGAGGCAGCAGCCTACCTGCGAGTAAGTTTTCACTGCTTGAGCTGTTCTGTTAACGACAAGCTCGGTATGATGCAGTAATTTCATCAGCAACTTCGCATTCGCCAACAGGCTGAGATTCGAAGTGTTCAGAGGGACCTGAACAGGATCCCAAACGAGCTTACCGAGAGGCTGGGGTGGCTGAGACGGCTAGAGCGCCTAATCGAGGCTGACATCAGCAGGATGCAAGGTACATGGATTATTTTGTGTTGCCTGGGGGGTAGGCAACCCACCCGACCGCGAAGCTGTCAGCGCACCGCGCAGCCGCGTACCGAACAGTGCTTTCGTCACTTTGTCTCTCTCGCACTTTTGGGGGTGTGAGGGAGACAGAGGGACGGAACCCTGTCCAGAATCGGCCTGTCAAGGACACGGTCCTCTGTTGCGTTTTCACTTGCTTGTCCCTCAGAATTGCGGAGAGCGCGGGTCCAACCCGCTCAGCAAAGGGACAGTGGGGACAGCAACAGCCTGTTCCCTTTCCCATTTCCACGTGACGAGAGGTTTTACCCAAGAGGCCGAGGAGGACCCAACCGTCGCGTGTAGTCATTTTGTTCGGAATGTTCCAAACCTCAGATCAGATACCTTCAACTTCGTCACAGGACGGTACTTTTACAGGTGAAAATTTTGACTGGACAGTGGATAAATAATTATAGTTAAATTATGAAAATGGGGCGATTCCTGAACAAGAATTCCCATTAGTTACAATGGTAAGAGTACTTTCAAAATTTCTATTGCACTGTGTCAACTTGGGAGTGTGTTGTCATAATTTATGACACTTTATGACAGTTCAGGTATGAGAAGTTTCAGGGACTACAATTACTAAGTAAATGTACATTCAAGACAAATTTGGAAAGTGAGCTTATTTTTTTATTGAACACATGATAAAGCTGAAAAAACATTTTTCATCGAATTTAAGAATTAACTCATTCCGTTGGTGGTACTACAACCAAGTCCATCACCGATCATTTATCACTTTGACTTTCGAGTACCCTTGGGTAAGCTTTACAGAGCAATGAAAATACCTGTCTAAAATCTAGTAACCTTATGCAACACACTATAGACACGTAGTGATGTATCTTTTCTGCTATAAATCTTAGTGTGCCGCACAAGGTTACCAGATTTTAGACAGGTATTTCCATGGCTTGGTGAAGCTCACCCAAAGGTACTCGAAAGTTAAAGTGATGAATGATCCATGATGACTGATGAGTTGTCTGTATTAATTCAC
The DNA here is from genome assembly GCF_012932325.1 of Thrips palmi. Classification (NCBI taxonomy): domain Eukaryota; kingdom Metazoa; phylum Arthropoda; class Insecta; order Thysanoptera; family Thripidae; genus Thrips; species Thrips palmi. Next base: position 3,329,429 of record NW_023144625.1, on the reverse strand, counting down.
AAATTACATTATATACATTGTCTAAATGCTTGTCTGTCAACATAAAATACACAGCTGAATAGGAATCATTGTCGTTAAATTATTATCACTAAACACCCTCTAAGACCTCCTACTTCTCTTGCGGCTGGGACCAGGATCCTTGTCTTCTTGAAAGAGCTGCGACTGGCTCATGTCGTAGCCACAGAATTCAATTCTCTCATCCTCCTTCTCATTCTTCTTCTTGTTAGGCTCATGCCCATGCCACTTTGCCACTCTCCGAAGGTAGGTTCGAGCCACCTCTGTGGCTTCTTCTTCAGTGTCTGACAAAAAGAGGGTATATAATTAGCATTCAATTTCAACCATCCACATGCAACATACAAGAGACAAACACTTACCAGCAGCACCCAGCACAACAGCAATTTCTCCTTCCGGATTCCTCAAGTTAAGATTTATAATATCGCCTCCTTCATGATGTCGTCCTCTTGAGTCATGGTTTAAAACCGTAAAAGTTTTCCCATCATCCAAAAAGAGGATAATAAGGCAAACCTCTCCAAGAAACGGATCAACAGAATATTCAGTGGACATTCTCTGCTGCAACAAAATTCAATGTTTATCACTCACTCTGCTTCTGTTCATGTACAGCTGTGGAGAGAATGTGCAATGTTTACTTACTTCCTGTAACTGAGTTATTCGGAGAGAAAAAAACCAAAGACAACGGAGGTGATGGCTTGAACCCAAGAATTCAGCTGGTGTAGATGGCCTCAGACGTTGGAGAGAACCAAATGTGTCGGTGGTTGAAAACTGTGAATTTGACTGTCACCTGTCCGGCCTGGCTGTCAATCTGACCAGCTGTAGCTTCAGCACCCCTTCCCTTCCCCTTCCCCTTCCCCGCCCCCTCCTCCCGTCGTCCCCTCCCCTTCCCCCCGTCCCCGCACTGTACGAGCTTTTTCCACTCGTCGCATTAAAATCAAAACGGAAAAAAATTAATCTCCTAAAATTTCTCTAAAAAATTTCTCTCCGAGGAAACAAAATAAAAATCAAAGCAAAATCTGTTCGCTTGGCTTCGTTTGACCATGGTTTGTCGGTAGCAGAAGAAGAAAAGAAAGAAAAAGGACGCCGCTGCCGAGTCTTCCAGCTGATGCGTCAGCTGATCCCAAGTTCTTTCCTCTCCTCTTCTCGAGTGACGGCAGGCGTATTTGTGCGCCTACAATTCTTATCATTTCTGGTATTGTTGCGCCGCGAGGTGAGTCGATTTATTCTGTGACACAATCATGAAACTTGCCGTTTCTAGCGAGAAAGGAAATGCGTCTCCTGCCTGTTCTGCTTGTCTGTCTTGGAGTTCTGGCTTCTGTAGGCCTATTTAGGCTTTCTTAAGTTTGTTGGGTTATGTTCTTTCCGAAACAATTTCTTTGGTTGACGCGCAGCACGTGGTCTCTTACCATTACCTAGGTTAAGTTTAAACCGCTGGCTTGTTTCTTTCTGTGACGGTATGAAAACCAACCTCCCGATTTTGAGGTTAAGGTGACTTGTTTTTGTCGTGTTATTATGTAGACTGGCTCTCACTTTCCCTCCCACATTTCAAATGCAACACCATTAGTTGACTGTCTGCGTCGCCCTCTTTCTCCAGTTATGCAAGTTTAACCTTTGTCTTATTAATGTCCACAGCAACAACAGTGCAGCTCTATTACTAAGGAGAAGTTCTGCGAGGGTTGCTGATTGGCTGATACTAGCTGTTCCTGGTCCTGGCATTGAGTAGCGGCTGCGCGTGTGGAATTCTCTTCTCATCGCATCCTTCTTGAAATCCTCGTGCCCCAAGGTGAGTTGAGTTCTTGTTTGAAACAATTGGTAACTTACAGTGATCAAGATTGCCTTTTCTTGGGGTGTGCATTGATACTTTAATCAATCTCACTTTAGTTAACCTTAATTTTCCTTCATTTGTCTTCACATTAACATGTTCCTTAGTTAGTTTTGGACATATCCTTATCACATCCTACTCATTTGTTTCAGAGTGCATGTATCATTGTCGCTTTTGTGATCATGTTACGAATTCTCTGCCCACCCACCTGGACCATCGTCAATTTCATCTTTCCCATTTCCGGAATTTTCACTGTGGCTATGAAGGGTGCAGGAATTTCTTCGCAACTGAACACAGCCTTCATGTGCATCTCAACCGCTCCCATGGTGTTCTCCAGAGACGAAGCAACATAACCAGCGCACAAGCTGTTGCCAACGAATGGGGTAAATTTCTGTGCTCTCATGCACCTTGCCGTAAAGAACTTGACAATTTTTGTGACCTTTTAAGGCACATCAAGCAGCATATGGATGACGGAATTCAAGTGACTTGCCCATACCCTGGGTGCACTAAAAGCTACAGCCTTTCTGCCTCATTTACTGGCCATAAGTCTCGTGTTCACAAGGATATTGAATATGCTTATGCACCAAACTTAGATTTTATTGAACAGACTTCCCAGGTCACTGGCCAAGAGCTTTCAAATCCAGAGGCGATTTTAGAACAACCAGTTGCAGTGCCTGATATTTTAATTGATGAAGTTGACTTATTTGTGAGAAACTTTGCAAATTTTTATCTTAAACTTGAGACTCAGTACTTGGTGCCGGTGAGTACCATTCAGTACATTGTTGATGAATTAGACAATATTGACAAACTTAATAATCAAATAGTGCAAAAAAAAATGACAGAAGCCTTTCTTGGTTTGAATATCCCTGGAGAAACTGTCAGCCTGCTCCTTGCCAAATATGGTGAGGCAAATGCATTTCCGAAGGCTCACCTTAAATTGAGTTCTGATTTCCGGAGAAAGAAACTATACAAGACCTATTTAGGATATGTGAGTCCCCGTCAAATACCGCTTGGGATATTTGGGGACAAGAAACGCTATTTTCACTATGTTCCCATTGCTGATACATTGCGTTCTCTCTTAAATGATAAAGACTTCTGTTCTAATCTGGTATGGCCTCAAGGAAGCGATAGTGAAGTAATCTCTGATATTACTGATGGTTCTGTTTACAAGAATAACAAGTTTTTCCAAGAAAATCCTGATGGAATCATAATTATATTATATCAAGATGATTTTGAGATTGTCAATGTTATAGGCGCTGCCAAGAATAAGTACAAGTTAGTAGCTGTCTATATGTCACTGGGCAATTTACCAGTACATCTCCGCTCTCATATCAACAATATTCAACTTGTGGCCCTATGCAGGAGAAAATATTTCAATCAAAAGAAAGTTTTTGGTTTGATAGTCAGAGATTTGAAGAAGATTGAGCAAGAAGGTGTTGTTGTGTCTCCAGGGCGGTGTGTTAAAGCTTCGCTTCTTTTCATTGCTGGTGATAACCTAGGAAGTCACAGCTTAGGAGGGTTCGTAGAGAATTTCAGCAGTTCTCACTATTTCTGCCGTTATTGTCTCATTGAGAGAAAATATTTAAATCCTACTCCAAACTGTGAACATAGAGAGGAAACTGGTGATGATGATGATGTGGAATCAGATTCTGATTGTTCTGAGGATGAGTTATCTGAAATTGGTGATGGTGCTATTGAAAGCGATAACGAAGAAAGTGATGGTAGTGATGATAGCTGTGATAGTGATGGTGAAGACGGTGATGTTGATGCTGCTGATGGTGTTGTTGGTGATGCTCCGCATGTTGCTGATGTTGATGTTGGCGGAGATAGAAGTTCAGTGGATTATGTCCCTGCCACCTTTCCGAAGAGGACTGTTGATTCATACAACAGATCTTTGGTACTGAAGCCTCGCAACAAAAAGTCTTACGAAGGTGTGAAGTTCAATTCTATTTTCAATCAGTTGGGTTATTTCCATGTATGCTCTCCTGGCTTGGCTCCATGCTTGGCCCATGACCTGGCCGAAGGTGTAATCTGTCATGACCTTGCATTATTCACTAGGTATTTTGTCAGAGTGAAAAAGTGGTTTACGTATGACTGTCTCAATGCAAGAATCGAAGCCTTTCCTTTCTCAGGTGCAGATGCCAGAGACAAACCAGCTCCGCTGAAAGAAGATTGTAGTAAGATAACTGGAGGTGCATGGCAAATCTGGACTCTCTTAAGATTTTATCCTCTAATAATTGGAGATAGAATCAGAGATACTCGTGATCCAGTGTGGGTAGCTCTTCTCAAACTACTTGAAATTATGGAAATTCTCACCGCTCCATCAATTCACAAGTCCGTGCTGGCTTACTTGCAGTCCATTATCAACGATTACTTGTACCTTAGAGTGTTATGTTTTCCATCCGCCAAATTGAGACCTAAGCACCACTACCTCACCCACATGCCCCGGCTCATCTACGAATTCTCTGTTCTCCTCAGAAGTTGCACCATGAGATTCGAATCAAAGCATACCTTTTTCAAGAGGGTAATGCGTTTTATTAGAAATTGCAAGAATGTAACACTGTCATTGTCTGAGAAGCACCAACTTTTTCAAGCACTTTTGAGAGAGGGCTCTGATCTTCGGGAAACTTTAACTGTTTCTGATGAAACATTTTATCATCCAATCATGTACCATGAAGAATTGCAACTTGCTGTGTGCAGCCAAGAGTTTACAGGAAACATAAGTGAATGCAGCAGCATAGTTTTCAAGGGGACTCAGTACAAGAAGGGGAATGTAGTGGTTCTGAGGCAGGAGTCTTACCAGTTTGGTGTTGTGGTTGGAAGAATCACACTGCTACTAATTGACGATACCAGAGTTGTCAGACTTCTGGTGGAAACTTTGGAGACTGAGTTCGATGTGCACTTGAGAGTCTTCAAACTGTCCAAAAGACTTGGCTATGAGTGTGTGCCACTTGATCAGCTGCTTTCTTATGAACCTCTCCATGTTTATAATTTGGACACTATCCCATGTCTTAAACTGAAGCATGGTTTGGTGTCATCCAACTTTTCTTAGGTGTGTTGAAAGTCTTTTGTTTTGATGTGGTGAGAAAATCTGTCTCTGTGCTAATTGTGTTGTGTTGTGTGTTTCAGGCTGAAAATGGGGGTCTTCACTGTCAGAGGACGGGCAGCACATCCCAAAGTACTGATCGCCAAGTCCACCTTATCTGATCTGACAACAGCTGCAGCGCTGAAACTCAAGTTGCCAACTGCTACATACCAAGTAAGCAACCTATGTTTTATGAGTTTCCCCTCCCCCTTTCCCTCCCCCTTCCCCCTTTTCCCTCCCCCTTTCCCCGCCTCATTTCCCTCCCCCTCATTTCCCTTAGAGGTCTTAAATTACCCCCTTTTCTCCTTTCTCTCTTTTTAAAAGGATAATTTAGGTTCAAATTTTTTAAATTTCTTTTTAATTTTAATTTTATTTCTTTGCAGGTGTTTCTTGAGAGGAATGGCGCTCTTATTGATGAGGATGAACTATTGAGTGCACTGGGTGAGGCGGACTTGGTTGTGCTACCAGAGGGTGAGGACTTCGCCTCTCTATCAGCACCAGCTGTGCACCTGAATCCGCTGAGCCCACTGACTCCGACACAACATCACTCACCAAATACATCCCAGTCAGGTAAGCAGGAGAACTCTCTAATCAGTTTTAAATATATCTTCTTTATTGTAACTTCCTTGTTTTTCTGCTTTTTTTTTTTAGCTTTTTCACACTCAACTCCTAACATGAGACAGTCAGGATCACTGATTTCATCTTCTATTACCTCTTTTCCGTGGTCAGCTGTACAAGATATGGAAAGGAAACTTCAGAGTGGCACAGCAAACGTCACCAAAGACAGGAAACTGCTTATTCATGAATTGGCTGCATACATGGACAGCAAGAAAGACTATACCAGAGGTACCTGTAGTTTCTTGACCAAAGAACTATATTCAAGATTTTCTGATGCATTCCCAATTGTTGATGCGGATGGCGTGAAACTTAGCTCAGGCAAGGTTGAGTTTTTGGCATCTTTGTACGAGAGGGTCAACTTTGTTAAGCCCAAGCAGCTAAAGGAGAAGAAAAGGAAACGTAGCCTTGAAAAAGAAAATGATGAAGAAGATTTCTTCCTTAGAACTTATTCTCACCAGAAAAATGAAAAATTCGACTCTTATGGCTGCGTTGCATGGCAGCCAACTTTGTCTTATGAAGAATCTGAAGAGGACCAAGAAAATATGAGGAAAGAACTAATTGAATTAAATGAAACTGATACTTATTCTGCAAGAGTTGGACCTTTAATGGAAAAGAGTTACTTCCTCCAGAGAAGTCACATCAACAACAGAACTGCTGAACTTAAGCCTGTTCTCAAATTGTGGCCCTTTTTATATACTCCATGTTTTCTTCTTAAGCATGCTGATATGTTATTGGGGAAAGATGTTCGGAGTGTCTTTGAGAGAACTGTAGAGACTCGAGGAATTTTAATCTACAGGCTTATGAAAAGCCATGTAGTTACCAAAACTACCAAACGGCTTGTGGAAATGAAGGCTCTCATTGACAAAGCAGAGGAGGCAGGATCAAACCTTCGCTCTAATGTACCTTTCACATTAGCCGCCTTCGTGTTGGTCATCCTTCATTTTCAGGAGGACATGGATTCCGTGCTGCGAGTTGTTGATGTGAGTGCTTTGCATTAATCATTTTGAAAGTTCGTTAACTATTTTATCAAATTCTTATTGCCTCATTCTTTTTTATATTTTTGTCTAGCCTGGAACTTCACAAGCCGATTTGGAAGCAATTGATTCAGACAGGCCTATTTTGATAGTGAAAGGTATTGTTATATTTGGTTAATTTCTTTAAATTGATTAGTGACAGATTCTTATTCTTTTGCACTTGCTAATATTTCCTATTTTACAGGACGGTCTCTCTTTGATGAATCCGCTACGGCCCAAATTCTCTGTGAGAATAGCATCCTCATTAGAGAATCATCTGCCGCTAAGGGCTTTTTGTATTTAATCATATGCTACTATGCATATAATTATAATTATGCTTCTGAGGCCCAAGGGTTTTTGGAATTTCTCCAAAGGTAGGCAACCTCATATTTAAGCTCCTTGTTAAATTTGTTTTTCCTCCATTTTCCCCTTTCTGTTTGTTAATTTCTCTTTTTGCCCATTCAGGTTCTACTTGAAAATTAACCCCGAGTCTGGACACAAGAGGGGACCAAAGGCGAAGAAAGGAACGGTAGTCCACCCTAAAGTTCGTAAACTGATCTGCCAAATTGCCCTAACTGCATCAGCAACAGAAAATAGTATTGTGTCATAAACTTTGTTTTTTAACTTGCATGAATTGTTTTTTGAAATTTTCGTGAATTTTTTTAAAAATCAGCAACAGTAGTATTGTGTCAATCAAACTTGTTTTATAAATAGTATGAATTGTTTTTTAAAATTTTCATGACTTTGTCATTAAATTTAATATTTCAACTTCAATGTGTGCAATTTGGTCTGTTTTCCCTGCCATTCCATGAAAGTAACTGTTCCCAAAATATGCAGTTCAATGACAATGTCTGTACAGGGGTAAAGGAATAATTCAAAGTTAAATTGGTAATAGTATTTATTGTCAATTGGGAGGCTCAGAATTTCATTTACTATAAGTTGTGGATTTTTCACCGAGCAGATGTGGAATTTCACCATGCGCACTACTCGGACAATTGCCATGAAGGAGGTGAGATTTGCACCACATGTATAGTACTTTTGCCACATTGGATTTCCACAATTTAGTGCTAGTACCACACGAGTATGGGATTTCTACTGTACACTAAAGCCATTTCCCCACTTCAGCACCTAGTGGAAGTACCACAGGAGTATGGGATTTCTACTATACACTAAAGCCATTTCCCCACTTCAGCACCTAGTGGAAGTACCACAGGAGTATGGGATTTCTACTATACACTATAGCCATTTCCCCACTTCAGCACCTAGTGGAAGTACCACAGGAGTATGGGATTTCTACTATACGCTAAAGTCATTTCCCCACTTCAGCACCTAGTGGAAGTGCCACACGAGTATGGGATTTTCACCACATCAGCGTGTAGTAAAATTGCCATGTCTTGTGTGGTAAAATTCCTATACCGAATAGGTTAAATGCGTCCGATACTTTTATAGGATTTTTACCACAAAATTTTTTAGAGTGAATGTACCGTCAAACTCACCTCACAAGTGCGGCGCAGAACTATCTGAAGTGAATGGAGTCGTCTGCGGTCCATCCATTATATGCAGGCTCAGGTCTTCAGTACATCAATGTTTCGCAATTGCTACCGATATAAATCCTCGCGAAATTCTACGAGTGGTTCCATGAAATTGGTTATCTACCGGCTGTCTGGGCAGGGTGCGTTCAAGTGAGGATCGTCTCGTGGACATAATCATCGCACTTGGCCTCATCTCCTCAGTACACTGCACTGTGAAACATGACACGCATGGCAGTCATGACTGCGTGCAATAGCGGGACCGCGTCACTTGAGCGGGGTTCCCACTTGAGCGGGGGCTTCATCTGAGCGGGTTTTCGTTTGTGCGGGGGCTCTTCAATCGTGGCCTTTGATTCTCAGTGGTAAACCAATCGACGTAATTCATCATCAAACAAAACGGCAATAACGATCCCTTCGGAGTGCTGTACGAAATTGCTGTTCAGCTCAATGTTATGAGCTTCAAAATCGATAAAAAGGCAAGGTGGACCGAAAATCGATGAGGCATTTTGCCACCCCTGTGGCAAAAAGTTACGGAGAAGTCTGATAACGTCTAGTGATAACTCTCCGCAACCAGAACCCTCCATTTCCCGTACCCTTCTTGTCTACCTTCTCCGTATAATGAAGCCTTGCTAGGAGCAGTTGCCAAAATTCGGGGCACTTTTGAAGGCCATAGAACCGCAAGAGGAAAACGTGGAAAAGTCGGCTTTTTTCTCGGTCAATTTATTCAGTGATGTCCCACGACTTATATCTATATCTGAACGCAGTCGAGCTCCCGGTGCAACATTGCAGACAGACCAAAAAGCCCCTATCAAAAGTATAGGGGAAAGACACGGAACGTTACAGAAAACAGCGGGATACGGAACGTTACATTTTCATTCAAACAGGCCTAGTAACTCTCTTGCTATGAATTAAAACACGCCATTTGGTGTGAGCACCAGTTTTAAGATTCGTCAACACGTCCCGAAAGAATCATATCTCTGTTTGGTCTAGAACTGGCCCGGGGAACAGAAAAGCCTTTTAAAATCATGGTCGGACACCGGTAGGGCACCTGAAAGAATTTAGGAGCCGAGTGACGTCACCGATTTCGACCGTTTTTAGTTGAGAAGGCCTCTGGTTTGAGTTGTGGATAACCGACAGAACCTACTCCTTCTTGCTAGACGGGTGATTTGTAATAATTTAGTCTTTAAGTTATTATCATTCTAAGATGAAGAAGGCTGGAGGCTGCAAGCGACGCGCTGAGCGACCCGCCACCAGAGCGCGCGGACCACATCTAAGGGGCATTAAGGACTCCAAGTGACCGCAGACCACATCAAAAGGAGTTGCGTACCTCGAATGAGTAAAGGTAGAGGAAAGAGACTGCCATTCCAGGCGTCCAGAAGAAAGAAACAACGCAACGGGGTTAATGAGGTGAATCCCGCGCACGGGAAGACAAAGACGACTGCCAACTTTGGCCGCCGGAACTGACGGGAGTCCGAGAGCTCGGCAGCCAGCCGACTCCTATTTTCTAATTGCAGACTCATACTCAGTGCAATTATCGGCGATCGGCTCGCTTACTTTACACGTCCTTCTTGTCCATCTTGCTAGTCGCTGCAACCTCTGCGTGAGTCTAGAATGCCGCCAACCGAACAGTGGCGCCCACGGTCGGGCAAATCAGAGGCCGCTGCTTTTTGTCGACACTCTTAGGCTAGGGCTACATATCCGCTCCGGCTCCGCGCCCCGTGCCGGCTCACCTTCGCGTCACTTCTGAAGTCACCCTTGCCGTTAGCGCATCGCTGCCTCTCAGTATTTCCGCTGCCCCGTGCCGCTTTCTCTCTCGTAGTTTTTTCTACGTATCTCAGTTTCGTTGTTTGTTACGACACTCTCGTAGTTTTTTCTACGTATCTCAGTTTCGTTGTTCTACGTATCTCAGTCTTTTCTGGAAGTTTCACCATGGTTGCATCACTGTGTCTGCGAAGAGGTGAGTGTAGTGCCTGTGAAGTGTGTTGTGGGTGGGCTGTGGCGCCGCCGTGCCGTCTCGGCATTCACCTCCAGACCTCCCGTCGTGCATGCTGCAAAATCCGGCCCAACTTTAAATAATCCCGCGCACACACTTAGCGCCTTCCGATCCGTCGCTGCCCCGGGCCACTATGCGCTAAGCGCGGAGGCCGGACAAAATCGACTCTCTCTCTCGGCATTCACCTGGGAGTAGGTGACAACCATGATAACTCGTCTGCCCAGCGCAGGGGTCTCCGACTGGCAGCAAACCCGGGCCCGGACCACGAAAAAGAGATAGAAGATCGGAGCGCGTCGCGTCGGCTACGGAGGTGTGAAGTTCGAGCCGGCTGAGGGGACTCGCCGACACAGAACACTATCTTCCCTTATCCCTCCCCCATATGACTGAGTGCGAGAGAGATGCGGTTGACACGCTTGACAGTGTGCAGCCGAGCGGTGACGAGCTAGCCACTGACGACTGCCCTCGCCGGCGCAGGGCGTCGCTGCACTGTCATTCATTTTGCGATACTTTCACTACAAATTTTTGCGATAAAACCGAGTTTGCGATTCCCACGATTTATCGCATCCCGGAGTGCGATAATTTTGTTATTACACTTTTTTTGCAATAACCACCCCATAATTTTTGCGATAATGGAGCGTTTTGTAGTAACTTTTATCACATTTTTTTCTGCGATAACTTTTTATTGCATTTTCTTTGTAGTCATTATCGCAAAAATGTGATACTTTATTGCAAAATTTAGCTATAAATTTTTTATTGCAGATATTTAGTTGTCATTATAGCAAAAAAATGTGATAAGTTTTTTATTGCAAAATATATACGGTGGTTATCGCAATTTGAATAACAGTGTGGGCGTCGCCACCCGCCAGATCCCTGGCCCAGCGCATTGTAAACAATGACATCTTGCTTGTGCAAGCCGATCCATGGACACGGGCTGCGACCGGAGAAAGGGTCTCGGAGGCAGCCAGCATGGACAGGAACTGGGCACGGCGCACCGCGCCGGCGCTGAGACGGCCGGGGTCGGGTCGGGGCGGTTTCGGTCACAGCTTGCAAAGAGGCATTTTTTTTAAGAAGTCCGATCGTGGAACACGACCGATGCCGATTTCCTCCATTTTTTGGTCAAAGGTAGTCCTTGTGGGTCTAAGAAAGGCCACAAATTTTTTGGGCCGAAATATGCACCGTTCAGATTTTATGGGCAATTTTCGTTTTCTCTGACAACTTTTCACATAATATGAGCAAAATCAACTAAGACGGACCACTTCTTCCGGTGACCCTCTCCGATTTGCCTGATTTTTTGTAGGCTTAATAACTAACTAAAGGAGAGTCTAAAGCCAAAATATAAGGTCCGGCAAAAATTTATTGACCGAGATATGGCCAACTTAAGTTTAACTTTTGGAGGAAAAACACAAATTTGGGTATTTTGGACTAATTTAACACTTTTCATAGTAGAGGGCTAAAATTTGGTCACCTTACGTAAAATTGACCAAGGAACAAGAATATGACCTCAGATTTGACCTCCGACGAATACCTGCAGAGTAAACCCCCCAAAACACCTTCAAAACACCTAAAAAAACAGTTTTTTCTTGGGGTTTCTGGGAAAAATATGTGGACAAAAACTTCTGATGATCTTATCTTGTAGAAAATGACGCGATGAATCGAATGAGACCACGCAGATTTTTATGTCAAACCGTTTAGGAGATATAGCGGATCAAAGTATGCAAATTTTGCCATTTATTCTTTAAAAAATGCAGGTTTTGAGCATAGTTTGACGTTATCTGCCTTCTTGGTGTGTGTGGGTGATCGTATCTTGTAGAAAAAGACGCGCTGAATTGAATGAGACCACGCACAGAGTTGTATCTCAAACCGTTTAGGAGATATAGTGGTTTAAAGTATGGGCACGGGAGAGCTCCTGTAAACACCCGACAAGGCAGGCCCGCCAAACACGCCTGTTGGGCGCGCGGACTACCGTGCCCATACTTTGAACCGCTATATCTCCTAAACGGTTTGAGATACAACTCTGTGCGTGGTCTCAATCGATTCAGCGCGTCTTTTTCTACAAAATAGGATCACCCACACACACCAAGAAGGCAAATAACGTCAAACTATGCTCAAAACCTGAATTTTTAAAAGAATAAGTGGCAAAATTTGCATACTTTGATCCGCTATATCTCCTAAACGGTTTGACATAAAAATCTGCGCGTGGTCTCATTCGATTCATCGCGTCATTTTCTACAAGATAAGATCATCAGAAGTTTTTGTCCACATATTTTTCCCAGAAACCCCAAGAAAAAACTGTTTTTTTAGGTGTTTTGAAGGTGTTTTGGGGGGTTTACTCTGCAGGTATTCGTCGGAGGTCAAATCTGAGGTCCTATTCTTGTTCCTTGGTCAATTTTACATAAGGTGACCAAATTTTAGCCCTCTACTATGAAAAGTGTAAAATTAGTCCAAAATACCCAAATTTGTGTTTTTCCTCAAAAAGTTAAACTTAAGTTGGCCATATCTCGGTCAATAAATTTTTGCCGGACCTAATATTTTGGCTTTAGACTCTCCTTTTGTTAGTTATTAAGTCTACAAAAAAATCAGGCAAATCGGAGAGGGTCACCGGAAGAAGTGGTCCGTCTTAGTTGATTTTGCTCTATGGCCAAAATTGAAAAATCACCTTTCTGAGGCCTCTATGCACTCGATTGAGCTCAAAATGTGGTATCTTATGTAAAATCCCGCGAGGAACACGAATCCGGTGCCCGTTTGTTGATAGGACAACCCAAACAGATGTTATGACTGTTTTTCAGGTTTTGTAGAGGTTTTTACTTTTCTTGGGGTTTTGGTGTTCGGCATCGATTTTCGCCAATCCGATAAGTGGATTTTATAGATAAAGGACCAATCTATCATACTACGAGATAAAAAGTTTGTGTACGCTGCGTGTAAAGCAGTGGCGCTGCAAAAATTGAAAAACCGTCATTTCTGGGTAGTCTTAGATGAGATGAGGCACCTTTCGCGTGACCGTCTCCGCCCCATATTCAGTCTAAATATTGTCCCAAGTGATGTCAGAGTTGGTGTGAAATTTCACCGCTGTAGCTCAAGTAGTTTGGAAATGGCAGCTTTCTAAAGTTTTGCAATCACGTAAGGCATTTACTTTAAGTAGAATTGCGGTAAATGTGAAGACTTGTCACAGATCGGGTAATAAATGAGATAGATGAGTGCGTTTAAGTTCTCTAAGCGTAATTTTGGACAAGGAATCCGATTTTGCCGGAACGAAGACCCTAGGTGAACTCTAAAACTACGTTTTCGTGCAAACCACATAAAAATGGCCTTTTTTCCGACTTCAGAGTTCGCCTAGGGTCTTCGTACCGGCAAAATCGGATTCCTTGTCCAAAATTACGCTTAGAGATCTTTGACGCACTCATCTATCTCATTTATTACCCGATCTGTGACAAGTCTTCACATTTACCGCAATTCTACTTAAAGTAAATGCCTTACGTGATTGCAAAACTTTAGAAAGCTGCCATTTCCAAACTAATCGAGCTACAGCGGTGAAATTTCACACCAACTCTGACATCACTTGGGACAATATTAAGACTGAATATGGGGCGGAGACGGTCACGCGAAAGGTGCCTCATCTCATCTAAGACTACCCAGAAATGACGGTTTTTCAATTTTTGCAGCGCCACTGCTTTTCACGTAGCGTACACAAACTTTTTATCTCGTAGTATGATAGATTGGTCCTTTATCTATAAAATCCACTCATCGGATTGGCGAAAATCGATGCCGAACACCAAAACCCCAAGAAAAGTAAAAACCTCTACAAAACCTGAAAAACAGTCATAACATCTGTTTGGGTTGTCCTATCAACAAACGGGCACCGGATTCGTGTTCCTCGCGGGATTTTACATAAGATACCACATTTTGAGCTCCATCGAGTGCATAGAGGCCTCAGAAAGGTGATTTTTCAATTTTGGCCATATTATGTGAAAAGTTGTCAGAGAAAACGAAAATTGCCCATAAAATCTGAACGGTGCATATTTCGGCCCAAAAAATTTGTGGCCTTTCTTAGACCCACAAGGACTACCTTTGACCAAAAAATGGAGGAAATCGGCATCGGTCGTGTTCCACGATCGGACTTCTTAAAAAAAATGCCTCAAACCGTTCTAGATGGACGGGTATAGTAAGCGAGCCGATTGTGGGTCTCTATGGCCGCAAGCGCGCGACGGCGCCCCGCGTTTCTTCGTCACTCTAGGTCTCTACGGTGCGTGCGCCGGCACTGCGGTGCACTGACAAGGGAACGTTCTCAGGTGTCAGGAGCCGATTGCTGCCATACTTCGGGATTTTAAAAACCACCTCAAAAAAGAATCTTCGCCACCCACAGTTTGTGCTGAAAGTCACTACAACGCTCTAAAATGGAAGTTGAAAATTGACCAATTTCCATAAAATTGACCAAAAACTGAGTTTGACCAAAAAGTTTCCAAATGGTCTGAAACGCCCAGAAATACCGTTTTTTTCGGTTTTGGACGAAAAAAATTTTCTCTCTAATAAATTGAAAAAAAAATTGATTTTATTTTTTACGATTTTGACTGAAAAGTTTCCAAATGGCCTAAAACGTCCAAAAATATCATTGTTTTCCATTTTGGAAGAAATTTAATGTTTTGCCCTCGGAGAAATAAAAGAAATGTAAAATTACAACTTTACAAGTAAAGCTGTCAAATGGTCAAAAACGCCCAAAAATGTCATTGTTTCAACCTTGGAATAATATTTCTTTCCAACGGAGTTAAGGTCAATACCCGCCGAAGTCACCCCTAGTCTAGTGGCAAAGCCTTTCCGTGTGCGTTAATCGTTGACGCCAGTAAGGACATAAGTTAAGTGCTTTTGTTTCACTAATGCAATAGGGTACTTCGGAGAAAACCCAGACCGGAAGTCAGCGACAGAACGGGAGAAACAAAAGAGCGTCGTCAGGCCGTGCTGAGTGGTGGTGGGGTCGAAGTCGGCGGGGTGGGGGCAGCATGCGCGGGCCGCTTTCACCCCCACCACCGCTCAGCACGGCCTCCCGACGCTCGTTTGTTTCTCCCGTTCTGTCGCTGGCTTCCGGTCTGGGTTTTCTCCGAAGTACCCTATTCAAGTTTTTAACTTCTTCCCTCTGCTTTGTGTTCCTGATGACAGCAAGAAAAATTAAAACGAATACTTTTCTCATTGAAATGCGTTGCCACTAGAAAAAGGCAACTTTTTTTCTAGCTCGGCAATCGCAGCAAAGAAACGGTCAAGTGAATGTGACACGAATGTGATGGCTCGATACCGTCTCTTAAGTGAACTGCAATTTCCGTTTTTGTTCTTCTTCCGGGCCAGAGCTTCTTTGGCGTACTCTATTGGGCACATGCATGCAGTAGTAATCAAGTCAACGTGACGAGACATTTACTTCATATCACATTCCAACGAACGTAACGGCAAGCGGCGACCATTTGACTGTTAAAACATTACCTGCTGTACCCACTGAAACGTTTCTTTCAATGTGAGAATTTATTTAGGCTTTTTGTGTTACCGTTATTTAGGGTGACATCGGAACCTTGGGGTGACTTCGGCAGGTATTGACCTTAAGTCCGTTGGAAAAAAATATTATTCCAAGGTGGAAACAATGACATTTTTGGGCGTTTTTGACCATTTGACTGCTTTACTTGTAAAGTTCGCAATTTTACATTTCTTTTATTTCTCCGATGGCAAAACATTATATTTTTTCCAAAATGGAAAACAATGATATTTTTGGAAACTTTTCAGTCAAAATCGTAAAAAATAAAATCAATTTTTTTTTTCAATTTATTAGAGAGAAAATTTTTTTCGTCCAAAACCGAAAAAAAACGGTATTTCTGGGCGTTTCAGACCATTTGGAAACTTTTTGGTCAAAATCAGTTTTTGATCAATTTTATGGAAATTGGTCAATTTTCAACTTCCATTTTAGAGCGTTGTAGTGACTTTCAGCACGAACTGTGGGTGGCGAAAATTCTTTTTTGAGGTGGTTTTTAAAATCCCGAAGTATGGCAGCAATCGGCTCCTGACACCTGAGAACGTTCCCTTGTGAGGCTCTCTGTGCGGGCTGCGCCCAATTCAATGTTCGTCTCTCGCACACGACAGCGACCGAGAGGTGATCGCGTAGCTACTGTATGCGTCGAAATCGGGTCTCGTTCGACCAGCCAAGGGCTCGGTTTGTCCCGCCCGTCCACGTTTTCATGAGCTTCTTTGTAGTCAAGTAGCCCAGCGAGCATTACACAAACTCAGCCCCCCCCCCCACAAAAAAGGGTCTAATGTTCTGTTTTTCTGTTCACAGGGCGGTCCACCTCTCAGATTCCTAGGGTGAACGTTGCTCGTCGAGTTGCGTGGGCTCTACCCTCCCTGCTGGAGGTGGATATTGGTGTTGATACTAAAGGTAAGTAGCACCAAGGATGTGGCTGGACGTGCACCGCGCCGTGTGTCTGCGTTTGCTCACCCGTGTACTGTTGCAGGTCTTTTCGAGTTGGTCAAAACAGGCGTTGTGTCAGAGGAAGGGGTTGCCGACTGGCAAGCGGCGGCCGGCCCCACCTCCTATGCTGCCACCCCGGGGATGGTCAAGTGCATCTTTTGCCCTGACTCTTTAAGGTGTCGCACTGGGCCATGCACATCCGCCGAGGGTGCTCAGGGTTTGATGCCCAAAAGTGAGTACCCAGCTATTGAGTTGTGCGGAAATGCTTGTGCCCGCTCGTTTTCTTTTATAACCAATTCGTCCGTTACAGCATCGAGCACGTCCAATTGTTTGACGTGTGCATCGCGGTGTGCCGCGGGATGTTTGGGTGCAACATCAAAAGATTTGACGAGGACCCAGCATTCGACCGTCTGATGATCCATGACGTTAACGGTTTAATTACGGAGACTCTGTCCAAAAATCGTCTTGCAACACAGCTCAATGTTGACCAGGACCTCAATTCTCCACAGTTTGTGTAAGTCTCGTCACCCCTGTGCAGCATGCTTGTTTTGAAGTGGCTCGCGTCTCACCGTCCGTGTACCTTGCAGGAAAATCCAGGAACACCTACTCAACGCGACGTCATGCCGGGTGCGCCAGGCCATGCATGCGGCGGCTGGTGCCACGCCCGCTCGTGATCAGGCGTAAGTAGATGCACTTTAAGCAGCATGTTCGCACTTAAATCGTTTCCTCACTTTCGTTTTCCTTCCAGGGCTCTCAACAAGTCCTTCCAAGACTTGGATAAGTTTTCTACGGCCTTGAAAAACTCTTGCCTTGCATACTATAATGCTTTGGCCGCGTAAGTTGTGACCGATGCTATTGGTGGCATTCCTATTCCTGCAATGGATGATTGGCTAAACTGATTGTGTTTCTTCCACAGGGCTCTTCCCAACGTGGCTCAGGGTGCTGATGATGATGACGACCATGACGACGACGACGGTCCGGGCCCCAGATCTAAGCCAGGCCCGGGGGCTTTCGATCGCTCTCCGCCGCTGCCTTTCACCAGCACCCCCGGCCCTTCGCGGGAATCGTTTTCGCGCCGGACTTCGTCTAATGTCACCGACTTGTCCGTCAAGAGCCTAAACTCTACGTGCATGGAGTAAGTTAGTCGTTTCAGTTGTCACTGCATGGTCAATCTTAGAACATTTTCGAGTTTGATAGCAACACATCTTGTTGGCTGAGCGATAGCGAAGCCTGTTACTCCAGTGCGGTTGAAAAGTTTTGTCTGTATGTCTGTGTGTGTGTGTGTGTGTGTGTATACTACTCCTTCTGAACGGCTCGGCCGATCTGGCTGAGATTTTGCAGGCTTATTAGGTATGTTCTTGGCTCGGCACACGCGAAATTTCACCATCCTAGCTCATGTGGTTCAGTTTCTATAGCCGAAAAACACCTAAAAAACGGCAAAAAATCAAGGTTTTTGCAGGCAGATTACTTCTGTGTTGAAGAAAGGGGGTGGGTAGTTCTTTCTCAAATCGCACGACCCCCGAAATAGATGTCTCGGATTCGGACCAAACTTGGTGGACTCATTGCTTGGGTCACCAAAACCAAGTTTCTGACCCCGAAAAATTTTTTTTTGCCCTAAAAATATTTTTTTCCCCTAAAAGTGTTAAAAAATGGACCAAAAATCGTATTTTCGTCCAATTGACCCTACTTTGTGCAAAGTTGTTTTTTCAACGTCTTTTGATCTTATTTTATCCTATTTTATCCTATCCCACTCAGAAATGATTTTTAACACCACTAAAGACCATGAGAAACAACAAAATTTTAACGTTCTCTTGAATACCCAAAAAATGCATCCGAATTTTTTAATGAAAATTTGTTTTTAAATTCACCTTTTGGTCCTCTTGCATGTGTCAAAAAATTGGGAGAGTTAAATTTGAATTGCCTTTAAAATAATTTTTTTCCACTTTTTTCAAAGAAAATTTTCACTGAAATGACTCAATTTATCAAGTTTTCAGCAAGACTATTCAAGTCTCATGGCTCCTGGGTCCTCCTGGATGGGCAGGGATGTTGGAAATGTATTACTGAGTAGATAGTAGCTTCAAGATGTTTATTTTTAATTATTTTAGATGGTTGACAGGCAATACCGGTAAGTTGCCCTAGACTCCGACGAAGTCCCGGCCCATAGGCCCCGATCCGACCCCGACCCGGTCCCGACTTGGCCGAGACCCGGCCCCGACCCGGCCGAGACCCGGCCGAGACCCGGCCCAGACCCGGCCGAGACCCGGACGAGACCCGTCAAAGACCCGGCCGACACCCGGTCGCCCCATAGGAATCCGGCAAAGCCTTGGCTAAGCCCCGGCAGAGTCCGACCGAGTCCGGCTGAGTCCGGCCACGGTGTAAGAGTGCACCACCCGAAGAGTGGTCTCCCTACACCGTGAGTCCGGACTGGGGCGGGTTCCGCCGGGCACAGTGTAGGTAGACCACTCTTCGGGTGGTGCACTCTTACACCGTGGCCGGACTTGGCCGGTCGGTCGGACTCTGCCGGGGCTTAGCCAAGGCTTTGCCGGATTCCTATAGGGCGACCGGGTGTCGGCCGGCCCGGCCACTTGGCCGGGTCTGAGCCGGGTCTTTGCCGGGTCTGGGCCGGGTCTTTGCCGGGTCTCGGCCGGGTCTCGGCCGGGTCTCGGCCGGGTCGGGGCCGGGTCTCGGCCAAGTCGGGACCGGGTCGGGGTCGGATCGGGGCCTATGGGCCGGGACTTCGTCGGAGTCTAGGGCAACTTACCGGTATTGCCTGTCAACCATCTAAAATAATTAAAAATAAACATCTTGAAGCTACTATCTACTCAGTAATACATTTCCAACATCCCTGCCCATCCAGGAGGACCCAGGAGCCATGAGACTTGAATAGTCTTGCTGAAAACTTGATAAATTGAGTCATTTCAGTGAAAATTTTCTTTGAAAAAAGTGGAAAAAAATTATTTTTAAGGCAATTCAAATTCAACTCTCCCAATTTTTTGACACATGCAAGAGGACCAAAAGGTGAATTTAAAAACAAATTTTCATTAAAAAATTCGGATGCATTTTTTGGGTATTCAAGAGAACGTTAAAATTTTGTTGTTTCTCATGGTCTTTAGTGGTGTTAAAAATCATTTCTGAGTGGGATAGGATAAAATAGGATAAAATAAGATCAAAAGACGTTGAAAAAACAACTTTGCACAATGTAGGGTCAATTGAACGAAAATTCGACTTTTGGTCCATTTTTTAACACTTTTAGGGGAAAAAAATATTTTTAGAGCAAAAAAATTTTTTTCGGGGTCAGAAACTTGGTTTAGGTGACCCAAGCAATGAGTCCACCGAGTTTGGTCCGAATCCGAGACATCGATTTCGGGGGTCGTGCGATTTGAGAAAGAACTACCCGGGTCTGGGGGGCGGAGCTTGTCTCGACAAGTTAAAAAGTTACAAGCGTCAAGATCGTGTTATCTGTCGATGAAGCAACTCTATCTAGAATGAAGGGGGGCCTGGGGGGCGAGCCCGCCAGCGTGCATTAAGTGCATTAAGTTAGAACAAGCTGACGATGGCCTGCCGAAGGCGGGCTAGCGCCGCAGGCCATAAGGTAGGTACGCCAGGCGCGGATAGGAGGAACAGGCCGCGAGATATCGCGAAGCCTGTTGACAAGACGCGGTCTGGCGTAAACCTACCTTGTAGATAATTAAGTAAGCTTCATTTTGGCTTAAGGGAAAGTGACTTTGGACATTTTTTGGAGATTTAGTCGAAACCTTTAAAATTTTGACTCTCGTAAGATTTTGCTCGCATACTTGCTCAGATCTGTGGGGAAAAATCAGGGAGACTCATCAAGTATGTGAATAAAATCTTACGAGAACCAAAATTTTAAACGTTTCGACTAAAACTCCAAAAAATGTCGAAAGTCACTTTACGTTAAGCCAAAATGAAGCTTACTCAATTATCTAGGGTTTTAACACAAAAATTGGAAAATCTTAATCCATCTACATCGAAAAAAAATGTTATGAAGTGCTTTTAACATGTGTGAGCCCCCTTAACCAAAATATCAGTACAGTTTGCCCAGTGATGGCCACCTTTTGCCCAGTGATAGCCAGGGCCCCGGCCCAGTGATGGCCACACTAGGGTTTGAGCGCTTTGTTTTCGTTTTTGACAGTTATTGAACCCAATTTCGGCTGGTTTGCACCGTGTTCGAAGCTACAGGGGTTGCTGAGTCTTGAGAAACGCAAATCAGTGGAACTATGGGAACTGGAATCTACTTGTGTGTAGTATACCATAAATATAGAATTTAAGTTGAAATTTCAAGTTTGCGATAGAAACGATTTGGTTACCGAAAAGATTTGACCTCGAGAAGGTGAACAAATAATGTTAAGGGGGCAGTAGCGTCATTTGCACGTATTTTGACGATTTTCTAACCTCCTGTTTAGACGTTAATATAAAGATTAGTATGAATTCCAGAGACAAACGACAGG
This sequence comes from Thrips palmi, assembly GCF_012932325.1. Lineage (NCBI taxonomy): Eukaryota > Metazoa > Arthropoda > Insecta > Thysanoptera > Thripidae > Thrips > Thrips palmi. The sequence continues at coordinate 3,308,452 of NW_023144625.1, read as the reverse complement.
CACCATTTTAAAAAGAAAAGTTTTTTCAACATATCCAAAAAATTAATTTTTTTTAGTATTGAATTAGGATGTTTTGTGCACTGCAAACCTAACTGTCTACTTAGTACACACTTACAAATGGAGTTATACGGCGTCAAGCATGCGTTTGTAAGTGTCTACTTGCAAGCATGCATTTGTAAGTGTGTACTTGGCCAAGCATGCGTTTGTAAGTGTGTACTTGCAAGCACGCATTTGTAAGTGTGTACTAAGTAGACAGTTAGGTTTGCAGTGAATGTAATGAATCTTTCATTACATGGCTAAGGTCATTAAACTTTATGACCGAAGTAATGAAATTTTTATTACAATGCAATGGATGTGGAGATGTAATTAAAAATAATGACGTTTAATGAAAAACAATGTCACAAATGTCATTAAATTTCATTCATTTTTAACAGTGTACACCAGTTTTCGCCGGTCAGGGACCCCTTGGTGATGTTACACTTTTGAAAATAATCAGTCGTTCCTTACGCTTTTCAGACAATAATGTCATTGCATCATTGTATTTTGTTAACCCTGAACAGTTTTTTTTTTCCTCCTGAAAAATGATGAAGATTAACTTTTCTTCTTCCGCTTCATGGACTAAAACAGAATGTCGGCAGTCATGTTGGTAAGGGCCAAAAGGCCCACGAATTGGGCAACTTTTCCATAGGACACTGACGTGATCAAGCTGCCAAGCTCTCGTCCAAAATGACACGCTACATTTGAGACTAAGTAACCTGAACCCCGAGCACAGCGTCAGCAGTTATAGATTTTTTCCATTCTTACACCTTGTAAGTGGAACCTCACGCTACTCACGCTACGAGTGGGTGACGAGGACCCTCTGATGCAACATCTGACTTCGTCAGAGATTACGCCGCTCTCTCCACCAAGAGTGGCCACAGCCAGCGATCGCTTCTAATTTAAGCGGAGTCGTCAGCATCCACCAGTCAAGTCAAGGCTCAACTGGTTCGCACACCAAGCAGAGAACAGTGTAGGACATCGGCCCGGCCTCTACAAGGCGCGACGTTCGGGTGGCCATGCCAGGAAGAAAGATACGATTGACACTGTAAACACATGTAGTGTATATAAAGTGAACCTGCTCGTTCGAAAATTTACAAAGACTCTTCGCTATTGTTCACAGAAAAATTCAACCTCGGAAGCTTCGAAAAAGAATTCCCGATGTACATACGTTGTTACATTCTCAAATTACCACTAGACTTCTGAGTAGGGTACATGACCTTTTTTCGTCGTCTGTGTAAACGGCGGGAGTTCCCGAATTTGGAAGACCTTCCGACGGCAGATTTGGATTTTTCGTTTTAATTTTCAGCGGGAGTACCAAGTTTGAACAGAGTCTGTCGATTAGAAAGGAATTTATGGCTGTTTTCGTAATAGCCCACACTAATTTAATAAAAATGGTCAAAATGAAAAAAAAAAGCGTTTTTAGCCACACCATGCATTGTAGAGGATAAAATTTATGGTGGACGACTAGTCTATGGGTAGGTCGGAGGGGGTCATTGTAACGGGATGTGAAAGTAGGATGGAACTCGCGCTGCTCGCTGAGAGCTCCGCCCCCAGACCCCCGCATGTGTGGAGCGCGTGCCGAATTATTTTCAGTAAGTCCGTGGTGGCAAAGGCAAATTTTCTAAGGAAGTAAATGTCCTGCTTCTTTGAAAGCTCTATTTAACCGCTTTTGACCATATAATAAGGCTACTTTTACTGCCCAAATAGATAGCTTGTATTGCATTGGCTACTGTGGCAGTCAATGGGTGCATACAAGGTCCGGAAAATATTGAAGACTGCTTTGAAAAGGATAGAGGTGAAAGGAAAAAAACCTTAGGTCTCTACGACCACTCCTTGACCCCAAACATTTCTTTGAGTGAGTGAGTGAGTCAGTCAGTCAGTCGGATTGGGGCTATATATATTCTTGATGATGACTGCCCAATTCCCGTTGGCGGGGTCCCGATTACGGCACAGTTTCGGAAATTCTCGACCAGACCTCCTGATGGGGCGAATAAATTTTTTTAGTCATTCGGTCCCCCTTTTAGAAGATTGAGTAGGTTTGCTCGAAAACAGTAAGAAATTTTCAACTTTTGAGATTTTTCTCAATTTTCCCATTAAATTTGGAATCGAATGGAAAAACCCGCAGGTCTCTACGACCACTCCTTGACCCCAAACATTTCTATGAGTGAGTGAGTGAGTCAGTCAGTGAGTCAGTCAGTCGGATTGGGGCTATATAGGTTCTTGATTGATGAGTGAGGGAGTCAGTCAGTCGGATTTTGGGGCTTTATAGGTTCTTGATGATGACAATTGATGATTGATTTTGAGTATGTTGCCGGTGACGGGGACCCGATTGCGGCACAGTTTCTGAAATGTCTCGACTTGACCTACCGATGGGGCGAATGAAAATTTTTAGTCGGTCGGTCCCCTTTTTTGAAGATTGAGTGGATTTTGTTAAATTTAGGCCTATTTAATCGTTTTTGAGGATGTTGCCGGTGACGAGGACCCGATTGCGGCACAGTTTCAGAAATGTCTCGACCACACCTACAGATGGGGCGAATAAAAATTTTTAGTCGGTCGGTCCTCTTTTTTGAAGATAGAGTAGATTTTGTTGAATTTAGGCCTATTTAATCGTTTTGGAGGATGTTGCCGGTGACGAGGAGCCGATTGCGGCACAGTTTCAGAAATGTCTTGACCAGACCTACCAATGGGGCGGATAAAAATTTTTAGTCGGTCGGTCCCCCTTTTTGAAGATGGAGTAGGTTTGCTGTGAAACGGCGAGGAATTTGGTCCCCTTTTTTGAAGATAAAGTGGGTTTGCTCGGAAACGGTGAGGAATTTTCAACATTTTGGATTTTTCCCAATTTTCCCATAAAATTTGGAATCGAATGGAAAAAACCGGAAGTCTCTACGACCACTCCTTGACCCCAAACATTTCTATGAGTGAGTGAGTGAGTCTGTCAGTCGGATTGGGGCTATATAGGTTCTTGATAACCAACCTTCCTAATTTGGGAACTCTAGATCAACTCCCTCCTTGTACACAGACAACAACGATGACACACAAACAGAAAGGCAAATGCATAGCGCCCCCCCCCCCTTTCCCCAGTTTTTTGAATAGAAGGGCGAGCCAAAAAGGTCAGACATCAGCAAGACTAGATATTGACGATACAAAAAAAAAATTACCCCTTTTCCGGTCATATTTTAAGTATAATCGGAGACCTGCAAGAGACTAACGATAGCCTATCGTTGATCCTATCGTCGATAGGCTCCTTGACAAAACGTCAAAAGTCTCACCTTTCTATCATCAGTGCGAATAAGCTGCTCCTGTCTGATTTCATTGATTTTCTTTTCATTTAGATGATTACAAGGTAAGTGTACGCCAGACTGTGTCTTGTCGTAACAGGCTTCGCGATGCTGCGCCAGTTTCGACAATCCACGCCTGGCGTAAACACCTACCTTGGCCTGCGGCGCTAACCTGCCTTCGGCAGGCTGCCTTCCTTGGAAGACCGTGGAAATTAGCGTGATCCCCTCAGAAAGAGCATTTGGTCATCAAAATCTTCACTTATGGGGCTAAACTTTCGGTCGGAGGTCTCAATGGGTTCTATTTTCGTCATCAGCAGCCTCAAAAACATTTAAAACGACATTGAACTTGACAAAAAGTTGAAAGTTCCAAAAAAGTTGTCTTTTTCCTGCCGTTTTTAAAGTGTTTTTTGGCTAATATGACCGAATGGATTGAGATAGAAAGCTGAATTTTGGTGTGTGGCGAGCCAAGGATATGCCCAATGACCCTGCAAAATCTCAGCAGAATCGGCCGAGCCGTTTAGGAGGAGTAGTGCGGACACACAGACACACACACAGACAGACAGACAGACAGACAGACAGACATGAAAAACTTTTTAACCCCACTGGAGTAACAGGCTTCGCTATCGCTCAGCCAATGATTACTTTGGAGATAGACCTCACAACGCTGCTAAGGAGCATGGCCACAGAATCCAGCACCAGATGAACCTCAGAAGGGAAGAGTCACCAACGACCCATCTACACCAAATGATGGCAAAAGCGCCGCACGCCAAGGTAGGTACGCCAGGCGCGGATTGGAGGAACAGGCCGCGAGACATCGCGAGCCTGTTACGACGAGACGCGGTCTGGCGTAAACCTACCTTGTACTTCAGTGGGGTTGAAAAGTTTAGTTCGTCTGTCTGTCTGTGTGTGTGTCCGCACTACTCCTCCTGAACGGCTCGGCCGATCTCGGTGAGATTTTGCACACTTCTTGGGTATGTCCTTGGCTCAGCACACGCGAAATTTCACCATCCTAGCTCAACTGGTTCAGTTTTTATAGCCGAAAAACACCTAAAAAACGGCGAAAAATAGAGCTTTCTGCAGATAGATCACTTTTCTTCTGTCTTGGACAAGTTAAAAAGTGACAAGGGTCAAGATCGTGTTATCTGTAGATAAGACAACTCTATTTAGAATGTAGGGGGGTCTGGGGGCCGGAGCCCCCCAGCATTCAACAAGTTAAAAGATAACCGACAGTGGACAAGCCATGTCCTGCCGCAGGCAGGCTAGCGCCGCAGGCCAAGGTTAGGTACGTCAGGCGTGGAGTGGAGGAACAGGCGCGAGACAACGCGAAGCCTGTTACGACAAGACGCGGTCTGCGAACCTACCTTGTTTAAGTGAAATCAACCATAAACCAACTAATATGGTAAAGCTAGCATATACTGTACCTGTCTTGTTGTCCTCAACAACAGTTACATGATGACCTTGACTCTGATGAAAGTATGTGCCTGCCATCAGTCACCTGCAACAAAGACAAAACACATTAAACACAATATAAAACACAACTTTAGGCTAACTGTAAATACAAAATTCAACACGTACCTCTATTTTAGGCTGAGCGATAGCGAAGCCTGTTACTTCAGTGGGGTTGAAAAGTTTTGTCTGTCTGTCTGTGTGTGTGTCCGCACTACTCCTCCTGAACGGCTCGGCCGATCTCGGTGAGATTTTGCGCACTTCTTGGGTATATCCTTGGCTCAGCACACGCGAAATTTCACCATCCTAGCTCAACTGGTTCAGTTTTTATAGCCGAAAAACACCTAAAAAACGGCGAAAAATAGAGCTTTCTGCAGATAGATCACTTTTCTTCTGTCTTGGACAAGTTAAAAAGTGACAAGGGTCAAGATCGTGTTATCTGTAGATAAGACAACTCTATTTAGAATGTAGGGGGGTCTGGGGGCCGGAGCCCCCCAGCATTCAACAAGTTAAAAGATAACCGACAGTGGACAAGCCATGTCCTGCCGCAGGCAGGCTAGCGCCGCAGGCCAAGGTAGGTACGTCAGGCGTGGAGTGGAGGAACAGGCAGCGAGACAACGCGAAGCCTGTTACGACAAGACGCGGTCTGGCGTAAACCTACCTTGTTTAAGTGAAATCAACCATAAACCAACTAATATGGTAAAGCTAGCAATACTGTACCTGTCTTGTTGTCCTCAACAACAGTTACATGATGACCTTGACTCTGATGAAAGTATGTGGCCTGCCATCAGTCACCTGCAACAAAGACAAAACAAGTTAAACACATATAAACAAACTTTAGGCTAACTGTAAATACAAAATTCAACACGTACCTCTATTTTAGGCTGAGCGATAGCGAAGCCTGTTACTTCAGTGGGGTTGAAAATTTTTTTGTCTGTCTGCCCTGTTTTTGTGTGTCCGCACTACTCCTCCTGAACGGCTCGGCCGATCTCGGTGAGATTTTGCGCACTTCTTGGGTATATCCTTGGCTCAGCACACGCGAAATTTCACCATCCTAGCTCAACTGGTTCAGTTTTTATAGCCGAAAAACACCTAAAAAACGGCGAAAAATAGAGCTTTCTGCAGATAGATCACTTTTCTTCTGTCTTGGACAAGTTAAAAAGTGACAAGGGTCAAGATCGTGTTATCTGTAGATAAGACAACTCTATTTAGAATGTAGGGGGGTCTGGGGGCCGGAGCCCCCCAGCATTCAACAAGTTAAAAGATAACCGACAGTGGACAAGCCATGTCCTGCCGCAGGCAGGCTAGCGCCGCAGGCCAAGGTAGGTACGTCAGGCGTGGAGTGGAGGAACAGGCAGCGAGACAACGCGAAGCCTGTTACGACAAGACGCGGTCTGGCGTAAACCTACCTTGTTTAAGTGAAATCAACCATAAACCAACTAATATGGTAAAGCTAGCAATACTGTACCTGTCTTGTTGTCCTCAACAACAGTTACATGATGACCTTGACTCTGATGAAAGTATGTGGCCTGCCATCAGTCACCTGCAACAAAGACAAAACAAGTTAAACACACATAAACAAACTTTAGGCTAACTGTAAATACAAAATTCAACACGTACCTCTATTTTTGGCTGAGCGATAGCGAAGCCTGTTACTCCAGTGGGGTTGAAAAGTTTTTCCTGTCTGTCTGTCCGTCTGTCTGTCTGTGTGTGTGTGTGTGTGTCCACACTACTCCTCCTGAACGGCTCAGCCGATCTCGGTGAGATTTTGCACACTTCTTGGGTATGTCCTTGGCTCGGCACACGCGAAATTTCACCATCCTAGCTCAACTGGTTCAGTTTTTATAGGCGAAAAACACCTAAAAAACGGCGAAAAGTAGAGATTTCTGCAGATAGACTACTTCTGGCTTAGAGAAAGGGGGGTCTGGGGGGCGGAGCCCCCCAGCTACGACAAGTTAAAAAGTGACAGGGGTCAAGATCGTGTTATCTGTAGATAAAACAACTCTATTTAGAATGTAGGGGGGTCTGGGGGGCGGAGCCCCCCAGCATTCAACAAGTTAAAAAATAACCGAGGATGGACAAGTCATTGCCTGCCGCAGGCAGGCTAGCGCCGCAGGCCAAGGTAGGTACGCCAGGCGTGGATTGGAGGAACAGGCAGCGAGACATCGCGAAGCCTGTTACGACAAGACGCGGTCTGGCGTAAACCTACCTTGTAGGCTGAGCGATAGCGAAGCCTGTTACTTCAGTGGGGTTGAAAAGTTTTGTCTGTCTGTCTGTGTGTGTGTCCGCACTACTCCTCCTGAACGGCTCGGCCGATCTCGGTGAGATTTTGCGCACTTCTTGGGTATATCCTTGGCTCAGCACACGCGAAATTTCACCATCCTAGCTCAACTGGTTCAGTTTTTATTGCCGAAAAACACCTAAAAAACGGCGAATAATAGAGCTTTCTGCAGATAGATCACTTCTGTCTTGGAGAAAGAGGGGTCTGGGAGGCGGAGCCCCCCAGCCTCGACAAGTTAAAAAGTGACAAGGGTCAAGATCGTGTTATCTGCAGATTATCTGCAGATAAAATAACTCTATCTAGAATGTAGGGGGGTCTGGGGGGCGGAGGCCCCCAGCATTCAACAAGTTAAAAAATAACCGACAATGGACAAGCCATTGCCTGCCGCAGGCAGGCTAGCGCCGCAGGCCAAGGTAGGTACGCCAGGTGTGGATTGGAGGAACAGGCAGCGAGACATCGCGAAGCCTGTTACGACAAGACGCGGTCTGGCGTTAATCTACCTTGTAACAGGAATGGGACAGTTAATAGCACTCCCTGGTCTCTTCAAGGAAGATGATGGTTCCTCTTCAAAAGAGCGACTCGCAGACGAGCCTCTGTCATTCATTTGCGCCAGTTTCATTACTTTACGATGATAAGCGACGTCAATACCTGTAACAAAATTTCCGAATTAATTAAAAATGCATGCAACAAAATAAACATTTAGATCACAAATGCTTACTTTCACCAAATTTATGTAGTCTCCCCACATTAGCCTTGCCTACAGTCCCATACAGAACTACTGTGTATGGGGTGCCAGACGTGTAGGCCAAGTTCATAGCAACCAATGAGTCATCTTTTATTGAGTGGAAAGACTTCGGTAGGTATGTTACAAACTCCATCTGATCTTCGTCTATGATGATGACCTTCATGCCGTCTATGACTTTCCCCTGATGGGTGGTCGTAGTCCTTTCAATAGATTTCACAATGTACTGTGGCAGTACATTTAAGTTACCAAATGATATTTTTAACTCGGGGAATGAATTGTCCTGGTCAGACATCCTAACAACCAAAAAAAACCACATAAATATAATTACATACAACAACACGTATACGCATCGCCAGTAAAACTGAAGCATAGTTGTATGTTTGATTCAAGCATACAATCACGAAGAATTTCTCCCATGCATTAAAATAAGCGGGAGAGGGGCAAAATGGAGAACTATGCTTGAAGCCGAGCGTAGTTCTACTACGCTCGAAGAAAGGCATAAAACTACACTTGAGTTCTACCAGTATACTTTCTGCACTGTACACAGGTTCACAAATTCACTGCAAAAAAATCTGTGTCAGATACGGATCATGCTACGGCGTTCCGTATGCCCCCAGAAATGGTGATACGGACATGTGCCGTACTACTCGACGTGACTAATGTTGGCCACCCACAAAAATCGCCAGCCACACTTTTCTGCAGCTTTCTCCCTATCGCAGTTCAAAATCTGAAATTTGGCACGGTGGTAGGCCTTAGGGTACAGAACACCTGGAAAAAGTTTCAGAATTTGAACTGCGAATTCGAACGAGGCACAGGCTTGCCAACTTAGCGCCATCCCCAAAATGCGCTCTTTTCGA
>NW_023144625.1:3238139-3298306 GCF_012932325.1 Thrips palmi | reverse complement strand
TTTTTGCGGGAGCAAAGAGGCAAAGGCAAGGTTTCGTGCAGAGGGCAACCATGTTGCGCACGGCGAAGGGTATGCTCGTGTCACACCAGGGACAGCTACAGCGACAGTGGAAGCACCACTTTGAGCAGGTACTAGCCGGCATGGGCGCTGCCCAGGGCGGGGCGGCGCCACAGCTCGGGGCGGAGGACGGAAGGGAGATGGAAGCGCCCACACTGCAGGAAGTCCAGGACGCTCTGTTCTCCCTCAAGCCCAACAAGGCACCAGGAGGGGACGGGGTAGCGACGGAGCTTCTGCAATGCGGGGGTGAACAAATCCACACCGAACTTTGGCATCTGATTGAGGCTTTCTGGCGCACAGAGGAGCTTCCCGATGAATGGGAAGAGGCGGTTATCACGGTCCTGCATAAAGGCAAGGGCTCGGTATATGAGTGTGATAGCTACAGAGGCCTGTCACTGCTGAACACGGGCTTCAAGGTCTTGTCCACCCTGGTGCTGCGGAGGCTACAGCCCTATGCAGATGCTATTGTTGGTGAGTACCAGGCGGGTTTCAGGAGGAGTCGGTCCACAACGGACCACATCTATACGGTCCGTACAACGCTAGCACGTCGATGGGCCTATAACAAGGAGACACATGTCGTCTTTATCGATTTCGCAAAGGCCTACGACTCCATCTACAGGGACGTGCTGTGGGGTAACCTTGCCAAGCTGGGAGTGCCGAGGAAACTGATTACGGTGATGATGGCGCTGTCCAGGCGCACGAGAAACAGGGTCCGGGTGTTGGGTCACCTGTCCGAGGACTTCACGACGCTCTCAGGTGTCCGTCAGGGAGACGCCCTCTCCCCCCTGCTCTTCAATCTCGCGCTGGAGTACGCCATAAGGGCGGTACTGGCGGCACTAGCCCAGGAGGTCCTGCTACTGGCATATGCGGACGATATTGTTATAATGGCGGATTCCCGGGAGCAGCTCCAGCAGGCAGTGGAGGCCCTCATCGAACACTGCGCGGCCATTGGATTGCAGGTCAACCAGTCCAAAACTAAGTACATGCTGGCATCACCGGCAGCAGGGGGCCCAGTCAGCAACCTGGAGGCCGCGGGGCAGACTTACGAGGCGGTAACGGTATTCAAGTATCTGGGTTCGTTCATAACGCCAGATAATGACTGCTACCTCGACATCAGGGAGCGAGCTGCAGCAGCATTGCGCGCGCTACGCGCTCTGAAGCCTATGCTGCGAGCCAAGAGCACGCGCAATGCTGCGAAGATCCAGATTTACAGGGCAGTCATCCGACCAATTGCAATGTACGGCTGTCAGGCATGGACCTTGACGGGGAGGGGCCGAAGAGCGCTGCAAGGCTTCGAGAACGACGCCCTCAGGATGATGGTCGGTCCGGAGTACCTGGGAAATGGGCGTTTGCGTTCTAGGACCAATGCGGAAATACGGAGGATACTGCAGGAGACCACCAGCATTGTGGACGCGGTACACAAGGTGGCGTTCAACTTGGCGGGCCACGTGGCCCGGGCCGGACCGGAAAGGTATACCAGGAGGGCTTTGGACCTCAAGCCGGATGGCAAGAGGAAGAGAGGCAAGCCCAGGACCGAGTGGCAACACTACATTGCGGAGGTGGCGGTGTACTTTAACGAGCCTGACTGGAGACAACGCGCCCAAGACAGGGACAGCTGGAAGGAGCTAGTGGAGGAGGTGGCACGAGGGCTGGCCCCACTGCCGGCCGCACAGCTGCCTGTGCGAGGGCCGATTGCAAGCCCGGCCACCTCGGAGGATGAAGATGCACCCCCTGCAGTAGGCAACCCGCTCCGCCCGGCGCACACGCTGAGTGACAGCGAGTAAAGGGCTGAACGTGTGTTAAAAATGTATTGAAGTAACTCGGCTACAATAAAATAGAGTGCGACGATCTCAGTCAGACAGGCTAATCTTCTCCCCCCCCCCCCTTCATTTTTCACACCCTGGACCTAAGGCACACACGCACTGTGTGCACGCACTGTATTGCAAATTACTTTGTACAAACAATGGCCACAATAAAACGATATCTATGCTACCGGTAGAGTTATTTGCATGCACCCGCCCAATCCTAGCGCAAGCAGCCAGCGAGCAGCGTAAGGCTATACTAGCTCAGACGGGTATGGAGGAGAGTAGCGGTAAGGTGACGGCGGCTGTTTATGTATGGTACGGTACGTCAAACTATTGGTGTTATGTGAGTAATCCTTTCTTACAGCCTAACTTGACCTGACCCAAGGGCTACACCTCACGGATGGGAATGCGGCTACGGCCTTCGACCCACGAAGTTTGGTGTGTCCCGATCCGCAAAAAGGGTGCCGGGCTGACAGCCCGGATGTCACACCCGCGGTACCCCTAACCAGGATACCGTGCCCTGTGTCGTCTGGCCAAGGATAGTCATGTGACTACACGTGTCTTACCCGGACGCCGGCGATATGGGCCTGTCATCTCTTGATGGCAATGTGTGGGCAGTAGGTAAGTCCTGGTGAAGGAGTGGGTGTCTGCACATTGGGTGACAGACTTGCTCTGGCTCAAGGCCCCCCGGCCGCTAGCACATCCAGGCACGTACGCACGCAGCGGAGTGGCGAAAGCTACTGTCGTGGGCATGGTCCTCCTAAGGACCCAACCCGTCCAAGTTACGGACGTGAAGCCACCTCAAGGCTGCTAGTTGAACCCCTAAGCTGAAACCTGAAACCTGAAACCTTGCGATCCCGCATAGTCCCAGTGCGATTGGCGACGATGACTTTTAAGGAGATTCTTTAGCGTCGTGCTACGTGAAGTGCCGAAAACACGGAAAGTCAAAGTCGAATTTCGCGTTCCTATTGAAGCAGGGGACCGATTTAGAGCTTGCCCTTCCGATCCCGCATAGTCCCAGTGCGATTGGCGACGATGACTTTTGGGGAGATTCTTTAGCGTCGTGCTACGTAAAAACCCGAAATCACGAAAAGTCAAAGTCGAATTTCGCGTTCCTATCGAAGCAGAGGACCGATTTAAAGCGTGCCCTTGCGATCCCGCAAAGTCCCAGTGCGTTTGGTGACGATGACTTTTGAGGAGATTCTTTAGCGTCGTGCTACGTGAAGTGCCGAAAACACGAAAAGTCAAAGTCGAATTTCGCGTTCCTATTGAAGCAGAGGACCGATTTTGAGCGTGCCCTTGCGATCCCTCATAGTCCCAGTGCGATTGGCGACGATGACTTTTGAGGAGATTCTTTAGCGTCCTGCTACGAGAAGTGCCGAAAACACGAAAAGTCAAAGTCGAATTTCGCGTTCCTATTGAAGCAGGGGACCGATTTCGAGTTCCCCTTCCCGCCCCGCATAGCCCCAGTGCGATTGGCGACGATGACTTTTGGGAGACTCTTTAGCGTCGTGCTACGAAAAAACCCCAAAAAACGAAAAGTCAAAGTCGAATTTCGCGTTCCTATCGAAGCAGAGGACCGATTTAAAGCGTGCCCTTGCGATCCCGCAAAGTCCCAGTGCGTTTGGCGACGATGACTTTTGAGGAGATTCTTTAGCGTCGTGCTACGTAAAGTGCCGAAAACACGAAAAGTCAAAGTCGAATTTCGCGTTCCTTTTGAAGCAGAGGACCGATTTAGAGCGTGCCCCTGCGATCCCGCAAAGTCCCAGTGCGTTTGGCGACGATGACCATTGAGGAGATTCTTTAGCGTCGTGCTACGTGAAGTGCCGAAAACACGAAAAGTCAAAGTCGAATTTCGCGTTCCTATTGAAGCAGGGGACCGATTTAGAGCTTGTTCCTTCCGATCCCGATAGTCCCAGTGCGATTGGCGACGAGATTTTTGGGGAGATTCTTTAGCGTCGTGCTACGTAAAGTGCCGAAAACAAAAAAATAAAAGTCGAAGTTCGCGTTCCTTTTGAAGCAGAGGACCGATTTAGAGCGTGCCCTTGCGATCCCGCATAGTCCTAGTGCGTTTGGCGACGATGACTTTTGAGGAGATTCTTTAGCGTCGTGCTACGTGAAGTGCCGAAAACACGAAAAGTCAAAGTCGAATTTCGCGTTCATATTGAAGCAGAGGACCGATTCAGAGCGTGCTCATGCGATCCCGCATAGTCCCAGTGCGATTGGCGACGATGACGTTTGAGGAGATTCTTTAGCGTCGAGCTTCGTGAAGTGCCGAAAACACAAAAAGTCAAAGTCGAATTTCGCGTTTCTTTTGAAGCAAGGACCGATTTGAAGCGTGCCCCGGCAATCCCGAATAGTCCCAGTGCGATTGGCGACGATGACGTTTGAGGAGATTCTTTAGCGTCGTGCTACGTGATGTGCCGAAAACACGAAAAGTCAAAGTCGAATTTCGCGTTCCTATTGAAGCAGAGGACCGATTTAGAGCGTGCCCCCGGGTGGAAGGATCTTTAGTTAAACTGTAGTTTCAACTACAGTACCAAAACTGCAGTTCCCGAACTAAAGTTAGTTTTAAAAAGAAACTGAAGACTAAATACAATTTCACTTTGCAGTTAAAATAGTAGTTTTCTGTCAATTCACAATGCAGTTTTAGTGTTGATTTGAAGTTCAGTTGGAGGTTCAGTTTAAGTTTCAGTTACAATTTACTTAATATCCATTTCTGGAAGTAAAGCGACTGCTGAAAATAAATATTCAAAAACTGTCTCTCATCTAGTATGTTTCCGTACTTAGTATGTATTTTAAACATATTCTCTTATCGACATACTAACGTTGATAGTTATGTCTCAAAACTAGAACGTTTCCATACTTCTTATGCAATCTTCTAGTTGTATCAAGTAAAAGTTACATACCACTGGGGAAACTCAGAATTACAGTGGCTGCTTCTTTGTTTTAAAAGCATTTGAGGTTTACTTTGAATTTTTGTCGTCCCCCTTTTAAAAAAAGGTATCAGGTTAAAACCAAACTTTAAGGGTTTATACCTAATACAGTTGGTTTTTTTGGTTAAAAAATTTATGCAATTTTCCTCTTTTTTGAAGTTAGCCTCCCTAAAGAGACAAAGTAACCCAAAGTCTGCGACAATTTTACGTAAACTGACTTGTCGCAGAGGTCCAAAATTTTGCGCTTACATTTTTTATACTGACATTTAAAAAATTTAAAATTGGTCAAAAAATGCAAGTTTGTCATGAAAGGACTACAACTTTACATAGGATTACTCTAAAATTGCTTGTATTTTTAAAAGGTGTAGAAAAATTCTTATTTTTGAATTTTTTTTTTTAAAATCTAAATCAAAGTAATTCTGTTAAGTCCTTCATATACCCTTTTTTAAAATAAACATATTTTTATATGCAGTAGTATTAAAAAACACTTTCGTTGAGTGAAGTTGGAGCAAAACATATTGACTACCGCAAAAATGGACACTTAGTGCATCATCCGCTAGGTGGCGCTAGTGTCGCATCATTTACGTCTTCGAGTTAAAAGTGTTCTTGCAGCCGATCAGAGGAATATTTTTGGATCAAACTCTGTGCAGGGCAAATATTTGAGATGCTATGATTCTACCACAAAAGGTTTGACCTCGATAGGAGGAATATTAGGGAAATAACTTTGAGTACAACTTTCCTCTCGCGCACGGCTACGGGTCGTAGTTTGGTTAGGCTCCGATCGCTGTGCCCCCAAGTGCATCAGTCCTCGATGCGAAGTAAATTTTTAACGAGTTATCAACTCCGAGAGGAGGTGACTCCATTCAGAACACCTAAGGTTGTAAACACCCAAGGTGGCAACTTGATAACAGGGCTGAGGCTCTATTTTGAATTTTCACTCTCTTTTCGGAAACTGAACCCTCACTACTCTCTTTCAAATTATTTCAGATGGCTTTTAAGTTGTTCGAAACTAAGGTTGAAGCAGTTTGACTGTAGTTTAACTAGCACAAAAATGAGGGAAAAACTATATTTGTTCCAAAAAAACTGGTAGTTTTTGCATAGTTAAACTGCAGTTTTACTGCAGTTAACTACAGTTTAACTACAATTTTTTTTCTCTTAGAAGTTACTTTTAAATTCTTAATTTTTTAATTTTTTTTTTACTTAAAACAATACATTTTACAACAGAAAAACTCCTGTTTTGTCATATAGTTTTAACTGCAGATCCTTCCACCCGGGCCCTTGCGATCCCTCATAGTCCCAGTGCGATTGGCGACGATGACTTTTGAGGAGATTCTTTAGCGTCGTGCTACGTGAAGTGCCGAAAACACGAAAAGTCAAAGTCGAATTTCGCGTTCATATTGAAGCAGAGGACCGATTCAGAGCGTGCTCATGCGATCCCGCATAGTCCCAGTGCGATTGGCGACGATGACGTTTGAGGAGATTCTTTAGCGTCGAGCTTCATGAAGTGCCGAAAACACGAAAAGTCAAAGTCGAATTTCGCGTTCCTATTGAAGCAGGGGACCGATTTAGAGCTTGTTCCTTCCGATCCCGCATAGTCCCAGTGCGATTGGCGACGAGACTTTGGGGAGATTCTTTAGCGTGTGCTACGTAAAATGCCGAAAAAACGAAAAGTCAAAGTCGAATTTCGCGTTCCTATTTAAGCAGAGGGCTGATTTAGAGCGTGCCCTTGCGATCCCGCATAGTCCCAGTGCGATTGGGACGATGACCTTTTAGGGGATTCTTTAGCGTCCTGCTACGAGAAGTGCCGAAAACACGAAAAGTCAAAGTCGAATTTCGCGTTCCTATTTAAGCAGAGGACCGATTTAGAGCGTGCCTTTGCGATCCCGCATAGTCCTAGTGCGATTGGCGACGATGACTTTTGAGGAGATTCTTTAGCGTCGTGCTACGTGAAGTGCCGAAAACACGAAAAGTCAAAGTCGAATTTCGCGTTCATATTGAAGCAGAGGACCGATTCAGAGCGTGCTCATGCGATCCCGCATAGTCCCAGTGCGATTGGCGACGATGACGTTTGAGGAGATTCTTTAGCGTCGAGCTTCGTGAAGTGCCGAAAACACAAAAAGTCAAAGTCGAATTTCGCGTTTCTATTGAAGCAAGGACCGATTTGAAGCGTGCCCCGGGAATCCCGAATAGTCCCAGTGCGATTGGCGACGATGACGTTTGAGGAGATTCTTTAGCGTCGTGCTACGTGATGTGCCGAAAACACGAAAAGTCAAAGTCGAATTTTGCGTTCCTATTGAAGCAGAGGACCGATTTAGAGCGTGCCCTTGCGATCCCTCATAGTCCCAGTGCGATTGGCGACGATGACTTTTAGGAGATTCTTTAGCGTCGTGCTACGTGAAGTGCCGAAAACACGAAAAGTCAAAGTCGAATTTCGCGTTCCTATTGAAGCAGAGGACCGATTCAGAGCGTGCTCATGCGATCCCGCATAGTCCCAGTGCGATTGGCGACGATGACGTTTGAGGAGATTCTTTAGCGTCGTGCTACGTGAAGTGCCGAAAACACGAACAGTGAAATTCGAATTTCACGTCCCTATTGAAGCAAAGGACCGATTTACAGCGTGCCCTTGCGATTCCGCATAGTCCCAGTGCGATTGGCGACGATGACCTTTGAGGAGATTCTTTAGCGTCCTGCTACGAGAAGTGCCGAAAACACGAAAAGTCAAAGTCGAATTTCGCGTTCCTATTGAAGCAGAGGACCGATCTAGAGCGTGCCCTTGCGATCCCGCATAGGTCCAGCGCGATTGGCAACGATGACTTTTGAGGAGATTCTTTAGCGTCGTGCTACGTGAAGTGCCGAAAACACGAAAAGTCAAAGTCGAATTTCAAGTTCCCATAGAAGCAGAGGACCGATTTAGAGCGTGCCCTTCCGATCCCGCATAGTCTCAGTGCGATTGGCGACGATGACTTATGAGGAGATTCTTTAGCGTGGTGCTACGTGAAGTGCCGAAAACACGAAAAGTCAAAGTCGAATTTCAAGTTCCCATTGAAGCAGAGGACCGATTTAGAGCGTGCCCTTCCGATCCCGCATAGTCTCAGTGCGATTGGCGACGATTTTGAGGAGATTCTTTAGCGTCGTGCTACGTGAAGTGCCGAAAACACGAAAGCTCAAAGTCGAATTTCGCGTTCCTATTGAAGCAGAGGACCGATCTAGAGCGTGCCCTTGCGATCCCGCATAGTTCCAGTGCGATTGGCAACGATGACTTTTGAGGAGATTCTTTAGCGTCGTGCTACGTGAAGTGCCGAAAACACGAAAAGTCAAAGTCGAATTTTAAGTTCCCATAGCAGCAGAGGACCGATTTAGAGCGTGCCCTTCCGATCCCGCATAGTCTCAGTGCGATTGGCGACGATTTTGAGGAGATTCTTTAGCGTCGTGCTACGTGAAGTGCCGAAAACACGAAAGCTCAAAGTCGAATTTCGCGTTCCTATTGAAGCAGAGGACCGATTTAGAGCGTGCCCTTGCGATCCCGCATAGTCCTAGTGCGATTGGCGACGATGACTTTTGAGGAGATTCTTTAGCGTCGTGCTACGTGATGTGCCGAAAACACGATAAGTCAAAGTCGAATTTTGCGTTCCTATTGAAGCAGAGGACCGATTTAGAGCGTGCCCTTGCGATCCCGCATAGTCCCAGTGCGATTGGCGACGATGACTTTTAAGGAGATTCTTTAGCGTCGTGCTACGTGAAGTGCCGAAAACACGGAAAGTCAAAGTCGAATTTCGCGTTCCTATTGAAGCAGAGGACCGATTTAGAGCGTGCCCTCGCGATCCCGCATAGTCCCAGTGCGATTGGCGACGATGACTTTTGAGGAGATTCTTTAGCGTCGTGCTACGTGAAGTGCCGAAAACACGAGAAGTCAAAGTCGAATTTCGCGTTCCTATTGAAGCAGAGGACCGATTTAGAGCGTGCCCTTGCGATCCCGCATAGTGCCAGTGCGATTGGCGACGATGACTTTTGAGGAGATTCTTTAGCGTCGTGCTACGTGAAGTGCCGAAAACACGAACAGTGAAATTCGAATTTCACGTCCCTATTGAAGCAGAGGACCGATTTAGAGCGTGCCCTTGCGATTCCGCATAGTCCCAGTGCGATTGGCGACGATGACCTTTGAGGAGATTCTTTAGCGTCCTGCTACGAGAAGTGCCGAAAACACGAAAAGTCAAAGTCGAATTTCGCGTTCCTATTGAAGCAGAGGACCGATTTAGAGCGTGCCCTTGCGATCCCGCGGGGAGGCAGGGCGGCCATGTTGCCGTGCGGTCGTGCTTTGGGTCGCTCCGTGTTTGACCCTCCCAACTAGTGGTATAAAGTGCGATTTCCGGGGCGTGTGGGGTACGAAAAGATGGGGTTTGTAAAAGTGTGTACGTGGTGTGAGTGTCAAGTGTTTCTGTGCAGCAGTGTTCGAGTTATCAGTGTTTTTCCATCGGTGTTATTGTGTGTGCCTTTGTGTCGTGTGCAAGGGCTTGGCGTCGGCTGGCCCGAGCGTGGGTGGGGGCCGGTCCCCAGCCGGGGCCACGCCACCTGGCCTAGGCCGAGCGAGTGCAGTGGAGAGTGAAGGTGCCGATGTGTGATCAGCGATGCCAAGCTGGCAGCCCTTGGTTGCAGCAACACCAGCCTAGCGAGTGCAGCATGGCGCCAGATGAGTACCAGTGCCAGCGGGTACCAGAGCCAGTGTGTCATTACCGCCCAACAGGTGGCGGCGCGCCCCATGACGGCGCGGGCCCAGCCGCAGGAAGCTGTGGCAGGGCAGAGGAGGTCCGTCAGGGGGTGAAAGGCCCGCGAGTTGACGTCCGTGAAGCGTGTTTCTTTGTTTGTCCAGAGAGGCGTCACGAGCGGCGTGGTTTTCCCTCCCGAGCCGTGGCGATGCGGACCGGGCGGCCCGCCGTTGCCATGCCAACGAGGGTCCCCAGCGGCAGTCCCAGACGGCGGGGCTCTGTTTTTTGTCGCAGCCACGCTCATTTACAGCTTTCCTCCCAGCCCCGCACCAGGCAGGTCAGGGTGGGCGAGAGCCCGCCGCACAGCTATTCCCCCTGCCCCCTCCCCCCTGGCCCCTGCGTGCGTCGTGGTCGCAGGGTTGGTCGGGGGGGGGAGGGGGGGTCGGTCGTTCGGTCGCTGGCCGATTTGTCTCGCTCTGCTGGAGGGCCACCATGCTCAGGCTGTCCTTGTCTGTTACACTACGAGGGGTACGCCTCTCCCCGTCTGCACGCAGATCAGCTGGTCCATCGAGGCGACCTTGGCCGCGCAGGTCCTGACCTGCGCGGACAGGGAGGGCGCGGCGAGTGCGTCCTTCCGCCACATGCGCCCCACTAGCATGTTGTGGTCCGAGGGGCGGCGTCGTGGCGACGCGGGTGCAGCGTTGGGCGACCAGTCGGGTACGGCGATCCGAGGGTCAACGCGCAAGGCCTCGTCCCATCACACGCCCTCCCCCCCCCCTCCCCAAGCGCGGGGGGGGGGGGGGGAGCGGGAGGGAGCGGCGGCTGGGCCCAGCAGCGCGCGGTCCATGCCGGCGAACAGGTGCCCCGCAGCTGCAGGTGTGCTGCGATAGCGTCCTGAGGGTGCACGGCGGGCGGCGCGGCCTGGGTGAGGGGAGGGGCGCAGTGGTGGGGAGGGGCCGCCGGCCGCTGCGGCTTCGCGTCCCCCTTCGCCCCTGCAGGCCCCGCAGGAGTGGCCGCACGCCGGGCACCAGCAGGACGCGCGCGCGGCGACGCGGCGGGGCGGGCAAGGGGTGGGCGGCCGGACCTCGCCGCAGGGCAGCCAAGGTGTGAAGCGGCGTCTGAGCTTCACCCAAAAATGCCTTCTTTGAATCAACGCAATTTGCTTTGAAACAAAGAAATATTTAAGTCAATATTGCGGTGACGAAATTTTTGTTGAAACAACTAAAAATATGGCTTGCTTCTTGTGTTGGCTCAACAAAACCTTTGCCAAGTCAAAGAAATTTATGGTTGGAGCAACACAAAATAAATTGTGTGGACACAAAGTACACTCTTGATTGTAAGCGGATCTTCTCTTACGGCAATTTTGGTCTTTTAGGCAAAACGTTTCAAACTGAAGACAGTTTTTGTCAAATGCAAAGAAAATAAAAAAAGAAAGCTTCAAAACCATTTTTTCTTTAATATAACTTTAATTTTGTTGCCCACATATCCAAGCTAGTCATCTTCGCTTTAAAGAAGATATCAGGTGCCGGGGGTAAACTTAGCGACCGTGCCACCCCGTGGGTGAAAAAAGTGCGCGAGGTTGTCAGAGCAAGTTGGGTTGCCTTCGTTCCGGGCGCATTCCCTCTGCATTAGTGTTTCTTGACAGGCTAGATTGACAGCCTTCTTGTTAGGTTAGCCTTCCCCGAAGGGTCAGATTAGAGTGTCAGGTGAAAGTAAGGAATCCATGTTCTAGATAAGCATATTTTTATTGAGGTCTATCATCAAAGCCAGCATCTTGGACACACGTACAGGCCCCCTTGAGGAAGGACTCTGGTACTGAGTGGGAAACTGGTTGAAAGGTCATCATAAGCAACGGCATGCCAATCATTGGTTTCATTAACTTCATAGGAATACAAATGTCTGTTGAATGAGCTTGTAACAAGCTTGTGACAAACAAAAACAATATTTGGTTCAAAATTTTCTGACAGCCCAAGGTAAACAATCCGATCAATCACACAGAAGGATGGGTAGTCTTTGGTAAAACCAACATGGAGTGCCAGTCCATTGCTAAAATATGTTCCATTCAGACGTACCCACGAAAGACATTCAAAATTAATAGGTACAGGGTGGAGATTAACAAATTGGTCAATAATACTCTCTGGGTCAACAAGTGCTTTTGGCACACTCACAGATACACCCAAATCGTAGTCCATTTGCAATGCACAGCCAGACAAAAATCTAAATCCTAGCTTTAACAAATACTTTGTTATCAGAGTTTTTGGCAAGTTTTTCCTTGAACAAGTACTTCTAGCAATTATCTTCAATTCCCTATGTTTGCTCTCCCAGCGCATGCTGGAAACATGTACAAGTGGGCCAATAAGCCTCATTATAATATGGTAATGAAGCATATAATGGTGTTTTGGTTTCAGATGAACATGGAAGAGATTCAAATACATTTGATGATGAATTTCTACACATAATTTCAGATACTCAGGAGTGCCAGGAGAAAATGATGGAGCAAAGATTATGTCAACAATTTCCCTTAATATTAAGTAAAACTCCCAAACTGGATCTCCCTGTGGTACTAAATCACCAACCATCATACCAAAGAACCGAATAAAACACAACATTTCAGCAGATGAAAAGTTTAAAGTATCATTCATGATTCTGTCTTGGGTAAGTTTGTGTGATGGCGGTCGGTTCCCACTCTCTAGAACACCATAAGAAAAATCATTTACTCTTAATATTAAAGTTTCTAAACTAAAATACCCTCTAGTATATATTAAGTTTTCCAAAATTTTGCACATACTGTATTTAGCCACTCCTTCAAGAACATCATGTTGGATGTCCACTGACTGATTGAGAGCTACATGGTATGATCCAACCTCGTTAAACACACATTCTTCATAAACACCTGTCAATTGCTGATCATTGGTAGCAACATCATTAGCATAATTCTCAGGAGTGCGCAATAAATATTCCGGTACAAACAACATCCTTTTCACCAAGTCTTTGTGCATACGGCACATTCTACATGGGTAATTCGCTGTAAAACCCTCAACAAATCCTAAAACAGAGTGCAAACCAGCGTTATCTCCCAATACCAATGCCAAAGTAAAGTAAACTCTCCTACATTGATTATTAATTGTGAGTACAAGACCCTCCTCTTCCAAAAATTTAAGTTCTTTTAACAGCAAGTGAAATGCTTTGTGGTTACCATCAACAACATTTCGATCATCAGACAAAATCAATTGAGCGACAAACATGTTTTTTAAACTACCTAAAAACTGTTGGGGTATTACAGGACAATTGAAGTAAGTTCCCCCTACTTTATGATCCCCCTGGTGAGAGCCTGCCAGGTTATCTGGCTCAAAGTCATCATAATTCACATCCAAAGGCAAAACTGTTTTCCCTTCAAACTTCGGAGCAATGTGGTCTTTCCACAATGAACCCTGTACAATGTTAGAAATATTATTTTCATCGGCTAGAAGATTTTCGTAATTTGTCAAAGTTTTTTCAAACACATTTGGCATTTCAAAAAATTGCTTCAAAACTTCTCTGAAAGGTACGAATTGACCGGTCAAAGGGAGTTGGGCTAAATCAGGTTCTGGATTATTAACTACATCTTGTGCATAATCTATGGGTATGGGAATGGATTCAATTAAATAGCCACAAGACTTTAAAGCTGTAAATCTCTGACTTTCAGTTAGAAGCCCTTCAAAAGAATTAGACGTAATGTCAAAAATCTCCTCGATGTCAGGATCGTCAAATTCTTGAAATTTACTGCGAATACTACTGACAACAGAATGTATGAACTGGGATGAAAGCTTCACAATTACTTCTACATGTGCTCGATTAACATTATCAATAGAATATAGTTTTGAGACAAAGGTCAGGGCAGACTTGCTAATACATCTTAAAACACTATCAGGCGTGACTTCCTCCTGGGCATCCTGCAGTTCAGGTGGCTGATCAAATTCATTGTCAACATTATCAACACCATCATTCATATCAACGTCATTGTCAACATTCATCTGATAATTATTAACGGGATTCTGTACTTGTTGGGGTGGCTGCACAATATCACCACCGCCCTGGTGATACTTTTTGAGATGACCACGAAAATTGCTCAAAGAATCATAAGTTTTGCCACATGTTAAAAATTTACATAAATACCCATTAGGTGGCAAAGGATGAAACAGCCTCATGTGCTTCATAACATTATCCTGCCCAACAAACACTTTTCGGCAAAGGCAACAAGGAAACATGATAACAAAAGTAACTTGAATACAATATAGAAAAGTAACACAGAATATGTATTTACAAAACAATACACATATTGGAAAACCAAACCAAAACAAAAGAGCACACTCATACACACACTACTTCAGGCGAGGCTCTATCTCGTGCAACTTTGCTATCCCTAGATTGTCATAAGGAGTCTCCATACGGTACAGGCAACGCTGAATGATGAGCCAAACTTGCTCACACTCTGGTGGATAAAGGGCGTGGAGAGCAAAGAATGACTTGTAGCAGCTTTCCAGGGCCGAAAGGATGTTGTTGCATGAATAAACCACCTTATCCACGCAAAAATAGGCTTTAGTGCCTCCCACTACAGCTATAAATGGCTGAGCACGCTGCTTGTTAAGTTGGAGCTTTTCGCCACGACGTTTGATAGCAGTTCGAAGGTCCGCCAGAGCCTGAAAAATAAAATGTAGAGTTAATCTCTAATCGCCTGTCGAAGCCTCCGTCTTATCGCAATGAAGAGTGGAGTAGGAAAGGAGCAGAAAGAAGGGGAAGAGAAAGAGAGAAGACAACAAGTAGGAGAGTGGGAGAGGAAGAGAGGGTGAGGAGGAGGAAGAGGAACAGAGGGATGAGGAACAGAGGGAGAGGAACAGAGGGATGAGGAACAGAGGGATGAGGAACAGAGGGAGAGGAACAGAGGGATGAGGAACAGAGGGATGAGGAACAGAGGGATGAGGAACAGAGGGAGAGGAACAGAGGAAGGAGAGGGAAAAATAAGGAACACGGTACGCAAATGCGCACACAAAAATATTACTCACATTAACTTGCAATATGAAGCTTTGCCGGGAGTCAGGAATGGAGACTTTCCACAGTTTACCCGCCGCAACTTTCAATTTAATTTGAGGCTGACAAACAGATGGTATGAGGGTCAATAATGTCAAAGTTCTCGTCTCTGGAAAAAAAGAAGCAAAACAATGGTCATTTATATAAAGCCGTAAATCCAAGTACAAGTTTCCTGTGTACTTGTTTGAAAGAATTAGAACTGCAATAATTATTCTGAGATACCAACCTTTACTCAGGGTGTCGTCACTAAGAGTAGTTAAAGCACTCAAACCAAATTTGTCTGTAACAACCTCTTTTGCAAGGTCGAGAAGTTTCAGCTCAAAACTTTCCCAATGAAGGTAGAGGTTGTTGGCACTCTCTTTGAAAATAAAGTCAAAGTCCTGACACAGCTGAAAACAAAAAAAAAATATGATAAATCCTTTACAATGAATGTTCAAAAACATGAAATTACCACAAAGTGCACGCTATGGATCAGGCCAAGGAGACGCAAGATATGCCGTCGGGTCACAGCGGAAATCACGAGCGCAAGGGAAACGCGACGGGCAGCGTGACGGGAAAACCGAAGGCAACGCGAGACACAGGCAGCGCGAACGGCAACGCAAAGGGCATCGTGACTGCTGCGTCACGAACAGGGTGGCGGGCAGTGTGGCGGGCAGCGTGAAGGGCTGAGCGAACGGCAACGCAAAGGGCATCGTGACGGCTGCGACAACAGCGCGGCGGGCAGCGCGAAGGGCAGAGGGAACGGCAACGCGAGGGCATCGTGACGGCTGCGTCACGAACAGGGTGGCGGGCAGTGTGGCGGGCAGCGTGAAGGGCTGAGCGAACGGCAACGCAAAGGGCATCGTGACGGCTGCGACAACAGCGCGGCGGGCAGCGCGAAGGGCAGAGGGAACGGCAACGCGAAGGGCATCGTGACGGCTGCGTCACGACCAGGGTGGCGGGCAGTGTGGCGGGCAGCGTGAAGGGCTGAGCGAACGGCAACGCAAAGGGCATCGTGACGGCTGCGACAACAGCGCGGCGGGCAGCGCGAAGGGCAGAGGGAACGGCAACGCGAAGGGCATCGTGACGGCTGCGTCACGACCAGGGTGGCGGGCAGTGTGGCGGCAGCGTGAAGGGCTGAGCGAACGGCAACGCAAAGGGCATCGTGACGGCTGCGACAACAGCGCGGCGGGCAGCGCGAAGGGCAGAGGGAACGGCAACGCGAAGGGCATCGTGACGGCTGCGTCACAAACAGCGTGGCGGGCAGTGCAACGAGTAGAGCGAACGGCAACGCGAGGAGCAGCGTGGCGGGCATCGTCACGAGCAGCGAGACACAGGCAGCGCGAAGGGAAGCGCGAAGGGAAGTGCAAAGGGATGCGCGAAGGGCAGCGCGAACGGCAACGCGAGGAGCAGCGTGGCGAGCATCGTCACGAGCAGCGAGACACAGGCAGCGCGAAGGGAAGGGCGAAGGGCGGTAGCACTGAGACTGAAACCAGTAATTTTCGAAAGAACCACATTTTTCTTACCAACTGATATCCACTGCTGTGGCGAAGCAGGGTATGGGTGTCGAAATATTTTCCAAGTAGTTGCACTTCAGTCGCTACGCCTGTGTCACGTTTGGCTGTTCTCTCAAGCTTGTTCGTGTTAATCAACCCCTGCAGCCTTAACGGAGCCGTCAAACGCCACTTCTCTAGAACCTCAGGCCAAGGAGAATTCTGGTGTCTAAGCCAGTGTTCAGCTCCAAGCCTTTCATCTGTGATCGATGGATCTGTGACGAATGGAATAAATAAATAATTAATTAACTTAAAACCATAAGGATTAAACTCAAATGTTGTCAATATAATTACCTTCAATGTAATCTAAAATCCACTGGTATGGGTTGTCACTCTGAGGGCTGGAGAGAACTCTACTTGGACCTGCCTCATTAACTTCTTGTTTGGATAACGTTGACTGGGCAGACTTTAAATTTCGGTACTTGTAAGTAAGGCGGCCTTTGGCAATATCCTGATTAGGATACGTCTTAGGAGCAATGTAGTAAGTGCCCTGAAAATAAGAATATTGGTTTATTAGATTTGGAATGATAATGCGATCACAAAAAAAAACGGGAAAGGTTATTTCTGTCTTACCAAAGATTCAGATGGGAATAGCTTAATCAACTTTTCTGCAACACACAGCACGTGTTCATTTTTCAGGCTGGAAAAGAAATGATTTCTATTACAAAACGAAATTGGAGAATCGAAGTTGTTGACTAAATAAAAAAGATGACGAATCGAAGAAAAACATCTTATTTTCAATACTCACTCCTTAGAAATGCTAAGAAGGTGTGCACCAACACAACGTATGATTTGCTTCCGGCCACGTTCATCAAGGTGTCTGTTGTTCTCTGCTTTAAGTTGATAAGTTTCCAGAACAACTTTGGCCAAACTGTCTCCCGTAATGACAGCGTGCACATCCTGTACAAGAAAAGAGACAAAAAAACAGTGCTGTAGTACAAATGTAAAACACCACACAACTGAGATATTATGAGACACTACTAACCAAGTTCTTAATGAGGCGGTTAACGTTATGGTCATTAGATCTCTTCTCGATGAAATCGACGGCACTGTTGGACTTCTTGGCCTGTTTCGCCTTCTTGGCTGGTGGTGGTCTCGGCTCAACCTCGTCTTCCTCAGACTCAGATTGGCAGGCTCCAAGATTGTCAAGCGAGATTGCTTCGTTCTCGTCATTCGGTGTGTCCTCATTTGTTGGGTTGCTCTCATCCGCGCGGCACTAGGAAGAAAACGATTCGTTATTACATTGTACCAGCAGGAAAAATGTACAATTCACAACTAATAATTTCAGGAGCATGATGTCACGTTCCCAGGAACATGCTAACTTACCTTTTTGGCGTACTCCTCAATCTTAGACAGCAAGAGAAACCGTGGCCCAGGTTTTAGAAGCGGCCGCAAATAGACCTCAGAAACAGCATTTGCCTTGATGTTTTCAAGTCCAATTTCATCCTCTGGAAAAGAAAAAAAACCTTTTAACATTTTCGGAGTCAAAAAATAAACCGTCAAATCGCCTAGCGCTACTTCACGCGCGCGACGACGAGAATGAAGTCTCCAGCGTGTAGCAACGGCGATTACCACGTAGGAGGCCTGCACGGCCGACACGGCTAGCACGGCGAGCATGAGGTGCATGGCGGCGGCGCGGGCGGAGAGCACGGCGCGGCGAGCACGGCGGTGGACACGGCGATGACGAGGGTGGCCACAGCGAGCACGATAGTGACGGGGGCGGACGGCGCGGGGGGCGGACAGCGCGGGGGGCGGACAGCGCGGAGGGCGGACAGCGCGGAGGGCGGACAGCGCGGAGGGCGGACAGCGCGCAGGGCGGACAGCGCGGGGGCGGACAGCGCGGAGGGCGGACAGCGCGGGGGGCGGACAGCGCGGGGGGCGGACAGCGGGGGGCGGACAGCGCGGGGGCGGACAGCGCGGGGGGCGGACAGCGCGGGGCGGACAGCACGGCGGACACGGCGAGCACGGCGGACACGGCGAGCACGGCGGACACGGCGAGCACGGCGGTGGACACGGCGATGACGAGGGTGGCCAGAGCGAGCACGATAGTGACGGGGGCGGACAGCGCGCGGGGGCGGACAGCGCGCGGGGGCGGACAGCGCGCGGGGGCGGACAGCGCGCGGGGGCGGACAGCGCGCGGGGGCGGACAGCGCGCGGGGGCGAACAGCGCGCGGGGGCGAACAGCGCGCGGGGGGCGGACAGCGCGCGGGGGCGGACAGCGCGGGGGGCGGACAGCGCGCGGGGGCGGACAGCGCGCGGGGGCGGACAGCGCGCGGGGGCGGACAGCGCGCGGGGGCGGACAGCGCGCGGGGGCGGACAGCACGCGGGGGGGACAGCACGCGGGGGCGGACAGCACGGCGGACAGCACGGCGGACAGCATGGCGGCAGCATGGCGGACAGCATGGCGGACAGCATGGCGGCGTCGGGGGTCGGCGGCGCGGTGGCGATGAGCGCGAGCACGGCCGAGTCCACGGCGAGCATGGCGGCGTCGGGGTCGGCGGCGCGGTGGCGATGAGCGCGAGCACGGCCTAGGCCACGGCGAGCATGGCGGCGTCGCTGGTCGGCGGCGTGGTGGCGATGAGCGCGGGCACGGCCGAGGCCACGGCGGCCAAGGTGATGATAGCAGGGCGGGCACGGCGGGCACGGCGGGCACGGTGGGCACGGCTAGCACGTGGTGCACGGCGGCGGACACGGCGATGACGAGGATGGCCAGAGCGAGCACGATAGTGACGAAGGCGGCGAGGGTGGAGTGCGCGGCCGTGGCGCGGGCGGACAGCGCGGCGGACACGACGAACACGACGAGCATGGCGGCGTCGTGGGTCGGCGGCGCGGCGAGCGCGAGCACGGCCGAGGCCACGGCGGCCAGGGCGGTGATAGCAGGGCGGGCACGGGGAGCACGGCGAGCACGGCGAGCACGGCAAACACGTGGTGCACGGCGGTGGGCACGACGGCGGGCACGGCGGTGACGAAGGCGGGCAGCATGGCCAGCCCGGCGGTGCCTAGGGCGGCGACCGCGGCCGCGCGGAGGGCGTCCAGCACGGCGTATTGGTTACGGTGGGGAGCGTTCAAGCTTGCAGGAGGTCGCAAGGGATAGAGTTGCTTCTAAAGCGACAAGAACATCGCCACTACTCAGCCACACCACACTGTCCCTAGCCCAACGTAAACAGGCACACGCGTCGCTATGACAATGAATACGTAGGAATTTCAACTTACCAGCAAATTTGTCGATGAGCTGCTCGAATCCCCAGCTACGAAGCAAGTGCTTCGATTCTTCGTCCATAACCACCCGAGAAAACTTACTACTAAAATCAACACAGTTGTCTTGTTGTCAATGAGGCGGCCGGTCGATCAGCGAGTGAGTGGCCCGGGCCGGGGCAGGTGACGAGACGAGCGGAGCGGCAAGCCTGAGCCGAGCCGAGTCCAGCCGAACCTAGCCGAGCCGGGCCCGGCCGGGCCGAGTCGGCCGCAGTTGCACGAGACGAATCCCCAGCATCCAGCGGCGGCCGGGTGGGGTGGGGGAAGGGGGGGTGGGCGGTCGAGTGAAATTCTATCTTGTATTAAACTAGCGTGGTTCTAGACAAGGGCCCGGAATCAACTAAATTTCTTTAAATCAACCAAAATATTCAAAACAAAAAATATAAAAAAAAATTTCTTTGTTTCAAAGAACTCATTTTTTGGGTGTTCGAGGCGGCCAAGCCGGGCAACCCCCCATCACAGCCCCAGCCACCGACCAAGCTGCCGCGGTCAAAGCCCTCCAAGATAGCTACCTGGAATGTGCGCACCATGTACAAGGCGGGCGCCGCGGCCAACATCCTGCGGGAACTGGCGGAGATGCAAGTGGGCATCGCGGCGCTGCAGGAGATGAGGTGGGAGGGGACTAGGGATTTGTGGATGGAAGGCTTCCACCTGCGCTGGTCTGGCCCCGCGGGGGGGCGGAACAGACGACTGGGGGTGGGCTTCGCAGTTCACAGGTCACTAGACTCCGCGGTCACGGGGTGGTTCCCGGTTAATGATAGGTTATGTGCTTTAGTTGTGCGGGTCAAGGGTCGTAACTGCGCTTTCATTACAGGACACGCCCCGACGAATGAGCAGGCTGACACTACGAAGGTCAAGTTTTATGACCAACTAGTGACTCTCTGCACGAAGACCACACTGTGCGAAAAAACCACAGTGAATCCCGTTAATTTTTTTGCCGGGATATACTGCAGTTCAGAACACAGGATTTACCGTGCCTGGCTACAGTATCTACTGTACCTGGTACAGGATATTCCGTACTCCACTCCTGTGGTACAGTAAATCCCGTACAAAGTACAGTAGATCCTGTTAAAAAAGTACAGTAAATCCTGTACTCTGAATTACAGTGACAGCTGTACTAATCACTACAGGATTTACTGTGATTTTTTCCCACAGTGCATCCCCAGGTCACATGTCAAGGTCGTACTCGGTGACCTCAACGCCCAGGTGGGCGCATCGCGGGCCCGCTCGGAAGGGTGCCAAGGGGTGGCCTCACTGCACAGGCGGAGCAACAACAATGGCGAGAGGCTCGTCGACTTTGCCGAGGGGCACGGCATGGTCATTGCAAGCACATACAACCCGCGGTCCAGGGACCACCGCGCCACGTGGATGTCCCCGGACGGTAAGACTGTTACTCAGATTGATCACATTTTGGTTGACAGGCGGTATGCGAGGTGGATCAGTGAGGTGCAATCGGAGTGGTCAGCGTGCAATGACTCAGACCACGCCCCGGTGACGGCGAAGTTCCAATGGAAATGGAAGGGGCGCGGGGCCAGGAAAGCGGAAGACGGCGGGATAAAGTCACCAAGGAAACTATGCGTGTCGAAACTAAGGGCGGAGGATACCCAAGAGAAATATGAAGACGCGGTGAGTGAGATACTCAAGGAAGGGCCGCGAGGCCCGGCCACGGAGGAGGCCGGGACACATGAAACAGTTCCTGGAACTGCCCCTGGCACTGAAACTACCCCGCCAGCCCCGCCATCAGTCAACGAGAGGTGGGACAGAATCAAGAGGGCGATACTAAAAGCGGGCGAGGAAGTACTAGGCACACAACGGCAGGACAAGTCAGCGCCATGGTTTAATGAAGAGTGCGAAGAGGCGCGAGTAGCCAGAAGGGAGGCGTGGAAGCGCAGGGAGTCCGACTGGACAGATGCACAGCTTCGGGAGGAGTATGAGGAGGCATGCAAGACCTTTCAGAAGACTGTAAGGAAAGCCAAGCGAAAGGCCGAGGAGGCCAAGTTCCAAGCCCTCGCGCTAGATCACACGGCAAAAAATTGGCGGTCCTTTTTTGCGGGAGCAAAGAGGCAAAGGCAAGGTTTCGTGCAGAGGGCAACCATGTTGCGCACGGCGAAGGGTATGCTCGTGTCACACCAGGGACAGCTACAGCGACAGTGGAAGCACCACTTTGAGCAGGTACTAGCCGGCATGGGCGCTGCCCAGGGCGGGGCGGCGCCACAGCTCGGGGCGGAGGACGGAAGGGAGATGGAAGCGCCCACACTGCAGGAAGTCCAGGACGCTCTGTTCTCCCTCAAGCCCAACAAGGCACCAGGAGGGGACGGGGTAGCGACGGAGCTTCTGCAATGCGGGGGTGAACAAATCCACACCGAACTTTGGCATCTGATTGAGGCTTTCTGGCGCACAGAGGAGCTTCCCGATGAATGGGAAGAGGCGGTTATCACGGTCCTGCATAAAGGCAAGGGCTCGGTATATGAGTGTGATAGCTACAGAGGCCTGTCACTGCTGAACACGGGCTTCAAGGTCTTGTCCACCCTGGTGCTGCGGAGGCTACAGCCCTATGCAGATGCTATTGTTGGTGAGTACCAGGCGGGTTTCAGGAGGAGTCGGTCCACAACGGACCACATCTATACGGTCCGTACAACGCTAGCACGTCGAGGGGCCTATAAAAAGGGAAACACATGTCGTCTTTATCGATTTCGCAAAGGCCTACGACTCCATCTACAGGGACGTGCTGGGGGGTAACCTTGCCAAGCTGGGAGTGCCGAGGAAACTGATTACGGTGATGATGGCGCTGTCCAGGCGCACGAGAAACAGGGTCCGGGTGTTGGGTCACCTGTCCGAGGACTTCACGACGCTCTCAGGTGTCCGTCAGGGAGACGCCCTCTCCCCCCTGCTCTTCAATCTCGCGCTGGAGTACGCCATAAGGGCGGTACTGGCGGCACTAGCCCAGGAGGTCCTGCTACTGGCATATGCGGACGATATTGTTATAATGGCGGATTCCCGGGAGCAGCTCCAGCAGGCAGTGGAGGCCCTCATCGAACACTGCGCGGCCATTGGATTGCAGGTCAACCAGTCCAAAACTAAGTACATGCTGGCATCACCGGCAGCAGGGGGCCCAGTCAGCACCTGGAGGCCGCGGGGCAGACTTACGAGGCGGTAACGGTATTCAAGTATCTGGGTTCGTTCATAACGCCAGATAATGACTGCTACCTCGACATCAGGGAGCGAGCTGCAGCAGCATTGCGCGCGCTACGCGCTCTGAAGCCTATGCTGCGAGCCAAGAGCACGCGCAATGCTGCGAAGGTCCAGATTTACAGGGCAGTCATTCGACCAATTGCAATGTACGGCTGTCAGGCATGGACCTTGACGGGGGGGGGCCGAAGAGCGCTGCAAGGCTTCGAGAACGACGCCCTCAGGATGAGGGTCGGTCCGGAGTACCGGGGAAATGGGCGTTTGCGTTCTAGGACCAATGCGGAAATACGTAGGATACTGCAGGAGCCTACCAGCATTGTGGACGCGGTACACAAGGTGGCGTTCAACTGGGCGGGCCACGTAGCCCGGGCCGGTCCGGAAAGGTATACCAGAAGGGCCTTGGACCTCAAGCCGGATGGCAAGAGGAAGAGAGGCAAGCCCAGGACCGAGTGGCAACACTACATTGCGGAGGTGGCGGTGTACTTTAACGAGCCTGACTGGAGGCAACGCGCCCAAGACAGGGACAGCTGGAAAGAGCTAGTGGAGGAGGTGGCACGAGGGCTGGCCCCACTGCCGGCCGCACAGCCGCCTGCGCGGGGGCCGATCGCAAGCCCGGCCACCTCGGAGGATGAAGATGCACCCCCTGCAGTAGGCAACCCGCTCCGCCCGGCGCACACGCTGAGTGACAGCGAGTGACGGGACTGAACGTATGTTGGAATGTATTGAAGTAACTCGGCTATAATAAAATAGTGTGACGACTTTATTCACACAGACTAATCTTCTCTCCCCCCCCCCCTTTATTTTTCACATCCTGGACCTAAGGCACACACGCACTGTGTGCACGCACTGTATTGCAAATTTCTTTGTACAAACAATGGCCACAATAAAACGATATCTATGCTACCGGTAGAGTTATTTGCATGCACCCGCCCAATCCTAGCGCAAGCAGCCAGCGAGC
Source organism: Thrips palmi (assembly GCF_012932325.1). Taxonomy (NCBI): domain Eukaryota; kingdom Metazoa; phylum Arthropoda; class Insecta; order Thysanoptera; family Thripidae; genus Thrips; species Thrips palmi. The sequence goes on along the minus strand of NW_023144625.1, from coordinate 3,274,804 downwards.
AGCGTAAGGCTATACTAGCTCAGACGGGTATGGAGGAGAGTAGCGGTAAGGTGACGGCGGCTGTTTATGTATGGTACGGTACGTCAAACTATTGGTGTTATGTGAGTAATCCTTTCTTACAGCCTAACTTGACCTGACCCAAGGGCTACACCTCACGGATGGGAATGCGGCTACGGCCTTCGACCCACGAAGTTTGGTGTGTCCCGATCCGCAAAAAGGGTGCCGGGCTGACAGCCCGGATGTCACACCCGCGGTACCCCTAACCAGGATACCGTGCCCTGTGTCGTCTGGCCAAGGATAGTCATGTGACTACACGTGTCTTACCCGGACGCCGGCGATATGGGCCTGTCATCTCTTGATGGCAATGTGTGGGCAGTAGGTAAGTCCTGGTGAAGGAGTGGGTGTCTGCACATTGGGTGACAGACTTGCTCTGGCTCAAGGCCCCCCGGCCGCTAGCACATCCAGGCACGTACGCACGCAGCGGAGTGGCGAAAGCTACTGTCGTGGACATGGTCCTCCTAAGGACCCAACCCGTCCAAGTTACGGACGTGAAGCCACCTCAAGGCTGCTAGTTGAACCCCTAAGCTGAAACCTGAAACCTGAAACCTTGCGATCCCGCATAGTCCCAGTGCGATTGGCGACGATGACTTTTGAGGAGATTCTTTAGCGTCGTGCTACGTGAATTGCCGAAAACACGAAAAGTGAAATTCGAATTTCACGTCCCTATTGAAGCAGAGGACCGATTTAGAGCGTGCCCTTGCGATTCCGCATAGTCCCAGTGCGATTGGCGACGATGACCTTTGAGGAGATTCTTTAGCGTCCTGCTACGAGAAGTGCCGAAAACACGAAAAGTCAAAGTCGAATTTCGCGTTCCTATTGAAGCAGAGGACCGATTTAGAGCGTGCCCTTGCGATCCCGCATAGTTCCAGTGCGATTGGCGACGATGACTTTTGAGGAGATTCTTTACCGTCGTGCTACGTGAAGTGCCGAAAACACGAAAAGTCAAAGTCGAATTTCGCGTTCCAATTGAAGCAGAGGACCGATTTAGAGCGTGCTTTTGCGATCCCGCATAGTCCCAGTGCGATTGGCGACGATGACTTTTGAGGAGATTCTTTAGCGTCGTGCTACGTGAAGTGCCGAAAACATGAAAAGTCAAAGTCGATGCTTCACAGTTGGCCGCAACACTTTCACTTCTTCTTCAGACACTAGAGAGACATCGCCTTCACTGTCATCATCATTATCGGGAAATGAGATATTGGCATCAAGCTTCTTAAGGGGGCTCATACATGTTAAAAGCACTTTTTTAAAAAAAAATTTTGATGTAGATGGATTAAGATTTTACAATTTCTGTGTTAAAATCCTTTTAGATAATTGAGTAAGCTTCATTTTGGCTTAAGGGAAAGTGACTTTGGACATTTTTTAGAGATTTAGTCGAAACGTTTAAAATTTTGCTTCTCGTAAGATTTTGTTCGCATACTTGCTCAGATCTGTGGGGAAAAAATCAGGGAGACTCATCCCCAGTAGGATCATAGAATTGACTAGAATGGGCTTTATATCTGCAATAGTTTTCAAGAAAAAAAATAAAAACAATTTTTTTAACAATTTTTTAAACAAATTTTTCAACAAAAAATTGTTTTTATTTTTTTTCTTGAAAACTATTGCAGATATAAAGCCCATTCTAGTCAATTCTATGACCCTACTGGGGATGAGTCTCCCTGATTTTTTCCCCACAGATCTGAGCAAGTATGCGAACAAAATCTTACGAGAAGCAAAATTTTAAACGTTTCGACTAAATCTCCAAAAAATGTCCAAAGTCACTTTCCCTTAAGCCAAAATGAAGCTTACTCAATTATCTAAAAGGATTTTCACACAGAAATTGTAAAATCTTAATCCGTCTACATCAAATTTTTTTTAAAAAAAAAAGTGCTTTTAACATGTATGAGCCCCCTTAAATGCATCAGACGTCTTGGTTTGTGTTTTATTTTTCATATTATCATTCTGAGCAGCAGCCTGTAATCGTTTGTGACTCTCCTGAAACAAAATTTTAAACATAAATACAAATAACTATGCCAGGGCCAGGACAAAGAGGCACTAAAAGTTAGATTAAAGAATTTAAACTTACAGTTACTGCACCAGAATTCGTCCTGCTGCCTTTCCTGCCTTGTTCCTTGTCTTTCTTTGAGTTTGTAGACTAAACAGTTAGATGGCCAAAACCATAACCTTGACGTCTCGTTGCATTCCTCGTCCGAATAGTTTCGAACTTATTTGGGTCATCTGAAATAAAAATAATTGTCCGTAAGTCATCTTGCAACAACGATTAACCTAAAAGCGATTCGAACTCAATACGTTTCGCAAACACGAGTTGTTTACAAAAGGCCTAAAAAGTTTGAGAGGTTATGTACGTACCGACAACGGCCAAGATATTGGCCCGATAATATCCAGCGAGGCCCTTACTTTCGTTACTCTCACTGAGAAGCGGTACTTCTGGTGCTCTTTCGAGCATTTTAGAAGGAGAATCATCTTCTAAGGGACTCCAAAACACTCTGTACAGCCGGTGTGGGTCAAAGGCAGGGCACAAGTCGTTGTCGCCGAAGTCTTTGACATGTGAGATGGGCACCACAGCCGTATGCTGATCGATGACCACTCTTGACCAGAAATCTGCTATTTCTTCCATGGCCGTTCCGCGATTACTACACACAAGGATAAACTTTCCTTTTCCTGAACCTTTCGGCGGAGGTCGCGTTCTGAACACTCACACACACAACACGTTGAGAACGAACTGGCTGGCTGGAGCAAGGCGAACGCGCCAGCTGACCGGCCCTACTTCCGCCAAGCTGCGTTCGAATCACCAGCCTAACCTGTCTTGTTTCTCTTGCTCTCGTAAAGACACACGGATGCTTCCGTCGTTTTCTGACGCAACTCCCGTCAAAACCCTGGACTGTGCGCAGGCGTTTCATAGCCACCACTCGAAAAAAGAAACAAAATCTCGCCACAGCGCAACAGCCAGCAGAAGCAGCGAGAACGAAATCGAAAGTCCGACAGCTGATCCACAATGTAAACAACTTCAGCGATACGGTCAAATTTTCATCGGAAAACTGTCGGGCTCGTTTTTCCATACGCACTGAAATCCCTCTTGTCTCAACGGTCAACCCATGCAAAACTGAGACACAGTTTTGGTCCACTTGCATTACGTTTTACTAACGAACAGTGGTCAATCAATGTTCCCAAGAAGAAGACCTGCACGATATAAAACATGGTTAGATCCCTCTAATAACGAGGAAATACCACCAACGACTGTTCGAGAGAATGCGAAAAGAAAACGACAGGCAGAGCAAGGTAATTTGGAACAGATGCAGATCTAAGGTTTGTTACTTTTATGTTTGATTTCAACTTTTAACCTCCATTAACCTATTTTGCAGAGCTTGGTCTTGAGAATAATGATCGAGAAACTGTACAAGATGTTGATGATGTTGAGAATGTTGAGCAGTTTGGTGAATGTAGAGATCAAGCCGCCAACCAGGTAACCCTTTTTATCAGTGTTTTTCAGAAATACATGCTTTTAATCAATTACTGTTATGGTTGGCTGAGCGATAGCGAAGCCCGTTACTCCAGTGCGGTTGAAAAGTTTTGTCTGTCTGTCTGTCTGTCTGTGTGTGTGTGTACACTACTCCTCCTGAACGGCTCGGCCGATCTGGCTGAGACTTTGCAGGCTTATTAGGTATGTTCTTGGCTCGGCACACGCGAAATTTCACTATCCTAGCTCAACTGGTTCAGTTTTTATAGCCGAAAAACACCTAAAAAACGGTGAAAAATCGAGTTTCCTGCAGGTAGATCACCTCTGTCTTGAAGAAAGGGGGGTCTGGGGGGCGGTGCCCCCCAGCTTCGACAAGTTAAAAAGTGACAAGGGTCAAGATCGTGTTATCTGTAGATGAAGCAACTCTATCTAGAATTAAAGGGGGTCTGGGGGCGGAGCCCCCCAGCATGCAACACGTAAGAAGTAACCGACGATGGACAAGCCAATGCCTGCCGAAGGCAGGCTAGCGCCGCAGGCCAAGGTAGGTACGCCAGGCGCGGATTGGAGGCCGCGAGACATCGCGAAGCCTGTTACGACAAGACGCGGTCTGGCGTAAACCTACCTTGTTAATAACCTCACGGAGTACTGCTTATTGTCGCGAACCCATTTCTGCGACGGATTCGAACCGCCCGCGCCGAGCTGCGCGCTGCCTCCGCTCGCCGCCTGACAAGTGGCGCGCCCTGCCGACCACCTGCCGAAACTCTCAGTCGAGCCGTGCCGTGCCACGCCACAGCAGTCGTCCGGTGAGAACCGCACAGTGAAGTCGTGCCGTGCCGTGCCTCCGTCAGCTCGTGCCGCGTCGCGCCGTCAAACCCAGACCGGCCGCGTGTGAGAAGGTTCTAGTCCAACTTCATCTGGATTAAGGCTCATCTACAATGGACGTAGGAGTAGGGAGTAAGGCTGGAGTAGTTCTACTGGTTCCGGTGGAGTAAGGCGTAAAGAAGGCGGAGTAGAGTTTGAACCAAATCCAATACGCACTCCTACTCCGCCCTTCGTTCGTACTCCACGCCATCGAGTTGCGCAATTTTTTCGGTTTCGGTAGAATATTAATCATAGTTAGGCATAATGAGTGATGTTGATTTCGACGAAGATGACGACAATGAAATGCTTGCTGAAGAGAAGGAGGATGAAATATTGGTGCTACGTGCGCTACTTAATTCTGTGAAGCCCTGCCCGGCACTGTACGCCAAATCAAAAAAAGAATATTCTGGCAAGAATTTTAATAAAGATCTAGCATGGGCAAGTGTGGGCCAAGCCCAGATTCCTCCTATCTCAGGTATTTGATCCAGGAAGCGGAAGAAGGGGATAACTCAGTTTTGGCCATTTTTCAGGAGAAACAAAAAACTGTTAGCAGGGAAAACTAAAACAAAACAAATAAATGTTGCAGATGTTAATAATTTCAAAAAGCATTAGTAAAATTTTGGAAAAAAATCAAAAGTGTAAGGTCACTGCGTAGAGGATTTCTGCGACTTATCACTTTCCGTTGAAATGGAAAACAGAGTCAGCTCACCTTATATTTCCTAAACAAAGTGGAATTTGGAGACAAGTCAAGTGGAACAATAGTCTACATAAAGTGTATGTTACTCTGGTGTATTTTTTGGACTTAGCTCTTTTTTCCAAATTGAAATTTAAAATTAAGGGGGGGTTAAGTTGAGTTGATTCTTTTTACACTAGATTCATAAAAACACAAGTTGAGTTATATCCTTTTGCCAATTTGTCAAACGGACTCATGTAGACTAAGGTTGAGTTATCTCCATTTTCCAATGAAATTTAGACTGTAAAAGGGGTTAAGTTGAGTTATACCCTTTTTCCATGTGGATTTTCTCCTAAACTGCTTGGAATTCAGTCAAATAATTTGGTCTAATGATGTAAACCATTCTAAGGCACAATAATAAAATAAAAACTCAACTTGGGGATAAGTCAAGTTATTCCCTTCTTCCGCTTCCTGGATCATTTTTCACTGACATTCTCTATTTTATCATAATTAGGGCTTGACAGTTGGGACTAGGTTAGGTTGACCTTTTCGATAACTTTTTTAATTTTTCAGGTAAAGATGCTAAAGATGCATTCTATAAAGTGCGTCAACGATTCGGGAAAGAATGGCGCAAATATTTGGCCCATCAAAAGGGGAAGTCAGGGCAGGGGGCTAGTGCTCCATTCACTTCGACGTGGGCGTTGTTTGATGATTGTCGGTTTCTTGGAGATCACATTACACCAAGAAAGTGAGTGCAGACTCTTTTTTACCTTGTTTTAAACAATGTGCCTAGATATAACGTCTTTTTCGTTCTTCATAACTGCAGAACAAACTCGTCCTACAAGTCTACAGCAACAACACCTGTCGTGAAGACTTCGCAGGCCAAGAGAAGTCTTTTGAATACATCAAGCTCTTCTATGTCACCTTGTGACATCACAACATCATCCCTGTGGAACAGTGACCTCCAAATTTTGACTTGTATGTATTGCTCAACCACTATCACATGAATTAACAAACCAATCATGTTTTTATCGCACATTCAATTTTTAAGGTACTACTTCCAATCCTGAAGAAAGTACTGCTCCCTCCACGCCAACAGGACCAACAGCTTCCGAGCAAGTAATGAAAGCAATGGAAAAGGCTGTAAAATCTTCCAAGCGCATTCCTGAAGCAGATAACTTTGCAACCAAACGGCAGAGATCCGACAAAGAATTTATGGATACCATGGTTGCCCAAGGAAATGCCCAAACTAAAGTTGCCTGTGCTTTTGGGAAAGCACTGGAAGCACCAACACCTGCTGCACCTCCAGTTCTGCAGCCAGAGTCATGTCCTGTTGTGGTAGCGATCAAGTATGCGATGGAGTCTGTGCCTGAAGACCAGAAGCTGCCATGTTTGACAGACGTTCTTCATCTGATTTCTACTAAGTATACAAAGAAATAGTGTGAGGTTTTCACCTGCATCATGCATTGAGCATTTATTGATGAGGGTTGACTAATAATGCCAAAGTACAATTTATTATTTCTATTCATAGTTTATTTAACATGTTATTTCTTCATAACAAAATAGTCATTTATTTTTCATGATCAATATAAATTGATAAAGAAATTAATTATTAACATAGGCATTGAGCAATAAGTTGATCTCAAAATGTATAAATGATCCAGGAAGCGGAAGAAGGGAATAACTTGACTTATCCCTAAATTGAGTTTTTATCTTATTATTGTGCCTTAGAATGGTTTCCATCATTACAGCAAATTATTTGACTGAATTCCAACCAGTTTAGGAGAAAATCCACAGGGAAAAAGGGTATAACTCGACTTAACCCCTTTTACGGTCTAAATTTCATTGGAAAATGGAGATAACTCAACGGAAGTCCACATGAGTCCGTTTGACAAATTGGCAAAAGGATATAACTCAACTTGTATTTTTATGAATCTAGTGTAAAAAGAATCAACTCAACTTAACCCCCCCTAAATTTTAAATTTCAATTTGGAAAAAAGAGCTAAGTCCAAAAAATACACCAGGGTAACATACACTTTATGCACACTATTGTTCCACTTGACTTGTCTCCAAATTCCTCTTTGTTTAGGAAATATAAGGTGAGCTGACTCTGTTTTCCATTTCAACGGAAAGTGATAAGTCGCAGAAATCCTCTACGGAGTGACCTTACACTTTTGGTTTTTTTCCAAAATTTTGCCAATGCTTTTTAAAATTATTAACATCTGCTACATTCATTTGTTTTGTTTTAGTTTACCCTGCTAACAGTTTTTGGTTCCTCCTGGAAAATGGCCAAAATTGAGTTATCCCCTTCTTCCGCTTCCTGGATCAAATGAAATGTAAGACTGAACACTTTTCTCTGTGATGATAAAGGAAAAAATAAACAAGACTGATTGTCACTGAAAAAAAATGTCTTACTGCTCCATGTTCAAATCATGGCCCCGCAATGCTCTTCGGGCTTGCCATTGGCATTGATCGTAGCCAAGCTCCGAGTTGATGTAGGCTTGAAGGTAATCTCTCATGCCGACTGCAATGTGATTAGATCTGTTTCCTCCAGCTCGGCCGAGGTCTTGAAAGTAGGGAGAAATAACTTCCCTCCAACGCCCCTCTGTGACAGTGCCATCTGGTCGCTCAACATCAACAAAATCAGCTGGAGCATACATTCTATCCGCAGCATTCTTCATTTCTTCTGACATCATCAGAAAGTTGTGGAGACAGACTAAAGCCTTGAAAACAGCTTCTAAATTATCAGGACTCATTGAAAGTGGCTTTTGCAAAAGCAGCCACCTAGCAGCCAAAATTCCAAAACTATTTTCAATGGTCCGCCTGGCACGAGAGAGTCTATAATTAAATATGCGCTTTTCATCTGTCAATTCTCTTTTTGGATATGGGCGCATCATGTATTTTGTCAGTGGAAATGCTTCATCACCAACAAAAAAGTAAGGGAATGGCACATTCATTCCCTGCAATGGTGTTGGATCAGGGAGATTCATTCTATTGGCTTCCAGGTCTGCAGCTAAGTCAGGGTTGGACCAAACTCCACCATCACTAATTGAACCTGAACAAATACATAAATTATGTTTTATAAATGTAGTCCATGAAGATATCTTGATAATGATAACGGCCTAGATACTTACCATATTGACCTATGTCAATCCAAGTAAATTTGTAATTTGCATCACAGGTAGCAAGTAAAACCATGCTGAAAAAACCTTTGTAATTGTACCAGTTAGATCCAGAATTCGGAGGAGCCTTGATTCGCATGTGTTTTCCATCCATCGCACTAATGCAATTAGGAAACTGCCACTTTTGCTGAAAACCATCCGCTATTTTTTTCCACTCTTCTTTGTCAGGAAATTTGAGAACAGTGGGTTGCAGTGCTTCCCAAATTGCCCGGCTTGTCTCGTGGATTATTTGGAACACAGTTGATCGTCCAATACGGTATTCAGCATGTTGGAGTTTAGCTGTAATGCCTTGAGAAAAGAACCTGAGAAATAAAAACGAAAATAAAATCTTCTTTTTAAAAATAATTAAGGTAAACAGAATAAAATTGTACTTACATGAGAGTCACCGCAAGACGAAGCTTAGTTGGTAATGGAGTCCGAATGCTGTGTTTTTCAAGGAAGGGATGAACAAAATTTACCAATAAATTAAATTGTTCTGGTGACATGCGGAATAGGTCAAAAAATTCCTCATGGTCGGTGGTCATCAGCTCAGTGAAGAGGTTATTGTAGAAGCCGTGGGCCACGCGCGGTCGATTCACGGGCCGAACCCACCAACGCCGACGTGGCAGACGTTTCCACATCTTCCAAACATGGTAGCGACCAGCCATGTTGCTTTGCAAAGCCAGCAAAAACATCAAAACCATTCCTAGTCGCCTCAAATCCATTTTGACAGAGTTGGAACGCAAATCGCAGTTGACAGCAGAAGACACAGTAAACATAAACAACCGCCTTGCAGGCACCTACAACGTTCTGGGTTCTGATTGGCTAGGGGCCGCGCTCTACTCCATTCCATTGTGGACACGAACCCCGGAGTAGAGAGTAATTTGACAAACTACTCCCTACTCCCTTACTCCCTACTCCCCACTCCAACGTCCATTGTAGATGAGCCTTTACTGCACTCCAAGTCAATCTGAGATGCCGCCGGCTTTCTTCATGTCACCTCCGCGCCCTCGCCTTCACGCCCTTCGGGTTAGTACGGCAAACCCACACCACAGCTCGGTTCGGTTTGTTTTGGTTTGAGCTAATTTATTTAATACGTGCAACGCCTTCCCATGACCCCCTCCGATTTTGACCAAAATTTTTTTCTGAGATGCCCTTATGGTAAGAAAAAACATCCTAAAATATTAGGTCGCTAAAAAATTTATTGGCCGAGAAAACCAATGTTTTCTAAATTTGCCACTTTTTTTACCTAATTTGGGAGTTTCTTTACTACTTTGAGGTTTTTGGTGCTAAGTGGCTGAAAATCAGTATTCTTAGGTAAAATTGCCCAAGGAACAAGAATATGGTCACAGATTTGATCTACGACCGATATCTTCAGAAATACTTACCCAAAACGACCAAATTTTACTGAAAATACCCAAATTTTGGGGAAACGGTCAAAAATATTTTTTATCCACGATCCGTTGACGCCATGTTGTAGAAAAAGAGCTAATAAAGCTAATGAGCACACGCCCAGGTTCGTAGCTCAAACCGTTTAGGAGCTGTAAGGCGTCAAAGTTGGAGGTTTTTTGAGGGGGCCTGAAAACCGGCACTTTTGACCTCTGCGCTCAATGTCCGGCACCCGAGCCGTACCAGCCATGATCCTTGCTTTCGAGGTGAGGTCTGCGTGCGCAATGGGAGCCAAGAAGAGGGTGAAGCGGCACAGCGTTTCTGAACAGGGTCCTCTTTAGAGCGCCTGAACAGCCGAGGGTTGGTAAGCTCACCAAACGGCGCTTGGAAAGCACTTGCTGCACCGTGGGCTCGCTCAAGGCCACGAACAATGCTATTCGGTGTAAGTCTCAAACTGTCGCCCTCGACAAGCTTCGGATTCTGTTGGCTGCCCCTTCCTTCTCTCTCTTTCCCACATGGTCCAAAGCCGTTGCCCCGACCCCTCAACCTGCCCCCAATACCGGATATATTTTGTGTTGTTTCAGATGAATTTCAAGCTTTTTGTCGGAAGCTGTCGCCCTTTGGTAAGCTTAGGAAGTTCTTCGGAATCTGTCAGCGTTTCCCCGGCGGTTTTCTCGCTTTCCCAACCCTGAGGGGTCGGGGGCGAGCTTACCAAAGGGCGACAGCTTCCGACAAAAAGCTTGAAATTCATCTGAAACAACACAAAATATATCCGGTATTGGGGGCAGGTTGAGGGGTCGGGGCAACGGCTTTGGACCATGTGGGAAAGAGAGAGAAGGAAGGGGCAGCCAACAGAATCCGAAGCTTGTCGAGGGCGACAGTTTGAGACTTACACCGAATAGCATTGTTCGTGGCCTTGAGCGAGCCCACGGTGCAGCAAGTGCTTTCCAAGCGCCGTTTGGTGAGCTTACCAACCCTCGGCTGTTCAGGCGCTCTAAAGAGGACCCTGTTCAGAAACGCTGTGCCGCTTCACCCTCTTCTTGACTCCCATTGCGCACGCAGACCTCACCTCGAAAGCAAGGATCATGGCTGGTACGGCTCGGGTGCCGGACATTGAGCGCAGAGGTCAAAAGTGCCGGTTTTCAGGCCCCCTCAAAAAACCTCCAACTTTGACGCCTTACAGCTCCTAAACGGTTTGAGCTACGAACCTGGGCGTGTGCTCATTAGCTTTATTAGCTCTTTTTCTACAATATGGCGTCAACGGATCGTCGATAAAAAATATTTTTGACCGTTTCCCCAAAATTTGGGTATTTTCAGTAAAATTTGGTCGTTTTGGGTAAGTATTTCTGAAGATATCGGTCGTAGATCAAATCTGTGACCATATTCTTGTTCCTTGGGCAATTTTACATAAGAATTCTGATTTTCAGCCACTTAGCACCAAAAACCTCAAAGTAGTAAAGAAACTCCCAAATTAGGTAAAAAAAAGTGGCAAATTTAGAAAACATTGGTTTTCTCGGCCAATAAATTTTTTAGCGACCTAATATTTTAGGATGTTTTCTCTTACCATAAGGGCATCTCAGAAAAAATTTTTGGTCAAAATCGGAGGGGGTCATGGGAAGGCGTTGCACGTATTAAATAAATTAGCTCTTTGCGACTGAGCTTTCAACCTCGTTCTCGCTCCAGGGCATGCAGTCCACCCGGTTGCGTCGAGAAGTCATGGGCTAGGCGAGCCACGCCACTGCCCTGCCGCCTGATGAATCCCTGAGAACCCCGTCGCCCCGCCAACACCAACATGTGCCCCATCTTCCACCGTCAGCGTCGTCCAGCTGCCCGCCGCTCGCTGGCTGGCCGTCCACGCCACTGTCGCCCTCCGTCGTCGCATGCGCCGAGGCGTCCCGCCTCTTAAAGTGTCGTGACAGTGAAATGTGCTAGTGATGTGTCAAAGTGAAAGGAGTCTTTAGTGTCATTGAGCCTTTAGTGCTAATTTTCTAGTTTCCTTGTCTGTTTGGCTCGTCCAAGAAGGCTCGTCCTGTGACAACTGGATTTAATTAAATAATATTATTGTACATTCTACCCCCTTGTCTTATATTTTCTTCAATTATTCAAATATTTCAATTGGTCTACATACCCAACTGCTGCAAGCCTAGTTGATCCCGGTTTTCTCCAGCAACATTTTTGTACCAGCTTCAGTAGAGTATTAATGTAGTCACAATTTGGGGGTCCGTCCGGGATTGTTGCTATTGTTGTTCATTGTCATTTTTCTTGCAATCCAGTCCAATCCAGTTGTTGCTTTTGTATTGTTCAATCCTTGCCAGCAATTGATCCAGGAAGCGGAGGGGATAACTCAATTTTGGCCATTTTTCAGGAGAAACAAAAAACTGTTAGCAGGGAAAACTAAAACAAAACAAATGAATGTTGCACATGTTAATAATTTCAAAAAGCATTAGTAAAATTTTGGAAAAAAAATCAAAAGTGTGAGGTCACTCCGTAGAGGATTTCTGCGACTTATCACTTTCCGTTGAAATGGAAAACAGAGTCAGCTCACCTTATATTTCCTAAACAAAGAGGAATTTGGAGACAAGTCAAGTGGAACAATAGTGTGCATAAAGTGTATGTTACTCTGGTGTATTTTTTGGACTTAGCTCTTTTTTCCAAATTGAAATTTAAAATTTAGGGGGGGTTAAGTTGAGTTGATTCTTTTTACACTAGATTAATAAAAACACAAGTTGAGTTATATCCTTTTGCCAATTTGTCAAACGGACTCATGTAGACTACGGTTGAGTTATCTCCATTTTCCAATGAAATTTAGACTGTAAAAGGGGTTAAGTTGAGTAATACCCTTTTTCCAAGTGGATTTTCTCCTAAACTGCTTGGAATTCAGTCAAATAATTTGGTGTAATGATGTAAACCATTCTGAGGCACAATAATAAAATAAAAACTCAATTTGGGGATAAGTCAAGTTATTCCCTTCTTCCGCTTCCTGGATCAATTGTTTCAATCGCTGTAGTTAAGGTGCGTTCACGCTCGTATCGCGTCCGTGTCGCGTTGGTGGCGGAGAGTGGCGGTCGGGACATTAGCAGACGACGTGCGAGACAAACAATGGACAGGGAGACAGCTGGAAATGGCGCGTGCGGGCCAGTGGGGTGGCACAGAGCCCTAACCCGGTGTTGCGAGGACTAGATCCATTACGTACATTCGAATTTAAACCCTAGGTGCCTCGAATACAGTCCAACATAGTGAAAAAGTGCCGATGAACAACAGTTGTGTCAACCTACTGCGGGATCCAGCCGGCCGTGGACACAGACGGCGGCGAGCGGCGACGGCTCCAAGGCTCCGACTCCGAACCGTACACTGTTAAAAATAAAGTTGTAATTTAGCAGTAAATATGTTGCTAATTTTCTGAATGATTTAAGTCGTTTCCAAATGACTTTAGTTGTTTACAAACGACTTGCGTTGTTCGTCAACAAGATGGTTGTAAACCAGTAGACAGCCTTATTTGCATCAATTTTGATTGCCGATTAGGTCACCGACCTAGTGAAGTCCCAGTGACCCGCAGTTATCACTTCTTAGATTGTCCGAGTTGTTTGAACACAGCAAAATATTGTTTTGAAACAGCATAAGTCAGAAAAATAATTAGCAACGAATTTGTCGTTTTAAAACAAGAAAACTTGTTTATAAACAACAGCGTTGTCGAGGTTGGTTATTGTGTTGTTGTTTTAAAACAACCATTTTCAACAGTGTAAGTGGTGGGGATGGAAGCAGCCGGCCGGAGGGGAGGAGGGGCAGGGGGGAAGCCCACCAGCCGCCCAGCTGAGCGATTTAACGGTGGCGGCGATGCGTTCGTTTGGTCGCTCCGTCTCTCACACTAAATTTTCTACGAAGAAATGTGGCTGGTAAGCTACGGAGAAATATTTTCCTTCGTATGCTACAATGAAAATTGATAATTTCATTGGTAATACGGATGAAGTCAAGCCAATTCATAAAGAACTATAATTTACGGTGAGGCCTCTTCGTATGGAGAAAAAAAGGAATTGGTAAGATACGAATGGGAGTCTGCTCTCTGCCGATGTTGGTAGAGTACGAAGAAAGTTAGAAAACAATCCGTATGCTACAAATCATTAAAATGTAAAAATGGCCTTGAAAATTTAGAACAAATGGGATATCACTTTTCTCTCCCTACACAGCTAAAGATGAGTTTTCACACATCAACATCATATCTTTGAGAGTTGAAGTATCACCTGTAGGAATTAAAACTGAAGCAGACTATATTAGCCCTACTTTTGTTCACACCTGTGGTGCGCAACTAACCTACAAACCCAGACGGTTGAAATATAAATGTATATTTACAATAATGGTACTAGGACTCCATGGACTCCATACACTGCTCATTGACTAACCTTTACTTGCAGCATTGTAAACAGTGTCACAGCTCGCAATACTCGTCCAAGAAGGCCTGCTTGAACGCAGCCATTTCGCCGACAAAGTGAAATTAGAAAGACACACTTTAGGAAAGGCGGTCTCTATGAAATGTCCTTGACTCACGGCTCAAAATTATTTCTTTGACATTGCTCATCACCAAACCACAAACCTCAAAACACACCAAATAGCAGACGTCGCGAAGTCGCTTTTCAATTTTCAAAAGCCGCGCATGGTTATTCACACGTTAGGCGTACTGCCAATAACGTGAGAGGACTGGAGTGTTTTGTTTTCTCCCGTGTCCTCTGCTGGCTCGGCTGCCTTCGAAACAACAATTTTAGGATTCAAGTAAAATGTAAACAAACAATTCGGCAACCCGGTGGTCAAATTTTTTTCGTGATTCGTCGAGACTTGGTCCAGGTACCGAGGCATTGAGTGCTCTACAGAAACTAAGTATCGAATCTAGTCTTTGGGTGATGTGAGTTTAGTCCATTTTTAACCAAAGTCAATAAGTTGCGGTGATTTTCGAGAGGTTAGTTGTTCTAACGTCATAGCATTTTAAAAATCACGTATTTTATGAAGTTGCGAATGTGGCTAAGCGTGGCCAGGCATTCAAATTTATATCGAGACGCGGAGGCAAATGTTTTCAGTGAATCAATGGTATGAGTTACTGAAAGTGTCGGTTTGATCAAATTTGCGTGTAAAGGAAGTATCTGATTCATTTTAATATGGCATAACAATTTTACTTCTTTACAGCGAGCTTTCCATGTCTGTTTGGGGATTGGGCTGTGACAACTATTTATTTGACTTGAAAGCTAAGTATTCAGTTCACTAAACAATGTCTCCGTTCTCTCATCTGTTTTTAATGTGAGTGCATAGTTATCGCCTCTGAAGCTTTCGCTCTTTGAAGTATCTCAGTTTGTGTTCAGTATCAGTAACTGAACCTGTACTTGTGCTTTCTTATGAACAAATTAGCCAAAGCTAGAGTGGGATGCATTGCATGCAACAGGCAGGACGGCGGAGGGGAGGGGAAGTGGGCGGGGGCAAGGGAGCGGAGGGGAGGGTGAAGGAAGGTGGTGTGACGAGCGAGCCACTCGTCGCAGGTCAATTCAATATTGATTAAGTGAAAATAGTTCATATTATTTTATGTTTGGGGTGGAAATGATAAATGCTTTGCTGAAAGTTTGAATCCGGTGGAAATCATTTAAAAAAAAATAAAAGACTAACAAGTGACGTCATTGTTGCCTTGCCAACCTCAGGGTGCATAGTAAAATTGACAGGAATCTCATTTCAAATTTGACTTAAGATTCTTTAAAATACTGCATAAAAAAAACCAAAACAAATTTCTTATTTATTTCATTCTTTGTACCCTGGGTGAGGCGCCCATGGGCGACCAATGGTCCGTCCATACTGCAACCTTGGACACCCATGGTGAATCCATTGGTGCCTATGGTCGTGAAGGGGTGACCATGGTCGATCCGTGGACAGGCCATGGACAATCCATGGTTGTCCCATGGGTCATCCATTACAAATGGACGACCAATGGTCATCCTCAGACGGTCCATGGACGGCCAATTGACAATGACTTCCTCGTGCATCTAAGTCTCCAAGTAATTTTCACAAAGTCCTTTTAACTTTTAAACCGTTAGTCCGAAACAAAATCTGAATTTAGAATTGAGTGAAGCGCGAAAAGTTCATGTAGAGCCCACCATGTTATTCTGACTTGGGAAGACTGCTGAACAGTGGGAGGACTTTGCCAGAGCAATATGCAGCCAGTGTGGACCCTCCATGGGCCGTCCATGGGCCGTCCATGGACTGTCCATAGATATCCGCTTTCAATTTCCCATGGACCGCCCATGGATCGCCCATGGGCGCCTCACCCAGGGTAACCCCGTTTTCAAAAAACTTTATCCTTATGTATTGAGTTTTAAATGTCGCTTTTGGAGATTGACGTTTGTCAACCTGCGGGGCAGTTCCCGCTTTTCTCAAACCGTTTGCGCCGCGCCAAACGGTAGACATTCGTTAGTTTCAGGAGGTGGGACGTGTCCTGTTTGTCTGATTTTTAATAAGGTTTTCGTCGCTAGTAGAGGCGTCCCTGTTTAGAATTCAACTTTTTCGCATCGTATCCAGGCCAGGTAGAGACATTTTTAAACGGGACTTATGTGGCTTATCGACTTTGGCCGATCAGGAAGTTGCTTTAGGCTCTGAGAACGACGTCCAACGGAATCGACCACCTTACTTTTAAAACCGACTAATACTTTTTTCCCCCTGTTTCCGAGCAGCTCGAGTGCTTTTGCCGTCCGCCGCCAGCTTCAAGCCCTGCCCCTCGCCGACCCGGGGGTGGTGCAGAGAGTCAGCTGGCGACGTTGTGCTGGAGCAGTGCCCCTTCACCTGTGGGGCCCCCAAATCGAACTGACGTTGTCGTGCACAGCACGCGTTGCAGGTGAGCGTTCGAGATTTGGAATGATAGAGAATGATTCGGCACAGCTGTGTCGTCGCACTCGCTTGCACGCGGTCCCGTGGGTGCGAGAGAGACAGCCGACCGATGATATCGGACTGTGCTTTTGATGCTTTGATCGCTCTGTCTCTCTCGCACTCACGGGGCGAGAGAGGTGGAGAGGGGACGGTGCGACGAAACGCTGTTCGGTACCAGTGTGCAGTAGACTGATTCCGCGAGTCGTTTTTGTCGCTCTGTCTCTCTCGCACCCATAAGCGACGCCCCATGAGTGCGAGAGAGACAGAGCGATGAAAGCTACTCTCGGAATCGGTCTGCAGTTTCCCCCGGGCCCCTCTCCTCTCACCCTTCCTTCTTTCCCTTGGCTACACTTCAGCCTGTTGATTATGGAGTGCCTGTATTTAAAGATTGGTTTGGTGTTCTGTTTTAGCCATGGAGTTTCTGTCCGAGCCCTACGTTTTAAAACCATCACTGTGGATCAGTTACAAGAGATCGCTACGAAAGGAGAAATTTCTGAGAGTGCTGTAACAACACTACGAGGTTTCAAATCTTAATCATACTTTTAAAATATTAATATTGTAACTAAATATTTGTAAGTTGTAATGCTATTTAAGGGAGGAAAGGGTTTCAAAAATTTTTCCACTTAGTAGAAAGGGGGCTCTATCTTTGACTTTTTTAAAAAACTTGATATAAAACGAGGCAAGGGATTTGTGACTTAACAGAACAAATTTTGAACAGGCACCGGTTTATTTTAATTCAAAAATGTTTTATTCAGGATATATGTGCTTTTAGCTGTTAATTTTGTTTTTGAATTATCATATTTTAGAATTCTTGTGAAATGGGAATCTACTGTGCTAGCTGTGAGCAAAGAATAAGTGGGGGAATTGATGCTTTTGAGAAACACCTGCAACGCCATGCATCACCTTTTATATGCTGCGAAGGAGATTGTCAAAGAAGAAAGTTTGCTGTCAAGAGTTCCCTGTATCGCCACCTGCGAGACCACCATATTGAAGAGTGTGATTCATCCTCTGATTCCTCTTCGGCATCATCATCTGCTTCTTCAGCATCATCATCTGCCACTTGTTCAGAGTCGTCAAGCCAAGAATGTGATCAGAGTCATGAAGGAGATGATAGTACTTCAAGCAGTGACAATGTTGATGACAACACCAATGGCAACAACATCAATAGTTCAGAAGAATCGATTCATGATGTAACTGAAGAAATTATATCTCGTAATGAGTTTGATATTTCTCTTGAAAGAGCTGCTGCTCGCTTGATATTAGATCTGCTGAAACGAGGAAATGTCACAGGAACAGCTGTCTCTGTTGTCATTGAAGAGTCACAACTATTTGTGTCTACTACACTGGCCGTCAAAATTTAAGCCCCACTTTTTCCTTTTCTTATAACTCTTGCTAGAATTGAGCTATAAACTTGAAATTTTGAGGAGAGGTGGGCCAAAGTGTTGGGTAAACGTCCCCAAAGTTTCAACAACGAAACCCACCCCTATCCGTCTTTTTCCACCCCTCCCGTAAAACATTGTCAAATTTTGACACTTTTGTAGGGTTCAAAATGGCCTTCCCGTTGTTACAGAGGGTTCAAACTTGCTGAGTCGACTCATTTTGACGTCCTCTTTCGATTAAGACCAGAGCCACCCCTGTACGACGCGCCGTTCCTGAGCCAGAAAAAAAACCACCCCCTGCAAGGGATGATTCTTTAGGACCTTTTCCAGGTGGTCAGCGTGGTAGCGGGAGGTCCCCCGGACACGACAAAAGTGTTTCCGTGTCCGTGGCACTCTCCAGGGGGTGTCCAGCCCCTAACGACAGACACCCGAGGGGTCCATCACTCCCTCCAATCACTGTACACCCCAAAAAACAATCACAATTCCAATCACTTCCAATCAAATCCAATCAAATCCAATCAAATCCAATCATTCCAATCATTCCACTCATTACCATATTTTTCAATCATTTCCAATCGCGCAAATCATCTACAGTCGCTTCCCCAATCATTACAATCGCTTCCCCAATCATTACAATCGCTTCCCCAATCATTACAATCAATTCCATTCAAATCTACAATCGCTACAATCATTCATAAATTTGGGTGCAAATCAACCAACGCAAGGCAAGAGCTCATTTTAAATATCGCGCGACTCAGCGTGCCTTAGGGCATTGGCGTTGCCCGATTGTCTTCTTCTTTCGGGCACCTTTCGGTTTCCGTTCGGACCAGCTTCGGACTACTTGCACGGTTCGAAAAGTGGGGAGTGGGGATAGTGGGTTCTGACTGCTGTTGGTAGACGTGACTCCATTGGTGGGGACTTGCCCGCCAAAACCTCACGCATGTTTTAAGCTGTGACTGGCGTGACTGGCTGGCGCTGCCTGGCGACTTCTCGCTCAGCCATGTCGCCTCCACCCGAGCCTCCATTCAACTCTGGGGTACGTAACTCGATTATCAAAGAAATAAGCCTTGATGTTATGTCAAAAGGTCGGGCGAAAGTATCTAGGTTCCTCAGAAACACACTATGGAGCCGCCATGTGTAGACGTTGTAACGCTAATAGGTTAGGTAACATTGCCTAAAAATGATCAGCCCATGCGAAGGAAACACTCTAAGAGCTTGTATTTGGCGTGGCCTCGATTATATGGCATCCCGTCTCAAGTTTCGAAGAGGTTTCACACCACTGGATGGTTTTAATTTGTTTAGTTCTGTTTAGTTTGATAAGGCAACAAACTCAGCGCTGATCAAATTTTCACTTCATGCTCAGAAACGTAGTTTCAGCTGATGGAGCTTGGATATTTTGCTATTGTTTTTGTTTTGTGCTGACCCCTTGAAATTTTTAGCATAGTCTGAACACTGATACAATTTTGTTTTCAGGGAGAGACGGGTTCCTGCAATATGGATGTGGAGGAGACAGGCCAGACAGGCTCAACACCCGATGCTGCATTGGTTCAAGTAAGTGCTGATTTACGGCAAGATTCTAGCTTTCCAACTAACTTTAACGTAAAAGGCAGGTCTTATCACATTTTTCACTCCTTCGCTTTGTCATTGATCATGCAGTCAAACATTTCAGAATCCTTCAAAGCGAAGAAGTGAAATGGCCAGGCCAACCATACGCATTAAGCTTTTTAAAAATAGGACCACGGGCAAGTAAGTTTCTTCCGATAGGTTTACAGGATTGAAATACTTGTCGCAGTGCGAGTAAATGAAAACAAGACACTTCATCTACTTTTCAAATTAATTTTTAGAGCAATGAGCCCATTGTGATAGCATCTTTATTTTTTGTGCTACTACATCAAACTCATCACTAATCATTTTTCACTTTGACTTTCAAGAACTTTTGAATGAGCTTTTTCAAGGAATGAAAATACCCTTCTAAATCTGGTCAGCTCATGCAGCAGAGCAAGTGATGTTTCTTCAAATCTTGCTCTGCAGCATTCCCATCGCCTGATAATATCCCTTCTCTGGACCCTACTTTGGAAACCGTACCTGGCCAGCTGTCTGCTGATAGCATTTTTCTTATGGTTCCACAATCCTCTGGTGGTTTTGTGAAACTGAGAAAGTCGACATTCTGCTGGCTTCTAAGTTCCATCGGCCCAAAACTAAGCAGTGACAGATTGGTTAGAGTCCGGCAGAATGTCTGCTTTGGTTTGGAAAATGCTAGAAAAGAAGCATCTATGTTGGAAGTCGGACACCAGACTGAAGTCAATGTTGGTGATTGGTGTATTTTTAAAAAAACCACCAAATTTTACATCACTCAAATCCTAGGCTTTACGTATCTTACTGGCTCTGGGTCTTCAAGAACTTACACACTGCCAAACGCACCAACAGAAGCTCCTAGCTGTGGAAAAAAAGCAAGAGGACTGGGCTGCCTCTGCACATGGTATAGTTTTAGTAATGATGGCAAACTAAGCAAGCATGTAAGTACAGTACAAGGCTATGTTAATATCACTCAGTATTTTGCCACAATCCCCCCTCCTGTTTGTGTAGATTCACATTTAAAAATTTCAGATAGTACCCTGACTTATTTGCTTGCTTTGTAACTGTTATTTGTCAACCATTTTGGTGTTGTAAATCCAATTTTAAGTGTTCCTCTTGTGTAGATTCACATTTACAAAATGTTATTGACATTACCTGTGAACTTTTTTTTTACTTTATGTGATTTTGATTCTATGTCATCACTCTGATAGCTTTACTTAAAATGTTAATGACATATATTTTAGGTCTAAACTAATACTCTGATAGCTTTACTTAAAATGTTAATGACATATATTTTAGGTCTAAACTAATTTTTATGTGATTCGGATTTTATGTCACAATAAGTTAAATTTCTAGTCAATATGACATACTTTTCTGGTAAAAGCAACCGTCCAAATAAATTTGTGATTTTGAACTAAGAAGTTAAAACGCAATTCCTATTTATTTTCATGTGCCCCTAAATATATTGAAGGCAAACTTTTTGCACGCTTTAAATTTTACACACACTTTCTTGTATCAAGTAGCATGTCTGATTTTCAAACCTACATTTTGAGACAAGCTTTTGATCCGGTAATGTATTTTTACCGTTGCATCTAGTGCTCAGGCAGCCAATCAATATTTGACCGTTTCCAATCAATTTCCAATCAATTCCAATCAATTCCAATCAATTTCCAATCAATTCCAATCAATTTCCAATCAATTCCAATCACCTCCAATCATTTTCCAATCGTTCAAATCAATCACAATCATTACCAATTATTTTGAAAATTTCCATTCATACAGTCTTTTACAGTCTTTTACAGTCACTTTTAATCAGCCCAATCAATTTTACCTCCAATCATTGTACACAATTTTGGGGAGTGATGGACCCCTCGCAGACACCCCAAATCTTGTTTTTTCCCTAAAACCACCAAAAATGTCAAAAACTGGGCCCAAAAGCAAGAAACACGATTGATTTTAACCGCCTGAATCGATTCCAGACGAAAAAACTGCACATCGTTGCTAAACAACGTTTTGGCAGGGGGTGGAAACCACTTACGCCCCTCACCCCTTTTGAAGGGGATGGGGGGCCGCCGGTGGGACCCCGTATTCACGGCACGATGGAGGGGTCCCTCGGGCAGCTCCACACCAAATTTGAAGTGATTGGGTCCATTCGTTCCCGTCCGGGGCCCAAAAGACGTTAAATCGTGTCACTTTCAACCCCTAAGTTTGCACCCCTGATTCTCCGTAACCAGGAGGGGCACAACATCCGCTCAGGTGCACCGAGGAGCGCACGACCTTCCCTGACAAGGGTGCAAACGCCGAAACCCCTGCGACCAACGAGTCAGCCGCCAGAGCGCTCAGAAAATGAGACGTGTCCGCGACGCGTCCGCGACGCTGCGAGACAGAGCGGCGTAACCCAAAGAAAACGGCTCGGAAATCGCCGACAGAGCAACAGAAACACCGGCCGGGCCGTCGCCGGCACTCAGTCATAACCACAGAAACGACAACAATGAAAATTGGACACTTTCCGTTCAAGAGAGGCGAGTGGCTGCCTACCGCCCAGGCGGAGCGGCGGCCGCTCTCGGACTGGACGCTGAGTGCGACTCATTTTCTGAGCGCTCTGGCGGCTGACTCGTTGGTCGCAGGGGTTTCGGCGTTTGCACCCTTGTCAAGGAAGGTCGTGCGCTCCTCGGCGCACCTGAGCGGATGTTGTGCCCCTCCTGGTTACGGAGAATCAGGGGTGCAAACTTAGGGGTTGAAAGTGACACGATTTAACGTCTTTTGGGCCCCGGACGGGAACGAATGGACCCAATCACTTCAAATTTGGTGTGGAGCTGCCCGAGGGACCCCTTCATCGTGCCGTGAACACGGGGTCCCGCCGGCGGCCCCCCATCCCCTTCAAAAGGGGTGAGGGGCGTAAGTGGTTTCCACCCCCTGCCAAAACGTTGTTTAGCAACGATGTGCAGTTTTTTCGTCTGGAATCGATTCAGGCGGTTAAAATCAATCGTGTTTCTTGCTTTTGGGCCCAGTTTTTGACATTTTTGGTGGTTTTAGGGAAAAAACAAGATTTGGGGTGTCTGTCGTTAGGGGCTGGACACCCCCTGGAGAGTGCCACGGACACGGAAACACTTTTGTCGTGTCGGGGGACCTCCCGCTACCACGCTGACCACCTGGAAAAGGTCCTAAAGAATCATCCCTTGCAGGGGGTGGTTTTTTTTCTGGCTCAGGAACGGCGCGTCGTACAGGGGTGGCTCTGGTCTTAATCGAAAGAGGACGTCAAAATGAGTCGACTCAGCAAGTTTGAACCCTCTGTAACAACGGGAAGGCCATTTTGAACCCTACAAAAGTGTCAAAATTTGACAATGTTTTACGGGAGGGGTGGAAAAAGACGGATAGGGGTGGGTTTCGTTGTTGAAACTTTGGGGACGTTTACCCAACACTTTGGCCCACCTCTCCTCAAAATTTCAAGTTTATAGCTCAATTCTAGCAAGAGTTATAAGAAAAGGAAAAAGTGGGGCTTAAATTTTGACGGCCAGTGTATAGTTGATGTTGTAAAGAAGGAGATTGCAACCAATCTGAAGAACAAAGATGTAGAAGATGGTATTATTCAACAGTGTGTCAATAATGTATCAGCTAGTGAGCCCTTTAAATTCTTAAAAACCAAGGACCAACAGCAAAACTACTTTGAAAAGAATTTTGGCTTGGTAAAAAGACAACCCGAGTTTCTTGGTTATCGAGATGATCATAAAGTTGACTCAAATGGAGTTTCCATACCAATTCAAGTGCGGGTTAACTTTCAATATGTTTCTGTGACTAAAATGCTCACAGCTGTCTTGAACAACAAAGTTCTCTATAAGCTCATACACTCAGAAAAGAAGAGCACTGATGGGAAAATTCGATCTTTTTTAGATGGGTCTCTTGCTGCCATGCATCCTCTAATATCTGAGTATCCATTTACCATACGCATAACATTGCATACTGATGACTTTGACACTCCAAATCCATTAGGTTCCAAAACAGGCATCCATAAAATTTCAGAAATAAATTATCAACTTCAAAATCTACCTGCTGAAGAGAATGCACGACTTCGGTCTGTGTTTGTAATGGCATATGCTTACAAAGAGGATCTACCTGTAGATGGAATTGGTGCCATGTTGGATCCATTCTTTCTGGAAATGGAGCAGTTAGAAACAGCTGATGGGGTAGAAATAAATGTAAATGGTCGTCCCTATACCCTTCGTGCAACACTTGTTGCTGGTGCTGCTGATGATCTTGCAGCACATGAAGCTTTGGGACTTTATTCACCTTCATGCCGAAGATTCTGTTCTATCTGCACTATCTTGAAGAAAGATTTCTACCAGGATATTTTTGCCCAAGGTGAACTTAGAACAAAAGAGCTCCACCAATTTCATTTGAGGGAACTGCTTGAAAGATCTGAAGAGTTTATGAAGGCAAATTATGGTGTCCAGCTAAATGCTGCCCTGCAGAGAAGAGCTAAGTATGCAGAATTTCCTGAAGCTCTAATCAAAGATGGCATGCATGATTTATTGAAGGGAGTGGTTCCAATGGAAATCAAACTTGCTCTGCACGAATTTTGTTTTGTAAAGAAATATTTTGATGTGTTTTATTTTAATCATAGAATTGCCACTTTTAATTATGGGCCAGGTGACTCCAATAACAAGCCATCACCAAACTTTACCATTGCCTCAGTGGAGAACAAAGGCTGCTCGTCGGGCGGGGGACATAGTTTAAATATGGCGCGCAACGACGAACTCGTAATTCTGCTGGAATCAGCACGGGCCGACGCGCCGCGAGGTGCGGCGGCCCGACACGCATCGGCAGACGTGTCCAACACCTCGAGGCCTACGGACTGGTAAGTGCTCTGTGAGCTGGCCCAAGTGCTTCAAACTTTTGTGTACTTGTCTTGCTTCCGTCCGTCTCCCTTTTCATCTACTCGCATAGACAGCTAGGACGGTTTACTCACACCCCTAGAAAGACTAGTACGACGTGGTGGAGGTGCGGACCTTCGACTAACGGACTGACAAACAGACGTTACGCGAGGGAAACTTTTCCGGTACTGGGCCTGGACCGTCTCCCTTCCCAAAGCCCCAAACCCTTTTGTGTGTGCTAGGGAAGGCCTTGCGTTCGGGACATTGCAACTCCCGGGACAGGGACGACGCGGTGGTCAAACACGCGTCGCAAGGAGTGTTTTTTTGAGTGCCAGCTGGAGACCACAGGTGTCTCTGGACCGAGGCGGTAAGCAGCCGCGGGATCGGGGGCAGTGTGTGAGCTAGCTGTGCAGCAGCCGGTGGTTTGGTTAGACAAAAATTACGTTTCAACTCGGCCACTGACTTCTACGTAGTTTTTCACTCTCTAGTTTTTTTTTCTCTCTCTTTCTATCTCTCTCTTTCTCTCCTATCTTTCGTTATTTTTTTTGCAATTGTTTTACCGTGTTTACTTCTTTGTGGGGGAACCTAGGTTAGGTTTAGGTTTTAGGTTTAGGTTAGAGACCGTCCCGTGACAGGGACGTGGGGCGTGGCAGGGGCCACGTAACCGGGGCGCCGAACCGCGTAGGGCGAGGCGGTGCGTCGACCGCGGAGCGCGGGGCGCGAGGTGCTGACTCGGCAGCAAGCGCCGGACGGCGGCCGCGGGGGCCGAGAGTTGCTGCGGTTTGCAAATGAGACAGCAGTTAAATTTTGGGTTAAATTTTTTTTTTCAAAACGTGATTTCGAAGTGTACCTGTGATTGTTTACTGAAGTGTACCTGTTTGTGTTTTACCAAGTGTACTTGCATTTCTAAGTGACTGCAAAGTGATTGCGAAGTGTACCTGTGATTGTTTTCTGAAGTGTACCTGTTTGTGTTTCCCAAGTGTACTTGCATTTCTAAGTGACTGCAGTGATTTCGAAGTGTACCTTTGATTGTTTCCCAAAGTGATTCCAGTTTGTGGGGGGTGTTTCTCTTCTCGCATTTTCCTATTTATTTCTCGCGCAGCTCGAAAATGACGACTTTGGCAGATTTGTGTAACCCGAGGGCGCAGCAGTTTGGAGACAGGGTCGCAGTGATGTTCGCTAAGTTGGCAGCGCGGAGCGACGTGGTCGCGCCTAAGGTTGTTATTAGGAATCTGCGGAATGTCCGAGAGCTTGATACGCAGCTAGCAGCCGACAACCTGAGGGAAATCGTCAGCTACGTTTGTGACTGCGGCCCTGACTACTGGACAACGAGGTCGCAGATACAACGGGGGTGCAAGGAGGTCCGGAAGATCAGCACGAAGTTCGCGACGAGTGAGGGCCTTCACGTCACCGGGGCGGACGACAGCGCGGGGGAGTCAGACGACCTGGACACTTTCACACTGGACATCCTCAACCTGTGCGACTACGTCACGGAGGTCAGCGAGCAGCTAGCACCGGGGGAAACGAGGTCAACTGGGAGGGTCATCAAGACCATTTTGGATGCAATGCACGCGGGCCGAAAAGCGGGCATCAAAACTCCTGACGAGGCGCGACACAGCAGAAACCAGAGACGCGAGGCGGGTGCTGCTGGAGGCGAGGGACAGACGTCGAACTTGCCCATGACGGAGGAACAGCGAAAACGGAGCTTGGAAGAGGCAAGGGCCGTGCTGGCGTCACTGACATGTCAACAAAGCGTGCGCAACAGAGTGTCGGCTTCGGCGGTGCACTCCGTGAAAGTGACGCTCGAACACTTTAACAAGGTGGACGACATGCACTTTCATCGTCTCTCTCTGGACCTGGGAAACTGTTTAGAAGTGCTACGGACTTACATTAGACCCGACATGACGACGCAGCAAGTGAGTGAGAGGTACGAAGAAGCCTGTAAGGCCATCAAACGGGCCTTAGTGGCCACGGCGCCAGGAATTCCTCACTTCCGCCAAGAAAGCGGGAAATCCATTGACGTGGGTAACCCGACCGAGTTGATCTTGGATTTGAGAAGAGTAGACCAGCTGTGGGGAGAAATTATAATGCAAGCGACGGATGCCGACTTGGAAATAGTCAACAATGCGGAGCTCGTCTGCTTCGTATTACTGCAGATGCTGGTCCATCAAAACAGGCCGGCGCAGCACACTAGCCCAAACTCTGCAGTAAATCTGGAGGAAGAGATGAGAGGACTCAACATGGAGCCATACGAGGAGGTCGACAGTGACGAAGACAGCATCCGGTCGTGGAGGAGAAGTGACACGAGGGGGCAGGGCGGTCAGAGCCAAAGCGCGCCGGAATGGATGAACAGCAGGCCTCTCCCTCGGCAACCGCAACTTACCGGGGAGAAGGTCACAACTGCCCGTCAACAAGGACACCAGGACCTCACCACACAGCAGCAGAAGAAACCAGAGTCTCAGCGAAGAGGTTTCAACTCCCAGCACCAGGTGCCAAACTTCGAGCAGCAGCGCAACTTCCACCAAGGCCACAACTTCGAGCAGCAGCACAACTTCCACCAAGGCCACAACTCCGAGCAGCAGCACAACTTTCACCAGGACCACAACTTCGAGCAGCAGCGCAACTTCCACCAGGACCACAACTTCGAGCAGCAGCGCAACTTCCACCAGGACCACAACTTCGAGCAGCAGCGCAACTTCCACCAGGACCACAACTTCGAGCAGCAGCGCAACTTCCACCAGGACCACAACTTCGAGCAGCAGCAGCGCAACTTCCACCCGGACCACAACTTCGAGCAGGGCCACAACTTTGACCGTCGGCAAAACTTCCACCGAGGCCGAAACTTCGAGCAGCAGCCCAACTTCCTTCGGGGGCCAAGCTTCCGCCAACAAGGGCCAACCTTTAACCAGAACCCAGAGTCCCAGCAATGGGGCCCACAGTCGCAAGGACATGGGAGAAACGCCAGTGGCGTTTTTGGTCTCGGGGGCTGGGGGCAAGGCTTCAACCAGCGGGGGTGGACGGCTGTAGACAGCAGGAATAAGCCGCGGAAGCCGCGCCTGGACATTCCGTGCTACCGGCAGGACTCAGATCTGACCGATTTCTTGTTGACATTTGAAGACCGGATGGAGTATTATGACTGTGATGATGACGAAAGGATAAGGTACTTCCACAATGCAGTTGCAAAGACAGACATTGAGCCCTGGCTGCTGGACTTCTTCCGAGACTATGGAAGGAGGGTGAGCTGGAACGTCCTGGAGAGGGCGGTTCAGGAAAACTTCAAGATGGACCGGCGGTCCAGGAAACAGAAGATGCTGGACAGGACGCTCAAGGAAGGCGGGCCTGGAGTGAAAGGAGAAGACATTCGATCGTACCTGCAGGACAAGATCTCTCTCATGAAAAGGTTTGACCGCGAGATGGAGCTGTCAGAACAGATGGAACTGATTATGCAGGGACTCCCGTGGTATTATCACAGACATCTGTTTGGGGGCTTCTATCGCAGCCTAGAAGAGTATAAGACAGCCGTGATTAAGCTGCATTGGGATTTGAACAACACTGCGAAGCGGGCACATGGCTTCGAGGTGCAGAAGGTCAACCACGTGACGCAGCCAGATCAACAGCGTCATGGCCGGCCAAGCACACCGTACCATAGTAAGGAGCAGCGAGAGCGTTCAGGGCATTCTCAGGAGCGACGGGACCGATCAAAGGACCGATGGTCCAAGGAGGCGAAAGACCGAGAGAGCCGGAAGGATTGGAAGAACAAGGACGACAGTGGAAGAAACCGGGACGGCTCCAAAAACCGTCAGAGCTCGGAGTACCGCAGCAGTTCAAGAGGCAGCCAGAACAACGACAGACCGCGCTCTCGGTCACGCGAGAGCAACGGGCAGGGCTTCAGGAGCAGAGACCAGAGCTCAGGTAGCGGCCAAGGCAGGGAGAGGTCCACTGATCGACAGAAGAAGGGGAACTACTCGTCAAAAAACTAAATTCAGTAGTTGCAGGCGGAGGAACAGAGCGCCCGCAGCTACAGGAGTTTGAGAAGATTGAAACCGTACACGGGGCAGACTCACTGTTCCGTTGTCTGAGTTTGGCAGTGTACGGAGTCCAAGGAAATTTTTTGGAAATTAGGCAGTTAATTATCAAATTTATACAAGGAAATTTTGATGAATTTAAAGACGTTTTGATCGGAGAAAATGGCAAGAAACTGGCAACTTTGCGCTCTTTTTCAACATTTGTTCAAAATAACCTTCGATTCGGAGACCTGAGTACCCTGGTGGCGGCGGCAGAAGTTTTGGATCGGCCCATCACAGTGTGCAGGGGAGACGACTGGACCTACTTGGCCCAGGGTAAGAAAGCACAGGAAATTTACCTATTGACGACTGGAAAGGAAGATTTTGGCCAATTCACACTTTTGGAGCCCAGACTAGTGAGCCAGCAGGACACCCGATCCTATGCAGAAGTAGCAGCAATGCAGATGGGACCGCGCTTCGCATGCACTTCCAGGACCTCTTTTGGGCAGGCCCACATGGCAAGAGTGCCCGTAGGACAGCTGAAGACGCAACCAGCAGTGCAGCGGTGGCGGCGGCAGGCACGGTACGGCAATGCGACAGTTGGCAGCAGTGACGTGGATCATGGGCAGCAACACCGGGAAACGCAGAAAGAGTGGAAGAAGAAGCCAGTTCCAGAAAAGTACAGCATCCCATTACAAAATAGATTCTCCCTCCTCTCACAAGAAAGTGTAACTTCCAAGGGAAACACAGTAGCCGAAGATGAGGTCACGGTCGAGCGGAAGACGACGCAGAGAAAAGTGGTGCCAAACCAGAGACAAGTAGTTCACAAGGCGCGACTGGCGGATGGAGGCCCTGGGGTCATCAAAATTCATGGACGTTCTAGGAGTGACGCAGAGGATGAAGTAGAATTGGTCGCCTCAGTCAAAATTAGGGTTAAAGGTCGGCGGTACCCAGCATTGATTGATACAGGAGCTAATGTGAATTGTATTGATTGGAATCTTGTCAACAGGTTGGGGCCAGATGTGGAGATTAAGGAGACCGGCAAACGTTTGCAGGCAGCCAATGGTACAATGTTAAAGGTTTATGGGTTTTTAGATTGTGAATTTGCTCTAGGAGAGGTGCAGTTCTCTTCAGGGTTTTATGTGGTTCGAAACTTGTGTAAGGCCATGATTTTGGGTAACACATTCTTGAGGCAGGCTAGGGCTGTAATTGATTACGGAGCAATGAAAATTACATTGGAAAATGCAAAGCGTTCGGTGACATCTTCTTTCGGCCAATTTTATTTTGCTTCAGAGGGGTACGACTTGTTCCCAACAATGGACGTTTCAGACATTTATAGTGGACCACAATTTGTAACAGCTGTAGATGAAGTCGTCATTCCAGCAAAAACCATTAAGTGGATTGAAGTTTCAGTTTATCCCCATAATATAAAGAATGACACCGTTTTTATTGGCAATCCAACTCTTTTAAAACACTACAACTTATTGGTGTCAGATTTCATGCTAAAAGGGTCAAAGAGCTCTAAAAGTACTCATTTTATCCAAGTTACAAACGCGAGCGACTTTAGTCGGCGTATCCGTCCAAAATTTCGTTTGGCAGTAGATGAAGAAAACATTTCCTCCTTCCCTTCACTCAATGCGGTGCAAAGTGGAACAGGGGACCCAAAAGTGCAGTTTGACATTAATCCTGACCTTTCGGAGCAGCAAAAGGAGCAGGCCCTTAATTTATTAACTTCATATTCTGACGTCTTTGTTTCCGATGTAAGTGAGTTGCGCCGATGCAATTATCCGCCCGTAACAATTGATTATGATAGGACCAAGACGGTCAGGCAGAGAAATTATCGCATGAGCCCGGATGAGAAGGAATTCGTCGAAAATTATGTTAAGAAATTATTACAGGCCGATTTGATTGAAGAGTGTACTTCTGTTTATTGTACCCCATTGTTGGTAGTCCCAAAACCTAATCACAGTCCTGAAAATCCTTCCTACAGGTTGGTGCAAGATTTCCGGAAAATTAACAAAATTCTTACTGACATAAAATATCCAATTCCAGACACACAGGATCTTATTGATTCATTCCAGGGAAAATCATTCTTTTCTAACGTTGACAGTTGTAGCGGGTACTGGCAGTTGACGCTGGACCAGGACTCCAGAGACATAACGGCTTTTGATTCTCCTTCAGGTTGTAGGTACAGGTGGAAATCTTTGGCACAGGGCCTGAGTGTGGCTCCTGCAATTTACGCTCTGGCAATGGACCATTTGTTGTTGAGCCTGAAGAAGAAAGGGAACGTTGTCCACTATTTCGATGACATTAGCGTCGGAAACGAAAATTTTGAGGATCATATAAGGGATATGCAAGAATTTTTAGAACTTTTAAGAGAAAAACAGGTAAAGTTAAACGTCAAGAAAAGTACGTTTTTCCAAAATAAAGTCAAATTCCTGGGTATGGAATTAGACGGCAAAGAGGTTAGAATTCCAGCAAGTCGCAGTAGGGCTATTTCAAAGATGCCGGAGCCCAAGGATAGAGACCATTTGTTGTCAGCGTTGGGAGTGTTTGGGTTTAACAGGAGGTTCATCAAAAATTATTCACAGATTGCTTTGCCGCTGTTGGATTTGTTAAAAAAGGATGTCGAATTTGTTTGGCAGGAACCACAGCAAGCAGCGTTTGATAAATTAAAATCAATTTTGGCTAACCCACCTGCTTTACGGTTGTATAATCCGAAGGCAGCCAATAGGATCGCGACGGATGCATCGTACGAAGGATTGGGAATTCACTTTTCTCAGCAGGATCCAGTAACAAAACGATTCCATCCAGTAGGGTTTGTTAGTAGAAAACTCAGACCACCGGAAAAGAAATTACCTATATACTATTTGGAGTGTGCTGCTTTGGTTTACGGTTTTGTCCATTTCAGGCATTACGTGCAAAACAGGAAAGTGTTAACAACAGTGGTGACAGATCATCAAAGTCTGCGCAGTCTTCTCCAAACGCCGAGGCCTGAGGGGCCCATTGCTAAACACATTGTTTTTCTCAGTCAGTTTAATTTCCAAATTGAGTACAAACCAGGCAAAAAACACCTTGACGCTGATGGCTTGAGCAGAAACCCAGTGGACGAGCCAGAAAGGACAGTGGACGAAGAAGTTGAAGAAATTTTTCCTGACAGACTTCCCGTAGAGGCGACTAACCTCAACAGTGTACTGGCCGTGGCGACCAGAGGTCAACTGGATAGAGAACAAAAGGCCGAAGAAAATGCAGCCTTATTGGACGGTTTAAATCAAAATTTTTCTCCAAATTTTGCATCGTTTGTTGCTAATAATCCAACTATTTTGAAAGACTTGCAGTGTTCCGATCCCGTTTTGGCAAAGGTAAGGGAAGAAGTTGCAAGCGACTCTGAGGATGTGTCCGTGGCATACCAGCTGAAGAAAGATCTATTGTATTACAACCTGAATGGACGTGCGTTACTAGTGGTGCCGAAGTCTTGTCGTAAATACGTGCTCAATGAATTCCATGACAACCGGGGTCATAGAGCCTTTAAACACCTTCTTCAAAACATACGGGAATTCTTTTGGTGGCCGTCTATGAGTGGTGACGCTCGCACTTACGTCGAAAGTTGCCAGTACTGCCAGCTTCACAAAAGAGATAGGCAAAAACCAGGACTTTTGCAACCACACATAGCAGCTCGTCCATTCTCCAGTATTTGTTGTGATTTTGTAGGAAAGTTGCCGCTGACAGCAAGTAGGAATGAACATTTTTGCATCATTGTGGATTCTTTTACCAAATACATGTGGACTCAACCAACAAGAAAAGCGGATACAGAAACAGCCATTCGGTGCCTCACCAATTTCAGTATGCAGTTTGGATTTTGTGAAAACTACACAACAGACTCTGCGTCATATTTTACTTCTTTTGTTTTTGAAAAGGCAATGAATAAGTGGGACATCTTTCACAATGCTTTCAGGAAAATCCCGGACTGCAATGGACAGGTGGAACGCGGGGTTCAGAGTCTGAAAAAAATTTTGGGACAGTTGTTGCTCCAATTTGGCGCGGAGTGGGATCAGTATTTGCAGCTGGCAACATTGCTGTACAATTTAAATTACCATGTTACCATTGACACTTCCCCATTTTTTGCAGTTTTTGGCTATCATCCGCATGTTCCAGGAATCCTTCAATTATTGCCGAGGGAAGATGTAAATTTACAGGACAAAATTAATAACCATTCCAATTTTTTGCAAAATTTACATGAACAGATCAAGGCGGCACAAGAGCGCAACAAGGCATCCTTCGACGCGGGGCGCAAGGAAGTGTTTTATCACGTGGGTCAACAGATTTTGGTCAAGAACGAGGCGGAGGATCTAGGGTGGCCAGAAAAAACCGCTGTTTGGCGAGGTCCTTTTACGGTAGTGGGCAGGAAGTCCCAGCTCTTTTATTTTGTTTTGGTTGATCAAAATTTGCCGCAAGGTGGGGGACTTAAGCAAGTGGTAAAGGAGTTCCATGTCCGCCACATGAGACCATTTAAGGAACGGCCGCAACATTTGCAAATCGTAGCAGCGGACAGCGGGGAGTAGTGTTAGCGTGGAATTAGTGGGGTAATTAGTTTAGTAATCAGTTAGGGATATTTTCAATTGTATATAAATTACTTAAGGTTCCATGGTTGTTTTCTTAATTTGGGTTATTTCTTCTGTTTACAGATCGGTAATTTTCTTGCCTACTCACTATGTCTTTCACTATCTCCTTCGTTCTGTGTTTGGTGGGGGCTGTAGGGGCCATGACGGACCCTGACGCGGTGCCAGCCACTACCCAGTGGCGGGCAACGACGACCAGGATAACAACGGGCCTCTACAGACAACTCTTGCCGGGGAAGGCCGTGGCCGAGACGATTGAAACATTGCACTTTATACGACCTTTGCCGGACATACCAATTGACGCGCTCCGGAAGCAAGCGGACCGGGTGACGGCCAGGATGCAGTGGAGGACCTTCCAAGGCAGGGAATCTCTGTACGCCTGGAACGCTACCGTGAACGCGGTGCTGGACCTGATAACGTACGACAGGGACATTGTGGAGGGAGAATACAAAACTAAGAGGGGCATCGCGCTCCTCGGTCAGATCTTTGAATGGTGTTGTGATCTGGTGACCGAGCAGTCGATGACCCCTATAGTGACGGATTTGACTACCCTCCACAATACTCTGAAATCGGCGGTGTCAGCGCAAACTGACTTGACCAAGGACGTGACTATTTTGGAAGACCAGTTCCAAAACTTTACGGCAAAGGTCCAATCGACAGTGGGGGAAATGGGAACGGCGATTCGATACCTCCAGGATTCGGCAGAATCGAAGTTCGAGGACCTGAGACACGACCGGGATTTCCTAATTAAATTTATTCAACTTTCGACCACTTTGGCACACGTAATGTCAGAGGAGCTGACATTACACTCCTTAATGGGGGCGTGCGCGCGTAAACACCTGTGTGCGAAGGCCGTGCCGCTTGACCAGCTGCAGGACGGCATCTCAAAGACCCTGAACAAAACCCAATACCAAGGGTATGTTCTGGCCGTCAAGGAGTTGTCCGTCCTGTATACTGAGCCAATAACATCGTGCTCGATGGTACAAAATGCGGTCCATATCTTTGTCAAAGTCCCTCTCAAGCAGGTGAGAGCTGCCTGGGAGGTGTCCCGGTATACCCCGATCCCGTTCGTGTGGAAGGACACGCTGTGCCGGATCAAGGTGGACGATGACTATGTCCTGGTCGCAACATCGGACCAGGACATGGCCATCTTCACAGGAGAGGAAAAGTCGTACTGCCGGGCAAATACCATCTGCCAAATTCCTCGGGTGGAGGGGTCGTTTGGCGAGACGGGCAGGTGCATACATGCCCTGCTCACTAAACGGACCGTCCAGGACGCGCTGGGCTCCTGTGAGTTCCATTGCCACGAGCAGGTGCTCACCGAGGTGCTGCGGCTACAGGCTCACGAGTTTGTAGTGGCGGCGCCGAAAGGGGCCGCTCTCGTGACAATGTGCTCAGGGACGCAGCGCACCGAGGACCTCAAAGGCGTGGGCTTCGGAGCGTTCAAGCTCGCCCTCCCGGCCCACTGTTCATTGACGGTGGACGGAAGGGTGGCTATACGGCCGAGGCTCACGGCGGGGGCGGCTGCTCCTCAAACTCCGGACACGGAGTTCCTGCTGCCGGCACAGTGGGGATCTAATCGGAACTTCGAGCTGCCCGAACTCCTGGATTTAACGACAGCACCGAAGCTGGCCAATGACCCGGGGCTGGTCAACCACAATTGGACGATAGAGGTGCCGCATGTCATCACGCGGCGCCCGGCAACGTCAATTGTGGTTCCCGAGTTGCTGTCCAGCTCGGAATTCAAGTCCTACCAGCTGTTCCCGGGGGAAACCTGGGCGTTGATAGGCCTTTTAGGCGCATTTGGCACAGTAATAATTATAAATTCTTTGGCTCTAATTATCCTATTTTTCAAAATTAAGTATTCGACATCGCCGGCAAGCAGTCCAGAACGGGGGCCTGCCCCGGCAAACCAAATCAATACCCCAAACCCAGACCCACCCACTCCCAGACCCGCACCCAGTCCAAACCGTTCATCGTTCCGGGCCAGGACGGGGCACCGTACCACGGACCGGGTACGGGACGAGGAACTGCCCCTGAACTGGGTGCGACGCCCTCGGGCAATAATGACTAACCTAGACGAAGTGGACTGAGGACGGACGGACCCTTCAAAACGGACATTGACGGCAACGAAGACGGACCTCTGCTTAAAAACTGACTAAAACGCTACAGCCTTCAAATCTTAAAATTCTCTCTTTTTCTCTTTGCATCTTTCTCCTTCCTGTCTGCTCACTGGGTCTGCCACGGAGTACCGCCAGTCCCAGGTCGCCGAGGAGCGTCATAGAAGCGTTGCCAAGTCCTTCGAGGAGGCGGCACAGCCGCTACCACACCCTGATAGTGGCTGCCCGGGGCCGAGTCCGTTGACGGAGGAGGCTTGGTGCGCCGGGAATGAGCTGGCTCGCCTGACGTACCAGGGACGCGGAAACATCACCGGAGACATCGCGGGGGCTACCACCGAAAGGCGTGCATACTACAACCAGCCACTCTGCTGCCGGGGTCGTCTACACCTGACCCGGGGCGCAACGCCCACTCTCGCAGACCAACAGCGGGGAGGCCCAGCGACGGCGTCCCGCCCATCGAGTTGCCCAGTCCTTCGGGAGGAGGCACAGCCGAGACCACGGCTCACGGCTGCCCCAAACCGAGTCCGTCAGGAGGAGGTGCGGCGGAGTTTGCCCAAAACTCCTACCGCGGGGACTCGCCAACACCTGCAGCACGGCGGCGCAACGCTCCCTCTCGCAGACCAACAGCGGGGAGGACCAGCGGCGCATCCTGCCCATCGAGTTGCCCAGTCCTTCGGGAGGAGGCACAGCCGAGACCACGGCTCACGGCTGCCCCAAACCGAGTCCGTCAGGAGGAGGTGCGGCGGAGTTTGCCCAAAACTCCTACCGCGGGGACTCGCCAACACCTGCAGCACGGCGGCGCAACGCTCCCTCTCGCAGACCAACAGCGGGGAGGACCAGCGGCGCATCCTGCCCATCGAGTTGCCCAGTCCTTCGGGAGGAGGCACAGCCGAGACCACGGCTCACGGCTGCCCCAAACCGAGTCCGTCAGGAGGAGGTGCGGCGGAGTTTTCCCAAAACTCCTACCGGGGGGACTCGCCAACATCTGCAGCGCGGCGGAGCGCGGCCACCAGCACAACACCGCCGGAGACGCCTCAGGGAGGTGCTGCCACCTAGCGGCGTGCGCGACCACCAGCGCACGACTCGCCGGCGTCAGCGACAGCAACGTCAGCACTCTGTCACTGGGTCACCCGCCGGCTGGTCCGAGGCGGGGCGCCCAAGCCGGCCGCGAAGACCGTCACGAGCGCACTGCGTCCCGGAAGACGCGCTCCTCCGGGGGACGAACATCTAGAGCGTCAACGAGACCAGTGAAAATGCGGACATTTTCTTTCCGGGGCGGCGGGGGAGAGTGCAAGAGTGCAGAAAATTTGGACTTTTACTTAAATTCATGACTACATTCATATTCATTTAAATTTATTCATATTCATTTAATTCTATTCAAATTCATTTAAATTCATCCGAGTTCAGTTAAATTCATTCAAACGCATTCATAAATTCGTCCAGTTGGCTCATTCATCGTACCATTTAGTGTAGGGCATCTGGGGACTTTAGTATAGGTTACAATAGTTGTTTAGTTGTTAAGTGTTTTATTTGAAACTATAAAAGGGATTTGAAACTTTAAAAGGGGACAATAAAATAGGATTTAGTTTAAGTCAAATTTAAATAATG